>NC_133331.1:70616801-71216801 GCF_042186555.1 Aquarana catesbeiana | reverse complement strand
GAATAGTTCAGGGGACTTCTCCGTGCATGATGATGGGGCTACGGAAGGAGTGACTGTGGACAAGGAGCTGGTGGAATAGGCCGCTTTGGCAGCTGCATAGGAAGGCAAACTACTCTGAGCCTGGGTGGCAGAGGATGGGGACGGCTTTGTTATCCACTCCACCAACTCTTCTGCATGTTCTAGCTCAATAACACGGACAGCAGCAGAGAAATGGAAAAGCGTGCCCCATGGCCACCTGCAGAGGATGCACCATATCCACGACCATCACTGTTGACTGTAGACACAGAGCCTGCTTGCCCTCTATTATTGGCCTGTGAGCGTCTGCCTCTCCTTGGTTTCATTCCGGACATGATGTATATTTTGTTTTGTAACACCACACTACACTGTATTGTGTACTGTGTACACCAGCAAAAAAATATTAGCAACTGCACCAGGGCTGCACTGTATTGTGTACTGTGTATACCACCAGAAAAGTAGTAGCAACTGCACTATGGCTGCACTGTATTGTAATTACAATTTTTGAAATAATATTTAACAGCAAGGCCCGTTCCTGCGCCCAACAAAAGTATCTATGAGGGGTTACAGTGTTTTGGCACCACCACCACCAAAGGCCCAATTTTTCTGCCCCTGTTTAACAGGGGCATGTAATTACAATTCTTGATCTAATATTTCACTGCAGGGCTCGTTCCTGCACCCACCAAGAGTAACTGTGAGGGCTTACAGTGTTGTGGCACCACCACCCAAGGCTAAATTGTTCTGCCCCTGTTTAACACGGACATGTAATTACAATTTTTGAAATAATATTTAACAGCAGGGCCTGTTCCTGCACCCAACGAAGAGTAACTGTGAGGGGTTAACGTGTTCTGGCACCACCAACACCTAAGGCCCAATTTTCTGCAGAGTATATAGAGCAGGCCGTATAGCATATATACTTCTGTTCTGTTCTGTTTTTTGTTTTTTTAATTTGGGTACAGTGTTCCCCTTTATATCCATACCAGACCCAAAGAGCCTTGTAATGGGCTGGGGGGGGGCTGACCGATGCCATTTTTTCTCAATGATTTTCATCTATATTGCTGGGACCCGACAATACATTACAGCCGCAAGCAGTGTTGAATGACTTTTTTTCCTTTAGAAATGTCATTTTGCTGCGGTATTGTTCTAAACACGGGAAAACTGTGCCACTTTACAGGCATACTATAGACACCCCCCCCCCCAGGCACGATATTTAAAGGAATATTTCATTTTTATTGTTTCACTGTAAGCATTCTTAAAATCACTGCTCCCGAAAAAACATCCATTTTTAAAACTTTTTTATTTGATACATGTCCCCTGGGGCAGGACCCGGGTCCCCAAACACTTTTTAGGGCAAAAACTTGCATATAAGCCTTTAAAATTAGCACTTTTGATTTTTCATGTTCGTGTCCCATAAACTTAAACGGTGTTCGCGTGTTCGAATGAACTTTTTTGCATGTTCGGATGTTCTGGTGCGAACCGAACCAGGGGGTGTTCGGCTCATTCCTATTATTGACATGCATTTCAAGATTACCTGCAAGATGACACTACAGTGCCTTGAAAAAGTCTTCATACCCTTGAAACTTTCCACATTTTGTCATGTTACAACCAAAAACGTAAATGTATTTTATTGGGATTTTATGTGATAGACCAACACAAAAATGCTTTAAATATAAATATGTGAAAAGTGTGACGTGCATTTGTATTCAGCCCCCCTGAATCAATACTTTGTAGACCCACCTTTCACTACAATTAGAGGTGCAAGTCTTTTTGGGGATGTCTCTACCAGCTTTGCAGATCTAGAGAGTGAAATGTTTGCCCATTCTTCTTTGCAAAATAGCTCAAGCTCTGTCAGATTGGATGGATAGTGTATGTGAACAGCAATTTTCAAGTCTTGCCACAGATTCTCAATTGGATTTATGCCTGGACTTTGACTGGACCAGTCTAACACATGAATATACTTTGATCTAAACCATTCCATTGTAGCTCCGGCTGTATGTTTAGGGTTGTTGTCCTGCTGGAAGGTGAACCTCCACCCCAGTCTCAAGTCTTTTTCAGACTCTAACAGGTTTTCTTCTAAGATTGCCCTGTATTTGACTCCATCCATTTTCCCATCAACTCTAACCAGCTTCCCTGTCCCTGCTGCTGAAGAAAAACATCCCCACAACATTATGCTGCCACCATAATGTTTCACGCTGGGGATGGTGTGTTCAGGGTTATGGGCAGTATTCGTTTTTCGCCACACATAGCGTTTTGCTTTTAGGCCAAAAAGTTCAATTTTCGTCTCATCTGACCAGAGCACCTTCTTCCACATGATTGCTGTGTCCCCCACATAGCTTCTCGCGAAATGCAAACGGGATTTCATATGGCTTTCTTTCAACAATGGCTTTCCTCTTGCCACTCTTCCATAAAGGCTAGATTTGTGGGGTGCTCAACTAATAGCTGTCCTGTGGACAGATTCTCCCACCTGAACTGTGGATTGGAACCATTTATCATTTTCCTTCCACTTCAAAATTATGTGCCACTTTGTGTTGGTCTATCACATAAAATCCATGAGGAGATCGCCAATGCGCAAAAACCTCCCCCATGCAACACCCCATGTCCACAGATACAATCATTACTTCCCTCATTCAACCCTGCTACTATTACTGAGGTTGCTAAACTTTTATCTAACACTCATCTAACCATCTGCCCCCTAGATCCTGCTCCCTCGCACATGCTAGGCTCACCCTCTGACTCGATTCTACACTCTCTAACTCACATTTTCAACCTCTCCTTCTCTTGTGGCATCTTCCCAAACTCTCTAAAACATGCGTTAGTCACCCCCATACTTAAAAAGCCCTCACTTGACCCCACCAATCTCAACAACCTACGTCCCATCTCCTTACTCGCCTTCTCCTCCAAACTTCATGAAAGACTGGTCTACAACCGACTAAGCGACCATCTGACCATGAATAAACTTCTTGATCCCCTTCAGTCCGGATTTCGCCCTCAACACTCCACGGAAACTGCTCTCCTTAAACTCTCAAATGACCTACTAACAGCTAAAACCAGTGGACACTATTCTGTACTACTTCTCCTGGATCTCTCTGCTGCCTTTGACACAGTGGACCACCCTCTCCTCCTCAATAAACTCTACTCCTTTGGTCTCAGTGACTGTACTCCTCGCTGGTTCTCATCCTACCTATCCCACGGCTCCTTCAGTGTCACTTACAACTCTACTTCCTCCTCTCCTCTTCCTTTCTCCGTTGGGGTCCCCCAAGGTACTGTTCTTGGACCTCTCCTTTTATCAATCTACACCTCCTCCCTGGGTCAGTTGATTGCCTCCCACGGCTTTAAATATCATCTCTACGCTGATGACACTCAAATCTATCCCCCCCCCCAGCTCTCTCCATCTGCCTCCTCATGCATTACCAACTTACTAGCAGACATATCAGCCTGGATGTCACATCACTTCCTCAAACTCAACCTATCCAAAACTGAGCTCATGGTATTTCCTCCCTCAGGTGCCACTTTCCCTGATTTCTCTGTCAATATCAACGGCTCAACTATCAACCCATCTCCCCACGCCAAGGTCCTAGGTGTAATCCTGGACCCTGAACTAACCTTTCGACCCCACATTCTATCACTATCCAAAATTTGCCGCCTCAATCTCCGCAACATCTCCAAGATACGCCCCTTCCTAACCAATGTCACCACAAAGCTTCTAATCCACTCCCTGGTCATCTCCCGCCTCGACTACTGCAACTCCCTCCTCATTGGCTTACCTTGAAATAGGCTATCCCCACTTCAATCCATCATGAACGCTGCTGCCAGGCTCATCCACCTCACAAATCGCTCAGCATCTGCCATACCCCTCTGCCAATCCCTCCATTGGCTGTCACTCAGTCACCGAATTAAATTCAAGATACTAACTATAACTTACAAAGCCATCCACAACCTGGCCCCCAGCTACATCTCTAACCTAGTCTCAAATTACCAACCTAATCGCTCTCTTCGCTCCTCCCAAGACCTCCTGCTCTCAAACTCCTTTGTCACCTCATCCCATGCTCGCCTTCTCCCATCCTCTGGAATGCTCTACCCCAATCCATCCGATTTTCTCCTACTTTATCCACTTTCAGACGATCCCTGAAAACTCATCTCTTCAGAGAAGCCTATCTGGCCCCCACCTAACAACTGTACATTTATCTTCTCAATCAGCACATCACCCACAGTTATTACCTTTTGTATCTCTTGACCTTCCCTCTTAGATTGTAAGCTCTAAGGAGCAGGGCCCTCTGATTCCTACTGTATTAAAGTGTCTTGTATTTGTACTGTCTACCCTCAAGTTGTAAAGCGCTATGTAAACTGTTGGCGCTATATAAATCCTGTATAATAATAATAATAATAATAAAATCCCAATAAAATACATTTACGTTTTTGGTTGTAACATGACAAAATGTGGAAAATTTCAAGCTGTATTAATACTTTTTCAAGGCACTATATATTTCAAAGTTGTTTTCTTTCTACTTACTTCCACTGCTCAGAGTGTTGCCCCATCCGGAGATCACGCAGCTGGTTCCAGCGCCAGCGCAGCCACTGGGCAGAGGCACGGTCTTGACGTAGGAGTTGAGGGTGGCAGGAGAGGCCAGCTTGACCAACATGATGTCATTGTCAGTGGTTCTGGAGTTGTAGCTGGCATGTCTGATGACCTTGGCAGAGTTGATGAACTGCTCAGTGCCCTCAGAGACAGCGATGTTGTGCTCTCCGAGTCTGACCTGCATGCTCCTGTATAGAGACAAATTCAATATAATCAGTTTACATTTGTATCTCAAACAAAGGAATTCTGGCTAGAAGCCAGTAATTTTTTTTTCAATTAAGCAGCAGTGTAGGTTTGCTTAGTATGGAACATGTACTACTAGTGGTTGGTACATGCTCCTATTTCAGTGATATGTAAAAAGTTAGAAAATCAATCGTATGCTATTCTTTGAAGCATATTAAGGGATAACTTTTAACGTTCTATATTATAGTTAAACAGACACTCAAGTTTGTTTCCATCATGAGAGATGAAATCAGAAAGCCAATCTGGCTAGGAAAGGGTGACTGTGTGTACCTGAGAAATTATAAAGCTCAAGAGCTGTTATGACAATGCTGTAATTGTTCTCCATATACAGTAGGAGAGCGCTACCTTCATGATGGTCTCACTCATATCTCGAAAATCTTAGTAAAGCCAGAGTATGTTACTTTATAGTGAGATTTTGTGTGATGGAAGATATGGCAAGTTAAAACTATGTTTACTGCAAGGGAATCTTAATGCAAGATCTATTTTCCTGTGAAAAAGGAATTCTGTTGTGCAGCCAGAACTAGACAGGCTAGCAAGGCCGGTGCCACCATAAGGCAGTTCAGGCAGTCACCTGAGGGCGCCAGGGTGGTGGGTTCCGGCACTTGGCTCCAGTCACTTGCCCAGCAGGAGCATGCTAGTATGGGCACGAGTGTCACCAGTCCCGCTGCTTATGCAGGGTGTTTAGTGTCCCACACACCGTGATCTCTGCTCTGCATGGCACCCGGCATCTCTTCCTGTCCACCGCCTGCCTTTCACAGAGTCTCCTCGGCTGTGATGTATTCCTGTACACAGACAGGAGGAGGAGAGACATAAGAGCATGCTCTGTGCTGATCTGAGGTCTGTGATTATGACACAAAATACAGATGACACTTGTGGGGGGGGAACACAGTAGGAAGGTGAGGGAGACAAGCTGGAAATAAATACTGGCAGTGATTTGGGGGGGGGGGGGTAAGAGGATGGGGGGCATTTTGAGAGGAGAGAGGACTTGTGCTGGGGGAAGAAGGATGTAAAATCTGAAAACCACCACCCCGGCGCAAGTCCTCTCTCCTCTCAAAGCGCCCCCTCAGTTGTGCCATGCCCACAGTCTCTGCCCATATCTTGTGCCATGTCTGCAGTCTCTGACCGTCTCTCTTGTGCCATGCCCACAGTCTCTGCCCATTTCTTGTGCAAAGTCTGCAGTCTCTGACCGTCTCTCTCTTGTGCCATGCCCACAGTCTCTGCCCAGCTCTTGTGCCATGTCCACAGTCTCTGCCCATCTCTTGTGCCATGTCTGCAGTCTCTGACCGTCTCTCTCTTATGCCATGCCCACAGTCTCTGCCCACCTCTTGTGTCATGCCCACAGTCTCTGCCCACCTCTTGTGCCTTGACCACAGTCTCTGCCCACCTCTTGTGCCATGTCTGCAGTCTCTGACCGTCTCTCTCTTGTGTCATGCCCACAGTCTCTGCCCAGCTCTTGTGCCATGCCCACAGTCTCTGCCCAGCTCTTGTGCCATACCCACAGTCTCTGCCCAGCTCTTGTGTCATGCCTGCAGTCTCTGCTCACCTCTGGTACCATGCGCACAGTCTATGCCCACCTCTTGTGCCATGCCCACAGTCTCTGCCCAGCTCTTGTGCCATGCCCACAGTCTCTGCCCACCTCTGTCATGCCTGCAGTCTCTGCTCACCTCTGGTACCATGCGCACAGTCTATGCCCACCTCTTGTGCCGTACCCACAGTCTCTGCCCACCTCTTGTGCCATGCCCACAGTCCCTGCTAGGGGTGCAACGGATCAAAAAACTCACGGTTCGGATCGTTCCTCGGATCAGGAGTCACGGTTCGGATCATTTTCGGATCAACAAAAAAAATCTCCCCCACTGTAATATCCACAATCTCCCCCACTGTAATATCCACAATCTCCCCCACTGTAATAATATATTAGCAGGGTATGGCAGAGTATTGCAGGGTATTGGCAGGGTATTGGTGCATATATTGACAGGATATTGGCAGGGTATTGGCAGGATATTGGCAGAGTATTGGCAGGGTATGGCAGAGTATGGCAGAGTATGGCAGAGTATTGGCAGGGTATGGCAGAGTATTGGCAGAGTATTGGCAGGGTATGGCAGGGTATGGGCAGAGTATTGGCAGGGTATGGGCAGGGTATGGCAGAGTATTGGCAGAGTATTGGCAGGGTATTGGCAGGGTATTGGCAGAGTATTGGCAGGGTATTGGCAGGGTATTGGCAGAGTATGGCAGAGTATTGGCAGGGTATGGCAGAGTATTTGGCAGGGTATGGCAGAGTAATGGCAGAGTAATGGCAGGGCATTGCAGAGTATTGGCAGGGTATTGGCAGGGTATTGGCAGGGTATTGGCAGAGTATTGCAGAGTATTGGCAGGGTATGGCAGAGTATTGGCAGGGCATTGCAGAGTATTCTCAGGGCATTGCAGAATATTGGCACTGCTGCCATCCGAACTCTCCCCTCCACTGTACAGATCAGTACACAGAGGGTAGAGAGGAACCGGCGTCATGTCATGACGCCGGTTTGTTACAAGTGATCGCTCCATCATTTGACGGAGCGATCACGTGGTAAACGGCCGCCGGGTGTACCAAGATGGCCGCTGCTCCGGAGCTAGGCCGAAGCCGCGGCCTTTCCTATGGCCGAGGCCACAGAGCGATCCGCGGATCGTGGGTGTCCCGATCCGCAGAGGTTGATCTGTACGGATCACGGATCAATGATGATCCGTTGCACCCCTAGTCCCTGCCCACCTCTTGTGCCATGCCCACAGTCTCTGCCCATCTCTTGTGCCATGTATGCAGTCTCTGACCTTCTCTCTCTTATGCCATGCCCGCAGTCTCTGCCCACCTCTTGTGCCATGCCCACAGCCTCTGCCCACCTCTTGTGCAATGTGAGGAGGGGGTTTGCATTGTGGGGGGGAGGGGGGTGGCAGGGGGACGGTTTGTGGGGGCTCCAAAATGCACCTTTGCCTAAGTAGACAAAAATCCTTCCACCGACCCTGCAGGCTAGACACATGTGTTAAGTTTTAGTACTGAGAATAAACCGCTTAAGTCAACCAATGTTTTTAATGCTGTAAGGGCATTAAAGCGGATTGTGCCCAGTTTGAAATGTAAACGATAATGTGTACTTAAGAAAAATGGCAAAACTCAAGATGATGTCATTACATCACCCATTGGTCATCATTTGTGGACCTATTCATATCCATTTTACCATCCAACCACATTCCATGTCACGTTTATTCTCAGAAACTCCTAAGATATTGTGTTTTGCACTAGCCAAAAGTTTGTGAACACCTGGCAGTAAGTTTGTTGGACTTCCATTCCAAAGTCATGAACATTAATATGGAATTATGCCCCCACCCCTCTCCCAATTTGCCAGAGCATTTGTGAGATCAGCTCCTGATGTTAGACAATTCCTGGCTTATTATCAGAATTTAAACTCAACTCAATTTGAACTCAAGGTGTTCAGTAGAGCTAAGGCCACTCAAATACCTCAACACCAAACTCATTAAACTATATTCTGGATCTGGCTTTGTGCACAGGGGCAGTGATGCTGGAACGGGAAAGGGTCTTCACTAAATTGTTACCACAAGTTGGAAATGCACAATTGTCTAAAATGTTTTTCTATGCTGTACTATTAACTATATCCTTCATTGGAAACACCTGAACTCAATTAATTGGAGGGGTATTCACATACTTTTGGTGTCGCCTCTGAATGATACAATCACTGACATATAGGCAGGTGCTGTGGTCAGGTATCAGCCAATTTTTGACTATATAGTGTATTATCAGCCAAGTTCTGGGGAGTTATGAAAAGACAGATAACAGTGTGTTCCTCAAGCTTAATTGCCAAAAGTGTTATAAATACCTAGTTTGAGTAACTTACATCTTGTAATAACGTGCATATGAAGCCAATGAAGTACACCCGTTTTATACATTAGCTATGTTCTCACTAAAAACACACTATAGATTGCCATTATATATTTAGGAGAGGTAACTTACGCCTTGTAGCAATGAGCGGCAGAGACCACCCACAGGCTGTTAAGCAGGGAGCCACCACAGAAGTGATATCCAGAGTTCAGAGATACCTGCCAGGGTTGAGAATGTGAACCACAGGTGTATCCCCCAACAATCTTATCATCATCATCAAGGGCAGCTGTAGAAAAGAGGAGAGGTCAAACATATTGAGTACATTATGAAATTTACTTCATATTCCAATTGTGTTTTTTCAATAAGCAAAGCAAGGATGTAAGTGGTAAATACAAAGTGCAGCAACATATAGGATCAGAATCCACTTTGCAAAAGCCAAAGCCAAACTGGCAAAAGATGGATTCTTATTGGTTGATTTGTGTACTGCACTTTTCTCCTTGCAGTGTTTGTAATTAGTGTATCTCTTAAGTTTTGAATGGAGTGGGAAGGGTTTCAACCTCTGTTTACCTCTTGCCGACTGACCCACATACATCTACTATGGGGCAGCAGCTCCTCTGCGCAGAATCACGTACCTGTACATGATTCTGCACTTCTGGGTCTGGGGCACGCATGGACACCACTGGCGACCCGCTCCCACTGTGATTGGATACAGCGGGAGCCAATCAGCCGGGACCCACCGATTATTCGAGACACAGGCAGAACAGCAATGTAAACAGATCGCCGTTCTGGGATAAGGGAAGATAGAGATCCTGTGTTTCTGCTACGCAGGATTTTTTTAGCACTGGTCCCCAAAAAGTGTCAGTGAGTGTCCAAATTGTCCACCGCAATATTGCAGTCCCACTATAATTGGCTGATCGCCACCATTACTAGTAAAAAAAATAAATAAATACAAATTTAAAAGATATATCCCATAGTTTGTAGACGCTATAACTTTTGCGCAAACCAATCAATATGGGGTTATTGGGGGGTTTTTTTAACAAAAACATGTAATAGAATATATATTGGCCTAAATTGATGAAGAAATTAGATTTTTTTACATTTTTTTATTGGGTATGTTTTATAGCAGAAAGTTATGTTTTATTGCTGTCTGTGCTTCAGATGGGGAGATTCTCTATTTGTTCTGTGACGACAGTCACCAACACTGGGAAGTCATTTACGCTAATCTCCTGTTGCGTTTGTGGTACAGGAAGTGGTGGAATAATTCCCCAATTGGACACAGAGAAAAATAAAATGTCATTCATATGCTACCCAAAACTAAAAAAAATAATTTAATACATAAAAAAGTTTTTGCTTTATGTACACTTTAAATAACTCTAAGGCTATGTTTATTAAGGCATCTAGTTGAAATTTATATTTTGGTTAGAGTGGAAACATTTAGAATTTCTTTATGTTCTCATTGTTTTTTTTTTGTATCTTTATTCTAGAGCTTTTGAGAAATGATTAAAAAAAATCCCTAAGGCACCCGTATGAAGCTCTCCTTGGTAAGCCTATTGTTGAATTACTACGTCCGGAACGGCAACTAGCCCAATATCTCTTTACTGCAACTAGATTGACGATTGCGAGAGCATGGAAAACCCCCACACTCAGCTTTGAGGCAGTCAAAAATCGCCTGAATGATGTCATGGTTGACGAGAAACTGACGGCTGTTCTTTCTGATATGCATGACAAGTTTTTCAAGGTCTGGCAACCCTGGATTGCATATCACCACCCATCAAGATTTGATGTAACATTACTATCAATATAGGACTCCTCCTGCCCACACCCCGTGGACCCCCCTACCCCCTTCCTCTTTCTGCCTCTCTTCATCCTCTACCCTCCTTCTCTTTTTGCTCTACTCTTTTATCTTTTCCACTCCTTGATCACCTCTTTCTTTTCAGTCAACCTTTTTCTTTACTTTTCTCGAGGATGCTAAATTTCAGGTTCAACTGTAGTGTATTGTACGCCCTTGTTACAGGTTTGCAAGCAGCCAGGCATGGCCCGGGTTCTGGACCAACTGGTTCTTAGAATTTTTTCATTTAAGTTTACATGGGATCACGATTCCTGCCTCCATTACGCTGGAGACGGCTTCTGGGCCCTGATTTGTTTTGTATATTATATGCTATAATGCTCTATTGTAAACCTATAATATTGGTTTGTATGACAATAAAACTTTTGTAAATGAAAAAAATCCCTAAGGCTCCATTCACACTAATGCGTTTTTTGATGCATTTTGCATTTTTGCAGAAATGCATGGGAATTTTTTAACATGGGTTCCTATGGAACATGTTCACATCAATGCATTTTTGTGCCTCTGCGTTTTTGGAAAGGGTCAGTTTTCATGCAAAATCCAGTGTTTTGCATGTAATAGAATTCAATGGACCAGCATCAAAAACGCAAGTACATCGTTTTTACAGCATTTTTGCTGCGTTTTTGCCGCGTTTTGCAGGTTTTTTTTTTACACTGTATACAGCATAAAAAAAAACTGTAAAAAAAAAAAAAAAAAAAGCGGCAAAAACGCAGCAAAAACGCAGTTCAAAAATGCGGCAAGCACCGCAAAAAACACTGCAGAAAGGCTCAAAAGCAACATGCATAGGTCTGAATCGAGCCTCACAGGACAAAATAAGGTTGGTTTACTAAAACTGGAGAGTGCAAACTCTTCTAACTTCAGCTTGTTCAATTAAGCTTTGAATAAAACCTGGAAGCTGATTGGTTTCTATGCAGAGCTGCACCAGATGTTGCACTCTCCAGTTTTAGTGAATGAATCCCAGCCTGTTATTGGAGTCATTTCCTCTAAGTGCCTATACAGATATCTTTGGAATAAGAAGTTAGAGCAATCTCCTCAAATGGTATCCAGAGAGCAATTAAAAAAACTTCCAGGGACAACTGGCTAAGTGGGGAATTTCCTTCACTTTAGAGTGACTTCTCCTCACTTTCTGTTGCATTCTTGGGATAGGAAGTGGTGGAATATCTCCCAAAGGAATAGAGAGAAAAATAACTTTATCCAACACTAAAACAAGTTTTTGCTTTAGATACACTGGAATGATGAAAAAAAATGTTTTGCCTTTAATTGTGTTTCTCTTGAAAGTAATTTCCTCTAAATGCCTATACAGTTATTTATGGGACAAAAAGCGGGAGCCATCACCTAAAATTGGACCCAGATTAAAAAATGTAACATGTAAATGGGTTTTAACCTTTCCCTGTTCTATGTAAAAAAAAAAAAAAATTGATGGAGTTGACTTTTAACAAAAAGACAAAGTGACTTGACATATTACTAAAGACAGTTTAAAAAGTGTGAGAAAAAAGGACACACTTATATAATGTCTGGGAGCAGTGCAACATTAAAAAAAAATACTTTGAGATCTTGGACATGAGGAAGAACTAATGTTCAGAGAGCAGTAAATTGGAGAACTCACCAACAGCTCCGAGGAGCATACAGATCAGGAGGAACTTCATGGTGCAATCCACGCCAGATGAGTTGACGGTGGTAGCAGCCAGTATTTATACCCAAAAAAATTAAATACTTCAGCTTGAACTGCCCTCACACTTTTGATAACTTATCGTTGTACAAGGCAATGTAAAAATAGTATACTAGAGAGTTGAAGGACTATTTACCAAGGACAATCTAATAAACAAATAATTTAGAACCTTGAATGTATGCCCCTTGAACTCATTCAACATATATACACTAAAAGTCCAGTTTTCTTTTTTGTTCATTTTTTTTTCTTAAATTAAAGACAAACTTTAATGGTTTGGGGTTATTTTATTTTAGCTCTTTTTATATGATTTTTAAATTGTTTTTTTTTTTTTACAAATAAACATTTAATGTACCACGAAGAACTCCCAGAAAGTTATGGGTTAGCTAAAACACAGCACAACAGAAAATGATTGTGTTGAGGCTCCAATTGTTTAATTAAAACCACAGATGGAGCTATACGGGGACAAGTCATTGCTCTAATGGCACACTAAGATTGGAAACCATCACCCTTTTTTTTAGCAAAAATGAGAGCCTCCACCTACAAATAGTAACATCAAATATTAATATAAAATACTTCCAGTGTATCTGACTTGAATGTGTGTTTATAGTCTTTGTCTTAATAAATGAGTAAAATATGTTCAAACCACCATATTTGACCTTTAATTTTGAGGTTTGACTTTGCAAATATGGCCATATTCATACATTTGTAATCCACATGCTTTTCTCTTTGCTGTTGGCAGATGTATTCTTTACCAGATGTTTTTCAGACACTTCACATGCAGTGTTGCCAACCGTCCCTTAAATTACGGGCAGCCCGTAAATTACACCCCATTTTCGGGGCTCCCATAAATGTCCGTTACAGGCAGCAGTGCCCGTAAAAAAAAGATGGCTGCAGGTCGACTTCGCTACTGCGCATGCGCCGTTCCGAAGCTTGGCAAGCTCAGGAGAACTCATACATGCTCGGTTGGGTGCCACGGGCGGGCGCATGCGCAGTGATTTAATTTCGCCACCTGGCATCATTTTTGAATGGCTGGTGCTTGTTCTCGGCGGTGCCTCACAACAGCAGGGGTCCGGGGAGGTCGATGATGCCTGTGCCTGGCCTGGATAGGATTCCGGAACGGAGCACTGACTGACCATCCATCTATCCAGGTCAGTCAGACCTCAGATTGTGTATTGTGATGACGGTGACCTACCTATAACCTGACCCAAGTATGGAGGAGGAGGGAGGACAGATAAACAGAGTGACCATGCAGGAGCAGAGCCATCCACAGAGATAGACCCCCTCCTGTACCATGTCCATTGTCCGCACAGCCTGAGCCTCTGACCCCTGACCATGTCCATTTTCCACACAGCCAGAGCCTCTGACTCCTGTACCATGTCCATTGTCCACACGGCCTTAGCCTGTGACCCCTGTACCATGTCCGCACAGCCTGAGCCTCTGACCCCTGTACCATGTCCATTGTCCACACAGCCTGAGCCCCTGACCCCTGTACCATGTCTGCACAGCCTGAGCCTCTGACCCCCTGTACCATGTCTGCACAGCCTCTGATCCCCTGTACCATGTCCGCACAGCCTCTGACCCCCTGTACCATGTCCGCACAGCCTCTGACCCCCTGTACCATGTCCGCACAGCCTCTGACCCCCTGAACCATGTAAATGAAGAAATATGTTTTTCGTCTCTTGTTTAATATAAACACATTGCTAATAGCACTAGCTATATTTTATATTTGTTTATAGTTTAAATATTGATATTTGCACTGTTTAGCACTGAAAACAGGCATTGTAGGTACTTTTTTGCAGCGTCAGTAAAAAAATGTGGCTTTGTCAGTAAATGTCATGATTTTTGCCAGTAAAAAATTGGTGGCATTTGTAAATTTTGGGGTCCTGCCAGTAAATTTTACTTCGGGGGATTGGCAACACTGTTCACATGATGTGCAATGTTTTCTTCCTTTTCTCCGGCTGCGAGCAGTCCTCAGCTACATTACATTGTGCAAGTGGCAATCAGCTTAAAACTCAGAGGACATCCAGTGGCATATAAGAAATGCTGCATAAGACAGAAACTGATAGAAGGTGAATTTTGCAGCAAGAGCTGTTTTTTTTCTTTAAGTTATTGTTTGAGTTTTAACTGTAAGCAATGGGCAAGGGTCTCTAAAGCAGCATTTCTCAACTTCTTTTCAGTCATAGCAGTAACCCCTTCCCAACCAGCCGCCGCAGTTATACTGCAGCAGGTTGGCTCCCCTGCGCGAGCCGTTGTAGCTGTACGTCAAGTCTTTAAGACGCTGTAACAAATGGTCCCTAAAAAGTGTCAAAAGTGTCAGATTTGTCCGTCGCAATGTCTCTGTCCCGATAAAAAATGCCGCCATTACTAGTAAAAAAAAAATAAATAATAATAATAAAAATGCCATAAATCTATCCCCTATTTTGTAGACGCTATAACTTTTAGGCAAACCAATCAATATACGCTTATTGCAAAAAATTTTTTACCAAAAATATGTAGAAGAATATATATTGGCCTAAACTGATGAAGACATTTTTTTTTGTTGATATTTATTATAGCAAAAAGTACAAAATATTGTATTTTTTTCAAAATTGTCGCTCTTTCTTTGTTTATAGCGCAAAAAATAAAAACCGCAGAGGTGATCAATTACATGATGTGCATATTTTGGTTGTTTTTGCAAGATACATACATTCCTTAGCTCATTGTCTTCTTTTTTTTCTCCCTCTTCCCTCTCGTCCCCCCCTTGCCTCCCCTTTACTGACCCTCCCTTCTCTGCCCTTCTCCTGCCTTTTGCTGGTTTTTGCTGTTTTCCCTCTGTAAAACTCAATGGCGACAGTTAATCTGATCTCCCTTAATGTTAGGGGTTTACATGCCTCTGGAAAGAGACACAATTTATTTAGAGAACTTAAACGTCTTCAAAGAGACATAGTCTTTTTACAAGAAACCCACCTCACCCACACCACCTCAGTAAACCTTTTTTTGTCTACTTTCCCGACTTGGCACTATAGTCTTTTGGATGTGAGTAAAGTGAAAGGTGTTGCCATTGGCTTTCACAAGGGAACTTTTTTACATGCAAGACCTCTTTGGTAGATGATTGTGGAAGATATATATTCCTAAAAGGCACTCTGGGTAATTTACTGTGTACGCTAGCAAACATACAGTATATGCTCCCAACCATGATCAGGCATTTTATCCAAAGTGAAAGACTTTGCACATGGATGTATTATCCTCGCAGGGGACTTCAATAACCTTCTGGAACCTAAAATTGACACGTCCCAAGGCACATCGTCCTTCTCTCATAAATGCCTAACATTTATCTGCAAACGCCTACATGACACACAACTCATGGCTTGTTATGCACACAAAAGAAAGGGATTATTCATATTGCTCACATCTTCGCCGATCCTACTCCAGGATTGACTACATATTTATTGACCACCATCACTTAGAGCTTATTCTTCAGTCCAAAATAGGGGTTTCAATGATTTCAGACCATGCCCCGATTTGTCTCTGCTTAAAAGTTCCCTCACTCCCTCTTTAAAGCTAATAATTGGAGATTGAATGATTCCCTTCTATCAGATTCTGTGGATAAAGCACAGAGTGTGATTGATCTTTCCCTTTACTTAAAATAAAAATCGAGAGGTTACACCTGCTGTGCTTTGGGGGGGCACATAAGGCTCACATTCGAGGGAAGCTTATCGAGTTAGGTGCATGGAAGAAGAGGGAACACATCCATCTCAAGTCAGTGCTCCTTCAAGAAATCACTGCCCTAGAAAATAATTATAAAAGCGTACAATCCCAGACCCTATTGCATTCCCTAACTCAAAAAGAGAAGAGTTAAAATACCTTTATCATTCGGAACACAAGAAACAATTCCGCGTAATCTCGTGATGCATTTATGAATGGGGTGACAAACCCAGCCATTATTTAGCACAATCACTACAGCAGATGAAATCTGCCTCATTTAGAGCTAGAATTAGGACACCCTCTGAATCCAAACAGGTTTCATGCCTGGAAGCTCACGATAACTCTTCACGTACTCTATCCCTAATATCACACGTGCTGTACGTAGATCTTCCCTGTCCACCCTTTTTCTCTCCACTGATGCTGAAAAAGCTTTTGATAAGGTGGACTGGGAATATCTGATGACAACCTTATCTTTTCTGGGTATAAGCCCCAGCATGCTAAGCAGGATCTCTGTGCTTTATAATTCCCCCACGACCCAACTTCGCATCAACGGTACTCTAAGTAATGCCTTTACCTTATAAAATGGCACTAGACAGGGCTGCCCCCTTTCACCAATCCTTTTTGCCCTTTCCTTAGAACCCTTTCTCGTGACAGTACGACATAACACTAAAATCCATGGGATCAAAGGTGGGACCTATGAACATAAGTACGCTGCTTATGCTGATGACATATTGTTCTATGTCCAACAGTCTAATGTTACTCTACCTAATCTCACGTCAGCTTTTGAAACCTTGAGATCTCTGTCCAACTTCAAAATCAATTTATCTAAATCCGAAATTCTTAATATTTCGGTGCCATACAAAATAGTCTCCCTCCTGAAACTCTCCTTCCCCTTTTCTTGGCAACCTCACAAACTGAAATATTTAGGAATCTTTCTCACACCTATCCCAGGGTCATTATTCTGTGAGAATGACATCCCCTTATTAAAATCTATCCGCCAAGACCTACATACCGTAAATGGAACCAGTTAGCTCACTCATGGATGGGAAGGATTAGCATTGTAAAAATAAACATCTTACCCAGACTGCTTGTCAGGAAAGGTCTTCTCCGCTGGTAATATCGATCATTTGGCGTGCAGTACTGAGGTCCACCAGCAGGTGTCTCCTGGCAGTTCGGAGCTGCTCTTTCCTGCAAGTATTCTGTCACCTTTGGGCCGCAGTACTGGCATCCACCAGCGGAGGAATCCAGGCAGTATGGAGCAGGTATTCCCCTCTGCAGACAGGTATCACCTGACCTTAATTAGCAGAGCTGCAGTATAAATACCCGGCAATTGCACACTTATGTTGCCCTGGTATTGTCCTTGAGCCCTGACATGCATCCTGTTACTCTGATTCCTGATTCCTGATTCCTGAAACTGAAGCCTGATTCCTGGAACCTGTTGATCCTGTTTCCTGTCTGTTACCTGAACACTGGACCCTGGACCCTGAGCCTTGTACCTGACCCGTCCCTCCTGTGATCCATCCATCCTCTCTTGTCCTGTTTATCTCCCTTCCCAGCTACTATTCCCTGTTTATGACCCCGGCCTGGCTTGACTACGATTCTGGTAATCCCTCTTGCTACATATGCTGGTTGGTTTAATATCACTGTTTGTTTGGTTGTTCACTCTGTATTGGTGGTGTGTTCACATATGCATTTTCCTTAATAAACTTACTTTCACCTATTTATGTCTGGTTCACTCTGTCGTAGTCACACAGTTCTGGTCACATCTGGTTTATGACACTGCTCTTCTTATTCCAAATGATTTCTTACACCAGGTTTCTTTACGGTGCTAACCTCATTGGTATGCAAATATATCTGGCACTGCAAACATTCCCACATCTCTCGAGCTCTACTTACTAAGTTGAAATCTGAGGGGGTTAGCTCTCCCCAATTTTAAAAAATATTTCTTAGCGATAGTCCTGAATAGAATTTCGGACTGGAAACATCATAGGGAGTCCAAGCTATGGGTGCAACTGGAACATGACCTCAGTAGCGTGGAGATGTCCCCACAGCTATGGATCCCCGAGGTTTTCACACCCTGTCTGAAAATACATTTCCTCTGACCAGGTCTACCTTCACAATCTGGGACTCCCTTCAAAGGTTTAAGGATGGCTCTACAACTCCCCTTTGATGCGCACTTGGATCCCCCATGCACCAACTCTTCTTCATCATGTTATCTATCCTAGAGGATACATCCCACTAACCTCTATACTTCAAACCACCAAAGTTACAGTTATGGACCAATGGAGATAAAGTGCCTTGAAAAAGTATTCACACCCCTTGAAATTTTCCACCTTTTTTTCCACCAAAAACGTAAATGTATTTTATAGGGATTGTATGTGATAGACCAACACAAAGTGGCAAATAATTGTGAAGTGGAAGGAAATGATAAATGTGTGACAGACCTAGCCGGGAGAGAGACTTTTGGAGGTGACTGAATGCTAGCCTCTTGCCGACGATCGTGGGCCCTGGCATTTGGGGGAACGGTGCTCTTTGTGAGCTGTATGCCTGGGGACCCTTGAGGTGGTACTACTGTGGATTCGGGTCCTGGTCCCCCAGGACACACAGACTCGGGGGACCATGGATTTGCCATATTAGAAATAGTGGCTGATTCATAATGCTGGGACAGATACCATTAGGAGATGCTGATGTAAATTGCAGCCACCTGTCTGTCTGTTGCCTGCTAGAATGTGTATTGTAAATAAGTCTCTAGTATGGGATCTAAGAGTCATTAGATCCCCATTGTTGTTTGTGTTAATTAACTCTGCTATTGTGATAATGTTGATTGGGTTTTCTGAGCTATAAGACGGCCAGTCTGGCCTAAAGGTCATGTCTGAGTCATCTAGGCTGTCTAAAGTGATTAGTTAATTAGCCCATGTTAATTAGGTTAATTAGGTTACAGGTGTATTGTTAGAGTAATATGAGCCGGAGGTATGCACCTCCACTTTTAGTGTATAAAAGAGTCTGTATTTTTCAATAAAAGAGATTCCTGGTGGAACTTACATACAGCCTGCCTGGTGTTTGTTCTGAGCTACACAACTGGATTAGAACGGCACATAACTGTAGTTCTAGTCCCGGAGCATCGGATGACCGCACCATCAGATGTTGCGATCTGCAATCTGATTCTATAGCTGCAGAGGAGTGTCGGGAGAGTGGAACCGAGTGAGCAGGGGCTCGTTACAAAATGGTTTTCAAATTTTTTTATAAATAAAATATGTGAAAAGTGTGGCATGCATTTATATTCAGCCCCCTTTACTCTGATACCCCTAACTAAAATCTAGTTGAACCAATTGCCTTCAGAAGTCACCTAATTTGTAAATAGAGTCCACCTGTATGTAATGTAATCTCTGTATAAATACAGCTGTTCTGTGAAGCCCTCAGAGGTTTGCTAGAGAACCTTAGTGAAAAAACAGCTTTGTGAAGAAACACGCCAGACAGGTCAGGGATAAAGTTGTGGAGAAGTTTCAAGCAGGGTTAGGTTATAAAAAACTATACCAAGCTTTGAATATCTCATGGAGCAATGTTCAATTCATCATCCGAAAATGGAAAGAGTATGGCACAACTACAAACCTACCAAGACATGGCCGTTCACCTAAACTGACAGGCTGGCAAGGAGAGCATTAATCAGAGAAGCAGCCAAGAGGCCCATGGTAACTCTGGAGGAGCTGCAGAGATCCACCGATCAGGTGGGAGAATCTGTCCACAGGACAACTATTAGTCGTGCACTCTACAAATCTGGCCTTTATGGAGTGGCAAGAGGAAAGCAATTGTTGAAAGAAAGCCATTAGAAATTCTGTTTGCATTTTGCAAGAAGTCATGTGGAGGACACAGCAAACATGTGGAAGAAGGTGCTCTGGTCAGATGAGACCAAAAGTTAACTTTTTGGCCTAAAATCAAAACGCTATGTGTGGAGGAAAAGGAACACTGCACATCACCCTGAACACACCATTCCCACCATGAAACATGATGGTGGCAGCATCATGTTGTGGGGATGCTTTTCTTCAGCAGGGACAGGGCAGCTGGTCAGAGTTGATGGGAAGATGGATGGAGCCAAATACAAGGCAATCTTAGAATAAAACCTGTTAGAGTCTGCAAAAGACTTGAGACTGGGGCGGAGGTTCACTTTCCAGCAGAACAACGACCCGAAACATACAGCCAAAGCTACAATGGAATGGTTTGGATCAAAAAATATTCACTGGAAACAGACTTCCATTCCTACACTATGACAATGGCTACAAGTTGTGGAACATATATATCATATGGAAGATCTTACATATGAATTCCGAGACCAGGCTTCTGCCTCACATAAGTTATGGTGTGGTTTGCCTTTATTGTCACCTCTGCATATGCAGATATCATGTCCCAATCTGAGTGATCATTTCTAACACAACATAGCTATTTATGTTAATATATGTATGAGACAGGCCCCCTAAAATCTTTACTTTCCACCCTATCCCTTCTTCCCACCCTATCCCTTCTTCCCCGCCCCACTTATTTTCCACTTTTCTACGTATACGCCTCTTTTCGAATACACTTTTCTTTGACTACTGATTGGTTAAAGGTTTATGTCAGAGTTAATCAGGTTTGGTTATGGAGTATGTGATATGTACACCTGATATTCAGACATTGTATATTTCACTTTGATGTTCACATTATAATTGTGTAGTATGGCTATTCCTTTCAATAAAAAAATTATTGAACAAAAAAAATGCACCAAAAAAGCCTGGTCTTCAAGTGGTTAAGTATCCCTTTGAATACCCACTGCACTAAGGAAACCACCAGAACAGAGACTGAAAGAAGAATTGATCAAAGTAGAGAGAAACGTTTATACTCAGTGTATTGCATGATACCACTTCCAAGACAGCAGAGATAAGCCTTTATTAGCTAATGTATACCAAGGACTGAAGGCTCAAGGAGGGTTATTATTGACCTTGTTTGCAATCTTTTTCCATAATATATTTTTGCAGTGCTGTGTGAGAACTATACCATAAGGGAGCACAGTTTACAAGAAAAAAAAAAGTGTTTTGCACACTTTGCACACATTCGTTGGCATTAATAATTCTCAGGTATCCACAAATGCTCAAGTTTAATTGCAAATTACAAAAAAATTACGGAAAGAGAGGAAAATTCAATAGCACCACATCCCAAATATTCACTTTAAATGTAAGAGAGGGGCATTGAGGCCAATATATGGTCCTCAGGGACTTTTAACGGTGCTTGAGTCAGGTAATATATCCAACATATCATAAAATCATATTTTATTAGACAATCTTATAAAAGGAAACAGACATGATCAAGGACAATATATAATATAAAAAAAGAGGAGAAGGGGAAAAAAAAAGATAACCCTTTGATATACACATTAATACCACTTTCTCAACATGTTTCGCTTGCATAAGCTTCTTCAGGAGATATATTTGTGATATTAAGGTCAACTATAAGAAATAGAAAGAAAATCCATAAATCATACATATACATATCTGCTAATACCTCATGTAATCATAATATTAGAGTATAAACAATATACAAAAATAAGTCTAATAATTAAATCTATATCTGTGTAAACATTATATATAAAGATTATATTATATATAAAAAAAAAAAAAAAAAAAAAGGGGGGGGGGGGGGAGGAGGGGAGCGGGAAGAGAAAGGGAGGGGAATTTTTTGCATTATCATCATTCAGCTCAAAAGAGCTTACCTGTGGAAAGAAGTCTACAAATCACATGGACATTGTGTAATGGCACAGTGCTTCCTCCTTGATTCTCACCTCACTAGGGAGGCATGCAGAGGGAGATAAAAATCTTTAAGTATAAGCTCTTCTTTGGAAGAGAAAAAAGAAAAAAGTAAGTCTAAGTGGTTTAAATAATTAACGATGATAATTCTATCTAAATATAAAATAATTTCAATCCAGGAATACCTCAATAGAATCAATTCAGGGTAAAAAAGAAAGCTACATCCGAGAGATGGTAGATTGCAAAATTGCTAACAAATGTAGAAAGATGGTTCTAAAAACGCAGTGGAGTGGCAGACACAGAGGGGGGCGGTATACGTCCATACACAGCTGTTGGCTAGGCTGGACCTGGAGGTATTGCTGCAAACTGACCACAAAGAACCTAAAAAATATATATATAAAGATATATTGGAAAAGTGTCTCTGAGTATCATCGATATCTAAGAGTGCATAGTAAATGTAAGAAGCAAATAAACATAGACTTACTGGTTCTTATTGAATTAGAATAGCCCGTCCGGGAGGTATCTCTGCCCCATGTATCAAGCAGGAACTGACAGAGATTGGCGGGGAATAAAGCCCCGCTTTTAAAACCCTCCAACGTGACGACGTCTGACTCGTCGTCACGCTGCGGACACAAAAAAGACGCTCGCGCATGCGCATACCTCCGATGCTCATACATCGGATAGCGTGAGCGACGTCAAGTACTGGCAAATGGGCTCGCGGCCATCTTTGAAGATCCTACGTCCCAAGTGTGGTAGTAAGGAGGCTCACATGGCTCAAAAAAGAAAAGGGGACAGCAATAAAGTTAAATTGTAACCGGTAAATGCAATTGAATTGAAAGTCACTAAAATAACATGGCTACTAAGTAGCCAAAATTGAGCATTATATAGAAATGGTCTAGAATTGAAAAAATCCTCAAATTCACTGTCACTGATTAAATAAGATAAACAATGCCGTGTTGCACAGATCAATCGGAGGCAAAAAGGGAACCGCCGCGCAAGGCGTCTAGAAGACGGGCAACCGAGCAACCAAGACATTGATTAGGAGATGATTGACCAGGTGCCCAGGGTGCCCATACATGCCAAATAGTGTAGAGGGAGAAAACCAAGGAAGAAGCATGAGCTCATACCACATTTAAAAAAAAAAAAAAAATGAATAATATTAATAGTTGGGTTGATTAAACCATCAAATAATATATATAATATATAATGCAAAAAAAAAAAAAAAATATATATATTGTATTTTTTACATTAACAAAAATGAATTATAAAAAAGGTTTGTAACTCAAGGTATCATTTAGGCCTGGATGTTTTAGAGCATTGAGAGTAACAATCCATTTGGTTTCACGTTGTAGCAGGATTTTATCATAATTGCCCCCTCTTTCATTTGGGGGAACGTGTTCCAAAGCATAAAAGTGCATCAAATGATCGTTAAATTGATGATGGAGGCCCATATGTCGACTTATAGGGGTCTCCATCCTCTTCTTACATACTAGAGAAACATGGTCTCTAATCCTATGGAAAAAGGGGCGTTTGGTTTTCCCCACATAGTATGCGTTGCATTCGCATATCATTATATAGACTACGCCTATGGACTGACATGTAGCTAGGAACTTAGGATTATATAACTGACCATTGGGAAGGGTAATGTTGCGAGATGAGTAGATGTATCTGCAAAAGTCACATTTATGGCAGGGTCTAGTGCCTTTGTTTTTAATCTGCGTTGTAGAAAGTGGTATTAATGTGTATATCAAAGGGTTATCTTTTTTTTCCCCTTCTCCTCTTTTTTTATATTATATATTGTCCTTGATCATGTCTGTTTCCTTTTATAAGATTGTCTAATAAAATATGATTTTATGATATGTTGGATATATTACCTGACTCAAGCACCGTTAAAAGTCCCTGAGGACCATATATTGGCCTCAATGCCCCTCTCTTACATTTAAAGTGAATATTTGGGATGTGGTGCTATTGAATTTTCCTCTCTTTCCGTAATTTTTTTGTAAATTGAATCTTGAGGTGTTACCCACCTTCTCACCCCCAGGAATTTGAGGAATTTCTTAATCATTAACACACTGATTGATAATTTAGAATCTCTTATTTAATTATTATTGTTTTTGATTGTTTTGATTTTTTGAATTATTTGTTTGTTTTCTCTGGGTTTTCATAATGGCTCACCACTGTGGCAATGCTTTTGAGGGTTTCATGGACCAGATCCATAGATCCCAAAATGCCACAGGAGGTGGTTTATCTATGGATCGCTTTTTTCTTCTTCTCCAGCGAATGCTGGAGAAGAAGGCAAGAGTCTTTTGGAACAAATGGTATTTCTCTAAATATCTGGAAGATCAAATTGCCCCTTGGGGATTGAGAATCCAGATTTTTCCCACTGTGAGCAAATTAGAAACAACTTTCAGAACAAATTGGGAGACCAATCTCCAATCATGCTCTATGAAAATGATGGAACTACTATGTGGTTACTATGATGAAGAATTGGCCTCTTTAGACAGGGAAATAGAAAAATTATATGCTGAAAATAGCCTGATTGTTTCTAATGACCTCTTTTCTAACCGTGAGGGAACCCTCAAAACGCACATAGAGACCTACGTAACTGAAATCTTAAAGACTAAAGAAAAGAAATTCTTGAGAGATAAGGTGTCATATGATAGCAATCAGGCTTATATCTGGACCCAAACCAGAAAAAATAAGAAACAAAGGGCTAATATGCTAAATTCGGGAGACGCTCCCTCTGAAACAAACGATTCTGACACATCTTCTATTTCCTCTATTTCTTCACAGGCACCAGCATCTTCCAGGGACTCTGGATCTTCCAGAACACGCACTGACGGTAACACTCACGCACTTACCGGGTCAAGTAAGAGACAAACTAACACGAATCGCACTCCAATTCATACGAGAGCTACCACGGCTAAAATTAACACTTCACATGCACCAACACATCGGGATACTATAGTCAATACCCAAGTGAGCACTTCACTATCCCCCACTCCAGTGCCCCCCACTAATCACATTCACGATTCTAATCAGACGGATTTTCGTCCAGCTCCGATCTTCACACAACCGGTACACGAATCCAAAAAGATGACCACCATGGAGGGTCTCCCAAAACATGCCAAAACTTTGAGATAATAAATTTATCTTCTATTCCCCTGAGTGATGATCAACTCTTTGTCTTGGAATTAGGGTTGACCTTCTGTCCGACACAGAGAGTTGATCATTTTGAACTTATCAAAGATCTCAGTTTGTTTGCTCGCAAGCTTATGCTTCGCATCATTTTTGATAAACCAGTACAATCCAATATAACACCTCCTCAATCCACAGTGGAAAACATCACACTGAATGAAATTAGAGCAATGGAAGAGCTTATGGAGCTTTGGAATGAGGGTCACATAGACGAAACTGATCTCATGGAGGCCCAGACTCTTGAACAGGACGGGTCTCTCGATTATGGGCCTAGTACTTCCTGTCCGGTTGTCCCCTACATTCCCAAGGAATACAAACCCAAATCCAGAACTTTCCCCACACCACAAAGTAATGCCAATGTATGGGCTTTTGTCCATCAAGTCACCAAAGACATAGGTAGGACCAAATGGAAGGGCACAAAACGATCAAATCTTACCAACAAACAAAAACAGGCTTTAAAATCACTGCAATTGGACTCTCGTCTGGTGGTTAAACCATCAGATAAAGGAGGCAATTTAGTAGTGATGACAACAGAACAATATGAATCAATGGTTTTGCGTCTCTTACAAAATCGAGACTGGTACAGGAAAGTCTCAGAGACGCATGTCACTAACACGATTCTTTGTTACAAAAAGTTGATCGGTACTGCATACAATAAGGCCCTAATTACCAAATCTACATGGGAGTTCCTCAATGTGTCTTGCCCTCGGATCCCCACACTGTATGCCCTCCCCAAAGTTCACAAGGATATAAACAACCCCCCCGGCAGACCGATCGTGTCCGGAAACGGATCCCTTACGGAAAATGCCAGTCAACTAATAGATGAATTTCTCAGACCACATGTGGAGGGATTGACATCCTACCTACAAGATACCAGTGAATTATTGAGGGTTTTGGATGGGTTGACCATCCCGGAGGGTGCGTGGCTTGTCGCCCTGGACGTGGAGGCCCTCTACAACTCCATCCCCCATGATTTGGGGGTGGCAGTTGTAGAGGGCTTCATTTCTCGTGATGGAGATGTACCTAGGACATACGGTTGCTTTATTTTGGATCTTCTGAAGTTTATTCTCATGAATAACATTTTTTTGTTTGCTCGCTCCCACTACCTCCAGGTGCAGGGAGTCGCCATGGGGACCAGATGTGCCCCCACTTATGCGAACCTGTACCTGGGGGAGTGGGAGCAGAACCTTTTCTTCAGGGAAGATTTGGAATATCTGACGAAAAACATATCAATATGGAAACGATATATTGATGATGTTTTCCTAATCTGGACAGGAAGTAGAGAGGACCTTTCATCTTTTTTTGAGAGCCTAAAGACTAATCCCTATAATTTAACTTTTACCATGGAAGCAAGCCAAACGACCTTAACATTCTTGGATGTTACTCTTTTCATCAATCCAGATAGATCGATTGGAACCACCCTCTTCCGCAAGGCATCTGCAGGAAATTCACTCCTGCATGCGGCCAGCTCCCATCCCCAACCACTTATTGATAATGTCCCCTATGGACAGTATTTGAGACTAAGGAGAAATTGTAGCGAGAACACTCATTTTGAGTCCGAAGCCAGGGCATTGAGGGAACGTCTTAGAGCAAGGGGATATAGCAACAAATGTTTAAAAAGAGCCTATCTTAGAGCGAAAAGAAACCAACGTCACCAACTAATCTATAGGCCTACAAAATCAAAATCAACCTCTGGCCTTAGAATGATCACTACCTTCTCAGGTCAGCATCGACAAATGCGTGAGTTGCTGCAAAAACACTGGTATTTGCTGATGGGAGACCCTAGGGTATCTAAACACCTCAAAGAATACCCTGAGATCACTTTTCGCAGATCCCGGTCAATCAAAGACCATTTGGTTCACAGTCACTATGCTCCACCATCTACAACGCAGATTAAAAACAAAGCCACTAGACCCTGCCATAAATGTGACTTTTGCAGATACATCTACTCATCTCGCAACATTACCCTTCCCAATGGTCAGTTATATAATCCTAAGTTCCTAGCTACATGTCAGTCCATAGGCGTAGTCTATATAATGATATGCGAATGCAACGCATACTATGTGGGGAAAACCAAACGCCCCTTTTTCCATAGGATTAGAGACCATGTTTCTCTAGTATGTAAGAAGAGGATGGAGACCCCTATAAGTCGACATATGGGCCTCCATCATCAATTTAACGATCATTTGATGCACTTTTATGCTTTGGAACACGTTCCCCCAAATGAAAGAGGGGGCAATTATGATAAAATCCTGCTACAACGTGAAACCAAATGGATTGTTACTCTCAATGCTCTAAAACATCCAGGCCTAAATGATACCTTGAGTTACAAACCTTTTTTATAATTCATTTTTGTTAATGTAAAAAATACAATATATATATATATTTTTTTTTTTTTTTGCATTATATATTATATATATTATTTGATGGTTTAATCAACCCAACTATTAATATTATTCATTTTTTTTTTTTTTTAAAATGTGGTATGAGCTCATGCTTCTTCCTTGGTTTTCTCCCTCTACACTATTTGGCATGTATGGGCACCCTGGGCACCTGGTCAATCATCTCCTAATCAATGTCTTGGTTGCTCGGTTGCCCGTCTTCTAGACGCCTTGCGCGGCGGTTCCCTTTTTGCCTCCGATTGATCTGTGCAACACGGCATTGTTTATCTTATTTAATCAGTGACAGTGAATTTGAGGATTTTTTCAATTCTAGACCATTTCTATATAATGCTCAATTTTGGCTACTTAGTAGCCATGTTATTTTAGTGACTTTCAATTCAATTGCATTTACCGGTTACAATTTAACTTTATTGCTGTCCCCTTTTCTTTTTTGAGCCATGTGAGCCTCCTTACTACCACACTTGGGACGTAGGATCTTCAAAGATGGCCGCGAGCCCATTTGCCAGTACTTGACGTCGCTCACGCTATCCGATGTATGAGCATCGGAGGTATGCGCATGCGCGAGCGTCTTTTTTGTGTCCGCAGCGTGACGACGAGTCAGACGTCGTCACGTTGGAGGATTTTAAAAGCGGGGCTTTATTCCCCGCCAATCTCTGTCAGTTCCTGCTTGATACATGGGGCAGAGATACCTCCCGGACGGGCTATTCTAATTCAATAAGAACCAGTAAGTCTATGTTTATTTGCTTCTTACATTTACTATGCACTCTTAGATATCGATGATACTCAGAGACACTTTTCCAATATATCTTTATATATATATTTTTTAGGTTCTTTGTGGTCAGTTTGCAGCAATACCTCCAGGTCCAGCCTAGCCAACAGCTGTGTATGGACGTATACCGCCCCCCTCTGTGTCTGCCACTCCACTGCGTTTTTAGAACCATCTTTCTACATTTGTTAGCAATTTTGCAATCTACCATCTCTCGGATGTAGCTTTCTTTTTTACCCTGAATTGATTCTATTGAGGTATTCCTGGATTGAAATTATTTTTTATTTAGATAGAATTATCATCGTTAATTATTTAAACCACTTAGACTTACTTTTTTCTTTTTTCTCTTCCAAAGAAGAGCTTATACTTAAAGATTTTTATCTCCCTCTGCATGCCTCCCTAGTGAGGTGAGAATCAAGGAGGAAGCACTGTGCCATTACACAATGTCCATGTGATTTGTAGACTTCTTTCCACAGGTAAGCTCTTTTGAGCTGAATGATGATAATGCAAAAAATTCCCCTCCCTTTCTCTTCCCGCTCCCCTCCTCCCCCCCCCCCCTTTTTTTTTTTTTTTTTTTTTTTTATATATAATATAATCTTTATATATAATGTTTACACAGATATAGATTTAATTATTAGACTTATTTTTGTATATTGTTTATACTCTAATATTATGATTACATGAGGTATTAGCAGATATGTATATGTATGATTTATGGATTTTCTTTCTATTTCTTATAGTTGACCTTAATATCACAAATATATCTCCTGAAGAAGCTTATGCAAGCGAAACATGTTGAGAAAGTGGTATTAATGTGTATATCAAAGGGTTATCTTTTTTTTTCCCCTTCTCCTCTTTTTTTATATTATATATTGTCCTTGATCATGTCTGTTTCCTTTTATAAGATTGTCTAATAAAATATGATTTTATGATATGTTGGATATATTACCTGACTCAAGCACCGTTAAAAGTCCCTGAGGACCATATATTGGCCTCAATGCCCCTCTCTTACATTTAATTGCAAATGTTTATAACATTTGGATTATTATTTGAAAATGTATTATATTTTCATAATGTACTTCGAACATATGAGAATTGATGGGAAATCACCCATCAATCAATCAGGCGAAACATAGAGTGAATATAGAAACAAATATTTTAAACAATAAGACAATAAGACCACTTCAGCCCCGGAAGATTTTACCCTCTTCCTGACCAGAGCACTTTTTACAATTTGGCACTGCTTTTTTTGGTGGTATTTGCGTTTTTTTATTTTTTGCACTATAAACAAAAAAAAGTGACAACTTTGAAAAAAAAACTATAATTTTTACTTTTTGCTATAATAAATATCCCCAAAAATGTTTTTGAAAAACAAATTTCTTCATCAGTTTAGGAAAATATATATTCTTCTACATAGTCTTGGTAAAAAAAATCACAATAAGCGTCTGCAAACTATGGGAAAGATTTATGCAATTTTTATGTCATTTTTATCATTATTATTTTTTACTAGTAATGTCAGCGATCTGCGACTTTTATTGGGATTGCGACATTGCGGCGGACAGATCGTACACTTTTGACACATTTTTGGGATCATTGACATTTATACAGCGATCAGGTAGTTAGAGAAGAGTTTAACACTAGGGGGCGATCAAGAGGTTAAATGTGTTCCCTCAGTGTGTGTTCTGTGTATGTTCCCTCAGTGTGTGTGTGTGTATGTGGATAGGACTGAGTAAGAGAGGAGACATATCATTGTTCCTATTTACTAGACGCAAACGACATGTCTCCTCTCCCCTGACAGCACAGTTATTTGTGTGTTTACACACACAAATCTCCGTGCTGGCACTCGTGCATACATACGAGGTCGGCGGCGCGCGTGCGCCCTTTGGCAGCTCTTAAAGGGCCGACATACCCATACTTGATTTTGCGCACCCATGCCACCATGCAGACGTATATCGGCGTGAGCCAGCCGTCAAGTGGTTAAAAGATACTTTATTACAATACGTATCATTCAATTAAAACCTTATGACATTGAAAGATTTTTTGGGTAAGTGGATGCTTACACTACAATGCTGATACAGTAAGTATCCACTTGAAGATGGGCCTTTTCTGGCACTTTTTGTTTACATATAACAATCAGTATTGTTTGATAGAAAATATCTTAGAACCCCCAAACATTATATATTTTTTTTAAACTGAGAATTAATTTGTGAGTTTTGCAATATTTTATGTCACACATCGGATTTTCAAAAGCATTTTTTTTTTTTTTAAAAAATACACTTTTTGAATTCTAATGCAAAAAAACACAATATATAATCCATTATTGTTTTGGTAAAATATAAAAGATGATGTTATGCCAAGTAAATAGATATCAAACATGTCATGATTTAAAATTGGGTACAACCATGCGACCGCGACAAACATCGTAAATTTTACTATCCATAAGCGACTCTTTAAAAGCCTTTACAGGTTACCACTTTATAATTACACAAGAGGTTTGGTGCTAGAATTACTGCCCATGATCTGATGTTCGTGGTGATACCTCACATGTCTGGGACGATCACTGTTTGTGTGTGTGCTGGAATGACACGTGTGTTCGCATTTGTGCACAAGCACGGGGGGGCACGCTTAATTTTTTTTATTTATTTATTTTTACACTGTCTTTCATTTTTTCTTTTTTCTTAATCACTTTTATTGCTGTCACAAGGGATGTGCTCTTTATGGAGAAATCTGGGCTCTATAAGACCGAACATCCCACCTCTAAAAGCATTTCATCTCACCAAGATAAACGTGATCAAATGCTTTTGATTTTTAAAAATGGCGCAGTTTATTTAGAAATTCAGCTGTCTCCACATAGAAAATATAAAGTAGATATTTGCCAGCACACCAAGGATCGGCACAAAGTGGTGTCCAAATGGGTAGTTTATTGCATGATCACAACACAAGAAAGGTGCAACATTTCAGAGTCACGCAGGACCCCTTCGTCAGGCCTGATCATGCAATAAACTACCCGTTCGGACGCCACTTTGTGCCAATCCTTGGTGTGCTGGCAAATATCTACTTTGTGACTTGAACCACTATCCATGGTTGTTGCTGAAGCATTAAAATTTTGAGAGCTTATACCAGGAACGTGTGCAATGGGAATATGAAGTATTACATATAGAAAATATAAGCGCAAACCCTCAATTTTTAGGGCATTCCTTGAAAACAGTGTGATCATCACCTGCGGGTGCAGCTGGGGTTCCTCCTGGGTGCAGAGAGCACAGGATCCATTTTGCCCTGGAGATGGGCTGCCAATGTGAGGGTGGGCAAGCAGTCAGCCTGCACCATAACAACTAGTGATACTCTAAGACCAGGGTTCATGGTAAAATTCATTGCTATGGTGATGGCTATTGGCTCACTCGCACCATGACAACCCATGAGTCCAAACCTCCAAAGAAGTGAAATCAAAAATTTACACCCTTAGAAAGCCTGAAGGCGGTGCTTGGTTTTTGGGGTCCCGTACACGGCTAGGCTCCCAAAATGTCTCACTCGTGTGGTATCCCCATACTCAGGAGAAGCAACAGAATGTATTTTGGGGTGTAATTTCACATATTCACATGGCATGTTTGAGCAATATATCATTTAGTGACAACTTTGTGCAAAAAAAAAAAAAAATTGGTCTTTTTCCCGCAAAAGATATATAAAATATTTCATGGACTCGACATGCCTCTCAGCAAATAGCTTGGGGTGTCTACTTTCCAAAATGGGGTCATTTTAGGGGGTTTTGAACTGTCCTGACATTTTATGCACAGCATTTAGAAGCTTATGTCACACATCACCCACTCTTCTAACCACTTGAAGACAAAGCCCTTTCTGACACTTTTTGTTTACATGAAAAAAAAAAATTTCTTGCAAGCAAATTACTTTGAACCCCCAAACATTATATATTTTTTTTAAAGCAAAGGCCCTACAGATTAAAATGGTGGGTGTTTCATTTTTTTCTTTCACACAGTATTTGCGCAGCGATTTTTCAAATGCATTATTTTGGGAAAAAACACACTTTTTAAAAATTTTAATGCACTAAAACACACTATATTGCCCAAATGTTTGATGAGATAAAATAGATGATCTTAAGCCGAGCACATGGATACCAAACATGACATACTTTAAAATTGCGCACAAATGTGCAGCGGCGACAAACTACATACATTTTTAAAAACCTTTAAAAGCCTTTACAGGTTACCACTTTAGATTTACAGAGGAGGTCTACTGCTAAAATGACTGCCCTTGGTCTGATCTTCCCAGTGATACCTCACATGTGGTGCAATTGCTGTTTACATTTGACGCCACACCGACGCTTGCGTTCACCTTTGCGCGAGAGCAGGGGGGGACAGGGGTGCTTTTTTTTTTTTTTAATTATTTATTTTGCTTTTTTAATTATTTATTTTTAAACTGTTCCTTTCATTTTTTTAATCATTTTTATTGTTATCTCAGGGAATGTAAATGTAAATATATATTATAGCAATAGGCAGTGACAGGTACTCTTTTTTTTTAAAGTTGGGGTCTATTAGACCCTAGATCTCTCCTCTGCCCTCAAAGCATCTGACCACACCAAGATTGGTGTGATAAAATGCTTTCCCAATTTCCCAATGGCGCTGTTTACATCCAGCGAAATCTAAGTCATGAAATGCTCGTAGCTTCCGGTTTCTTAGGCCATAGAGATGATTGGAGCCATTCTGGTCACTGATCAGCTCTATGGTCAGCTGGCGGAACCACCGGCCGCATTCTCAGGTTTCCTGTTGGGACAGGAGAGCCAGAGAAAAACATGGGAGACGGTTGGGGGGGACATTCTATCCCACTGCTTGTAAAAGCAGTCTAGAGGCTAATTAGCCGCTAAGATTGTTTTTACATGAAAGCCGACCTCTGGCTGAAAAGAATGATACCAAGATGATACCTAAACCCGCAGGCATCATTCTGGTATAACCACTCAAAGTCCAGCAACATACTACTATGTTGCTGCTCCTTGTTGGGCATATATTGTAATCTTTTTTTTCATGCAGCCTGTGGGCTGAACGAAAAAAAGAGATTGATCGGTGGGTATGCCCACCATTAGAATACCTCCCTTCATCCACCCACTTCTAATGCCCCGTACACACGGTCGGACTTTGTTCGGACATTCCGACAACAAAATCCTAGGATTTTTTTTCGACAGATGTTGGCTCAAACTTGTTTTGCGTACGCACGGTCGCACAAAGTTGTAGGAATTTCCGATCGCCAACAACGCGGTGACGTCAACCACGTACGACGAGACTAGAAAAGGCCAGTTCAGAACCAAGCGCGGCACCCTTTGGGCTCCTTTTGCTAATCTCGTGTTAGTAAAAGTTTGGTGAGAGATGATTCGTGCTTTTTCAGACTCGTGGCTTTCAGATCGTTTTCTGCTGTTCAGTTTGTGCTTGTGGGTTTGTATCTGCTCTTCTGTGCGTGCAAGCAAGTTCTGCGTGGCTTATAGTCATTGTGTTCTTGTTCATTCGTTACTGTTTTTCAGGTCGCTCTTCACAGGCCTTGCTGTTCTTCAGTGCGTTCTGTTACTTCGTTCTGAGCGGCCGATCGTTTTCTAGCCATGTTGCGTATACGTACTCCTCGTAGAGTTCGTGCTGTGCGGGGGCTTGGTGTTTGGGTCCTGACCTTGACACAAGTCCAGTCCATGAACAGGGTGGGGAGGAGTTCATGGACCAAGAATTGGTTGCTTCAGCGTGACCAGTTCTCTCATATGCCTTTGCTCCCTGAGATCAGTGAGAATAATCCTAATGATTTCAGGAACTTTCTCAGGATGACGGACCCCGTATTTCACCGTTTGTTGGCTTCGCTGACCCCCTATATCAGAAGGCAGGATACCTGCATGAGGCAAGCCATCACTCCGGAGCAGAGGATCGTCGCTACCCTGCGGTACTTGGCGACAGGGAGAAGTCTGCAGGACTTGAAGTTCTCGACAGGCATCTCCCCCCAGGCTCTGGGGATCATTATCCCAGAGACCTGTTCTGCCATCATCCAGGTCCTGCAGAAGGAGTTTATGAAGGTAAGATTTTTATCCTTTAATATCACATTTTATTGTATTGAATGTTTGCTAATATATTGTATTTCTTTCCTCATTCCCTAATTACCATGATTGTAATATGCTGTGAATGTCCCCTTTGTTCTCATGCATGCTGGATTTTTATGTAATTATTTTTTTAGTCCTTCATACAGATTGACCTTCAATAACCTCCCCAGCATGCTCTCCTGCCCTATATTCACCTCATGTAGTCACTTAACAATGTATTTTATCAGCTCCATATTAGTGCTTTACCCCAAACAACCCCTAAAATGTTTAGAAATGTGATTTGTGCTTTAAATTCAGGCAGAGTGGCAGACGCTTTTTTTTGTGGTGTCCCCAAATCATTTTTAGTAACCCTCCCCCCAACTGCTAAGTCAGCTGATACCAATTCTCTATCTATCCTGAATCATCTATCTACTGACTTTGCCAAACCCATACACACTATACCCATCTCTTTAGTGCTCAGATGTATGGATGAACTCCCCAAAGCATGTAGTGCAAGGGCCTGCCTGTATACTTTCAAATGGTAATGTTTAAAGTTTTTGTATTCTATTATTATCTTGATAGGTAATAGCAGAATGTCCAAATGTGCTCAAATGTGTACAGTGTGTATTTATATCTTTGTATTATGACACTTCTTACCTGTCCAGTGGGTTGCCAATAGTATAACTAAGGAGGGGCTGTTCCAAGTAATACCCATTATTTAGGCATTCATCTCTCAATGAAGTGGAGAGGGTTACCTGTCCAAGATTCCCCCCCCCCCTATAATGTTAGAAATGGCCCATGAGAGGGGGGAGGGGGAATATGATAGGTGTACCTTATACTTTGGTGTTGTTTAATTCCCCTTAATAAATGCTATCTGGATGTTGGCCAAGAATGTTTGTGTCTAATCTGCTTTCCATGTTTAAGTGCAAAAATACTAATTTATTTTTTTTTTTCCTCAACAATTTCCTTCCACGCCACAGGAATGGCAGACTGTGGCCTCCCACTTTGCCCAGCGGTGGGACTTTCCTAACTGCGGAGGGGCAATTGATGGGAAACACGTCCACATCGTCCCACCGCCCAACTCGGGGTTGTACTATTTCAACTATAAGGGGTTCAATAGTATTGTGATGTTGGCGGTGGTGTCGGCTAATTACCACTTCTTGTATGTGGACGTGGGGAAGAATGGCCGGATGTCCGATGGTGGAGTCATCGCCCAGACGGAGTTTTACAGGCGTCTCCAGAATGGCAGCTTGGACTTGCCACCTCCAGAGGACAATGTGGAAGGACTCCCATTCGTCTTCGTTGCTGATGAAGCGTTTGCGCTGGGGGACCATCTTATGTGGCCATTCCCTATGAGAAGAGTGGTGGAGAACACATTTGGAATCCTGGCCAGCCGGTTCCGCCTATTTCTGACACCCATCCATATGGCGGAGTATAAACTTAATCATATAATCCTGGCGCGCTGTATTCTCCATAACTTTTTACGCCAACATTCGGCCAACTATGCTGGCTCATTTGGGCCTGAGGCCGGAATGATACATGAAACAACACTGACGGCCGTCCTGGCTTGCCCTCCCTGAGTGCCCGTGATGTCCGGTTACGATACCTGGAGTTCTTTGCGGGTAGGGGGGCCATCAATATGCCAGCAAATATGTGAAGCCTTTATCAAATAAAAAAACAAAAAAAAGAAACTGTTGACATTTACTGCTTGTGTTTGTTTTAGATGACTCTGACAGAAATGTGGTGAGTCCCGAAAATGGTGTGATTGTGTAACCTTATACAAAGCACTGTTGGGTGTTATTTACTAAAGGCAAAGACACTTTGTACTACAAGTGCACTTGAAACTGCACTGAAACTGCACTTGTAGTGCAAAGAGGATTTGCCCTTAGGAAATAACCACCATTTTCACAGAAAGCAGCAATTAGAGCCCCACAAAAGTGTTGTAGCGTTGAGACAATAATCCACACATTCTTGATTAACAATCTTTTTAATACCTGCACAATCACATGTGCATTTAGAAAAGGTTTTTAAAACAAACCAACATGTTTGTTGTATAACAATTTTTGGGGTATCATTATAAAAAATAGAAATGTCCATTTAAGCTAAAACAGGCATGTGTAAAACCAACAAGAAAGACACAAATCTTGAACTTACAAAGTTCACATTTGCTAGAATTTGAAGGCAATATCAGACATGAGTATTTAGGAACTGTGTTTGATATTGCGTTCAGATGGGGTGAAGTCACCCCAGGAAAAGCCAAATTTGGAAGATGCACACAAATTTACCAATGTCAACATGTGCTAGCTGCCATCACGGGGGATCAAAGGACGTGTTTTGGGGGAGCAACCCCTTCCTCTCAGCTACTTTATTATTGAGGAAGGGGTTGCACCCCCAAAACGCGTCCATTGATCTCCCGTGATGGCAGATAGCACATGTTGGCACACTGTGTGCATCCTCCAAATTTGGCTTTTTGAAAAATCGCTAAAAAATTTAGAACATTGTAGCACACCAAAAAACAAAGGGATTTGGAGGGGTTTTAAACTCGCCCCAAAACATCAATGATGTTTGTATTTTTTTGAATAACATCATTGATGTTTTTCTTGAGGTTTTCCAATTGTAAATTACACCCCATGATCTCCCCGATCAGGATCTGGGCACTTTCTGATGTGAAAGGATCTGGATCCACAACATCATGATCACCTAAAAAGAGAGAAACCAAAAAAAAAACAGGTATCAAAAATATGCCGGCATCCATCTCTTACCTGAGCCTGTGGTCACAGACACTCACCTGTTGTGGTGACAATTTCCACCACGTCTTCTTCCTCCTGCTCTTCTTGTGTTGGGTGGATTTCCCCTTCTTCCAGAGGTGGGGGGTCTCTGGTCTCCTCGGATGAGGGGTGTCCTCCGAGTCTTTTCTCCCCTATGTAAAACAAAAATGGTATACTTAGCACACAGATATTTGATGGCAGAACTATAAATATGAAACATTGCTTGGAAGTGGGGTACAATTGTCTATTTTGGCAGAGTTCCAAGATGTAGGATTTTCAGTGTCCTTTGTCAAGCTGCAATACTTTACCTGTCTTGTACAAGCTTCACAGATGGAGACCCCCTATAGTATACACTGGAGCACCTGTGTGGCCCCCCTAATAAAAATGGTGTTCTTGTGTCCCACACTAGTGCTCCAGTGTCCAGATGTGAAAACAGCTGCTGAGTGTCCTCTCCTTACACAGAATCTAGTTTGCATTTCATTCTAGTAACAAAGCCATCTACACAACCAAATTAGTTTCAGACAAGTAGGGCGTAAAAATTGTGGCCAAATGCATATGGCCTAAACAATGGTGTTTTATAGGCCGAAAGAAAAATGTTTGATACGAACGAATAATGTGGCCATGAACATGAAAGTTGCCATTTAAAAATGTACACTTGTAAGAAAAGCACATGGAGCAGCACGAACGTAATAAACAGAAAGAATAGGAACACAGGACAACTACTTACTTTTTTGCAGCACTCTCCGGATATTTCTGTACTGCTCATGTTCTCGTAATTTGAGGTCTGACCACCACTTCCTGAGCTGATCTTTCGATCGTCGTACCCCAAAATTCCGGTGCAGACTCCTGACCACTTTCGCCATGATCTTGGCCTTTCTGACATTGGGGTTGGGGTAAGGTCCATACTTCCCCTCATAGTCGGCCTTCTTCAGGATATCCACCATCTCCAACATCTCCCCAAAGGACATATTTGAGGCCTTAAATCTCCTTCTGGTTCCAGACGTTTCAGGCTCCGGGCTTTCCTCCCCCTCCTCCTCGTTGCTGTAATTAGCACGCACCTGCTGTGTATCCGTCATGTGCTCTTCCCCCACTGCGCCGAACGAAAAGGGGCGGGGAATAGACTAGAAAGAACGTCAGGGGCGGGCGGAGTTACACGCATGCGCAGTGTGTATAAAGCGTAACACGCGTGCGTATTACGTACGATCTGTGAGCGGAGGAAGGAGCATCGGAGGCGCCGATCGTGATAACGAAGGTAAGATCTAAATTTGGGCCTATACTGCTTTGAAATGGAAGCCTATATTGTAACAAGATTAGGGGAGTTTGGCTGGACCTTAGGGTTTGTCTTGTGTTGTGTCTTGCAGAGAAAATGGATGGCTTCAATGACCACAACTTCCTCCCCCTGTTCATAGACAAATACAGGGGGCTGCCCTGTCTGTGGCAGGTGAGACATCCCCATTATAATAATAAACAAAAGAGGCAGGCAGCGCTGGAGAAACTGCTGGAGTTGGTGATGCCGGTGGTCCCCACAGCAACCATCCCCTATTTAAAAACCAAAATTGGTGGCCTGAGGAGCACTTATCTTAGGGAGCGCAAGAAGGTCACAGATTCCCAGAGGTCCGGAGCTGCAGCAGATGACGTTTATGTCCCCAGGCTGTGGTACTATGAGAGACTGTGATTTCTGTCAGACCACACTGAAGTCAGGGAATCCCTCTCCACTCTTCCTTCCACTCTTCCTTCCACCCCAGCTGAGGCTTCCGATGTCCAACCTGGGCCTTCCAGCCAGGAAGAAGTGGAGGAGCCTAGCTGGAGCCAGGTATAGTATTGTTCTACTGATTTCTGGTCAATAAATAAATGATGTTTATTAAATGTTATTATTGATCACTAATTGCTGATTGAAAAAAGTGTTTGACATATCAATAGACAGTAGTGGGCACCCAAAATTGGGACAAGAATGAAAAATCCTGGGCTCAGAAGGATAGTCTGTTATATTTGTTAACATTCAATTTGCAACAGTCAAGAGGTGAAAATTGTGTGTGATTGATGAAAAAAAAACTAAAACTATGTCCCTTTTTCATACACAGGAAGACCTCAGCCAGGAGGAGGTTGTGGAATGTGGCAGTCAGGAGGAGGCGGGGATTAGTGGCAGCCAGGAGGAGGCGGGGCTAAGTGTCAGCCAGGAGAAGCCTGGGACCAGTCGCAGCCTGACTGAATTGCAGGTTCCTCCCCTCCGACCTTCCATACAAAAGAGCGAGGAAGACGACTCCCATGCAGGATTCAGCGCTCAGGCTAATTCAGGAGGCTTCTGCGTCCCTCCGAGCCTTACCCACTCCTGAAGAGGTTTTTGCCTGCATGGCTGCCACAAAACTGCAGGGCATGCAGGAGGGTCAACGCAAGCTATGTGAGGACCTGCTTTATAAAGTCCTAAGTAAGGGGGTGAGTGGGGAACTAACACCCAAGACCGACGTGATTGAGTTGGACCATCCTCCTCCTCCTCCTCGTCCTCCTGCTGCCACAACTCCACCACCAGAGCCACAGCGTGGAAGGAAGCATGGAAGGAAGACAAGAGAGTGATGGCCCAGGGTTCAGTCTGGTCTGACAGAAGCTGCAGTCTCTCGTATGACCACAGCCTGGGGACACAGATGTCACCTGATGCTTTCCGGAGCTCTGGGACTGATGGACCAGACTGCACTCCCTTAGATAAGGACTCCCCAGGCCACCAATTTTGCTTGAAAATAGTTGATGTGTGCCCTGGGGGTCCAAGGCTTCACCCATTTCTGCAGTTTCTCCAGCGTTGCCTCCCTCTTTGTTTAGTTGTGAGCCCTTAATAAATGTTTTTTTTTTTGGAAATTATATCCTATGTGTGTTTTCATCCAAAAAGGACAGTTTGTTGGTGACGATTCAGGTACATTTCTAAAATACAATGTGAAATTAACAAGAGACAACAACACCAAACAATCTCCTACAGATTAAATAGAACAACATATCAATGGTGTTGTGGTAACTTGACACAAAAAACACACACAAAGATTTTCGGGAGTAAAAATAAAAATCCAAAAAAACAAAAATCAGCCTTGAAAAAAATACAAACCAAAAATAACTAATCTGCCTTAAAACAAAACAAAAAAAAAAAACAACACCAAAATAATGTTGCCAGATGTGACTAATCAAAATATATTGAGGGAATCCCGATAAATAATAAAGAAATAAGTTTGTGAGAAGTCTGTGTGAATATGAGCAGCAAAACTACTTCATTCTTCTCACATTATAAAGAAGAAGAGAGTGCGCTGTATTAAACCATTTTTGACATTGCAAAGTGACGAAAGTGCTGTATCCATTGTGAACGCTAATTTTACCAGACCGAGCTGTTCCGTGTCGGAATTTCTTCTGAGCATGCGTGGCACTTTGTGCGTCGGAACAGGCCACACACGGTCGGAATTGACGCAATCGGATTTTGTTGTCGGAAAATTTTATAGCCTGCTCTCAAAATTTGTGTGTCGGAAAATCCGATGGAAAATGTCCGATGGAGCCCACACACGGTTGGAATTTCCGACAACACGCTCCGATCGGACATTTTCCAGCGGAAAATCCGATCGTGTGTATGGGGCATAATGATAGGCATACATTCACCATTTTGTTTTTAACTGTGGTGGTGAAATCACCTCCTACAGTGCTGGAGTCACGGCTTTATGTATGGTGGGAGCAAACGCTGTTGCTGTCAAGATAAATAAATCCGCGCTGCAACTGAATGGCGTACCTGCTAAGCAAATGATGGTTAACAATAAAACAAAGTAACATTACAGTATAACAGTAAGACATACCATACCTGCAAAGCAAATACAAAAAAAATTGTAAAAAATAAAACATTTTTTAACGCAATCTGTGTCTAAAATATATATATATATGCCGAAGCATGGGGGCATCCGCCCCAAAAGTTAGGAGCAAAAAACTCCTCCACCCCTGCTGCCCCCATGCTTCTGCATATATATGAGTCTGGAGTCATGGCTTTATGTATCGTTGGAGCAAACGCTGTTGCTGTCAAGATAAATAAATCCACGCTGCAGCTGAATTGCGTACCTGCTAAGCGAATGATGGTTAACAATAAAACAAACATTACAGTATAACATACCATACCTGCAAAACAAATACAGTAAAACATAGTAAAAATAAAACAGAAACAAGGATAGATATAGAACAATAGTGAGTGAATAGTAGAGCAGACAGTAGAGAGCGAACATAAGAGAGAGAACAATAGAGAGAGAGAAGAAAAATACAACCACAACTATTTTTGGCTTTTTTATTTTTTCACATCTTTCGAGACTCTGTCACGTATGAGTCATCGTGCCCGCCGGGCACACGCATCAGCTCCGGGGACACGCTGCGGGTGTCCCCACGTGCCTCCGGCGGTGAGCACACATTTGCTACAGCGTCTTAAAGAGCTGACTTACAGCTACGACGGCTCGCGTAGGGGAGACAACCTGCTGCATTATAGTTGTGGCGGCTGGTCGGGAAGGGGTTAGTGCCATGACTGAAAAGAAGTTGAGAAATGCTGCTTTCGAGACCCTTGCCCATTGCTTACAGCTCAAATCTAGGCAAATGTTGCTTTTGTTTAAACTCACCCAGTAGGTTAAAGAAAGAAAAAAAAAACAGCTCTTGCTGCAATATTCACCTTCTATCAGTTACTGTCTTCTGCAGCATTTCTTATATGCCACTGGATGTCCTCTGAGTTTCAAGTTGATTGCCACATGAACTTACAACGTAATGTAACTGAGGACTGCTCACAGCCGGAGAAGAGGAAAAAAATACTGCGCATCATGTGAAGTGTCTGAAAACATCTGGTAAAGATCACATCTGCCAACAGCAAAGAGAAAAGCACGTGGATTACAAATGTATGAATATGGCCATATTTGCAAAGTCAAACCTCAAAATGAAAGGTCAAATATGGTGGTTTGAACATATTTTACTCATTTATTAAGGCAAGGACTATAAACATAACATTCAAGTCAGATACACCGGAAGTATTTTATATTAATATTTGATGTTACTATTTGTAGGTGGAGGCTCTCATTTTTGCTAAAAAACAGTGATGGTTTCCAATCTTGGTGTGCCATTAGAGCAATGACTTATCCCCATACAGCTCCATCTGTGGTTTTAATTGAACAATTGGAGCTTCAACGCAATCATTTTCTGTTGTGCCGTGTCTTAGGTAACCCATAGCTTTCTGGGAGTTCTTTGTGGTACATTAAATGTTTATTTGTAAAAAAAAAACAAACAAAAAAAAAACTGTTTAAAAATCATATAAAAAGAGCTAAAATAAAATAACCCCAAACCATTAAAATTTGCCTTTAAAGGGATTAGCTTGTCCATTCCAATAAATTATTTTCTTTAATTAAAAAAATAACATTAACAAAATATGTTGAATGAGTTCAAGGGGCATACATTCAAGGTCCAAAATTATTTGTTGATTAGTTTAAGATTGTCCTTGGTAAATAGTCCTTCAACTCTCTAGTATACTATTTTTACATTGCCTTGTACAATGATAAGTTATCAAAAGTTGAGGGCAGTTCAAGCTGAAGTATTTTATTTTTTGGGTATAAATACTGGCTGCTACCACCGTCAACTCATCTGGCGTGGATTGCACCATGAAGTTCCTCCTGATCTGTATGCTCCTCGGAGCTGTTGGTGAGTTCTCCAATTTACTACTCTCTGAACATTAGTTCTTCCTCATGTCCAACATCTCAAAGTATTTTTTTTAAAGTTGCACTGCTCCCAGACATTATATAAGTGTGTCCTTTTTTTCTCACATGTTTTAAACTGTCTTGAGTAATATGTCAAGTCACTTTGTTTTTTTGTTAAAAGTCAACTCCATCAATTATTTTTTTTACATAGATCAGGGAAAGGTTAAAACTCATTTACATACATTTACATGTTACATTTTTTAATCTAATTTTAGATGATGGCTCCCTCTTTATGTCCAATAAAAACCGTAACTGTATAGGCATTGAGAGGAAATTACTTTAAAAAACACAATTAAAGGCAAAAAATCTTTTTTCATCATTCCAGTGTATCTAAAGCAAAAACTTGTTTTAGTGTTGGATAGAGTTATTTTTCTCTCTATCCCTTTGGGAGATATTCCACCACTTCCTATACCAAGAACGCAGCAGAAAGTGAGGAGGAGTGAAGGACATTCCCCACTTAGCCAGTTGTCCCTGGAAGTTTTTTAATTGCTCTCTGGATCCCATTTGAGGAGATTGCTCTCACTTCTTATTCCAAAGATACCTGTATAGGCATTTAGAGGAAATGACTCCAATAACAGACTGGGGTTCATTCACTAAAACTGGAGAGTGCAACATCTGGTGCAGCTTCCAGGTTTTATTAAAAGCTTAACCTCCCTGGCGGTATCATTATTTCAGATTTTTGATGCTCAAAGCGGTACAGTTATTTTGCATGGAAATTTGGCGTTTCATATTGTTGGCCTGTAATTCTTAGGAATAACACACTTAAATCTGTCCAAACAAGAGTCTAGTAGACATCCCGGGTATGATAAAGTTTGAAACACGAAATCATAAATTATAATATAATAAATAATTATCACAAATAATAATATAATAATAATAAAAATTATTCAATAATGTAATCAAATCAAAAACACTGAAATTTGCTCAGTTGCAGAATTGTCGCTTGTCATTACTTTCAGTGTCTGATAACGAATTTCCCCACAAATCACTATCGCTCAATTCAGCAAGTGATTCTAATTTATTATCGCTGTTTTCAAGCTGGTTTAAAACTGCTTTTGATGTAAAGGGAAGGTTTTGGTTGCTATGGACAATCTCAAGTTTCCAGGCAGAAAGAACAGTATTTATAATATAAAACTGCATGCAGGACACTGGACAGACCACTAGGGACAAAAGGGATGTGAAATTATTTCATACAGTAATGAGTTCTGTAAGATTACAGTGTACTGTATGTATTGTATGTGTTTCACTTTTTGAATTTCGCAACGGGAACGGAGCGTGGCGTTGTGATACTTCGAGCGGAGGACGGCTCGCTCACAGTGCGGGGAGACATCGCAGGATCCTGCGGACAAGGTAAGTAACTGTACCTGGAACCTGCAATGCGATCCCAAGTGTGGCTCGGGGTTATCGCTTTTGGTACTGACCTGGTAATCCACCCTGAGCCACACTTGGGAATACCATCAGGGAGGTTAGTTGAATAAGCTGATGTTAGAAGATGATTGGCTACCATGCACAGCTGCACCAGAGTTTGCACTCTCCAGTTTTAGTAAACCAGAGGTCTTGTGTCCTGTAAGACCCCTTTCACACTGAAGAGCTTTTCAAAGCACCTGAAAAAAGCACCTGAAAAGCTCACGAAAACCTTTAAAATCAATGAATGCTTTCACACTGGGGCAGTGTGCTGGCAGGGCAGTGAAAAAATGCCCCTCTCCATTGAAATGAATGGAAAGCTCTTCAAAAGTGCCTGAAAAGCTCTTCAAAAGCGCTCAGTGTTTTACTGGCGGTTTAGAAGTGCCTCAGTGTGAAAGGGGATTTTTTTAATAATTTCTCAAAAGCTCTAGAATAAAGATACAAAAAAAACAATGAAAACATAAAGAGATTCTAAATGTTTCCACTCTACCCAAATTTTTAATTTCAACTAGATGCCTTAATAAACATAGCCTTAAGCCTCGTACACACGTTCGGATTTTCCGACGGGAATTATGTGATGACAGGCTATCGGTGGAAAATCTGACCATTTGTACGCTCCATCGGACAATTGTTGTTGGATTTTCCGCGGACAAATGTTGGATCGCAGGTTTATAAATTTTCAGCGGACAAATGTCTGTTGTCGGATTTTCTGAGCGTGTGTACACAAGTCCGTCGGACAAAAGTCCAAAGTACAAACACGCATGCTCGGCAGCAAGGACGAGCCAGAAGCGGTCGGTCTTGTAAACTAGCGTTCGTAATGGAGAATTAACATTCGTACAATTCTCTTCTTCTTTAATGGGATAATAATGAAGCTGCTTTGCTGCTGATACCGATGGAGTTATTGCAAACAAATTTTCAAAGGCTTTTTTTTTTTCTAGTGATATCAAGAATAATATTATTATGCTTTTTTTTTTTATTTGGACAAGTTACCACAACACCATTATCCCGTAGTTTTTAAGATCAAAGATACAGCTATGTTGGTGTCCCGTGTCAATTTTACTTTGTATTTTTTTAAATGTAACAGCCTACTCCCAAACTGTCATTTGAAGTAAAACACAGAGCCAAGTATTATTCTCCACAATTTTTTTATTGTGCGTTAAAAAATAAAACAAATACAATTAGACATGCTATCTGCCAATATAACTTAACCAAAAAGTGTATTCTAAGCATCCAAAAATATAGCTCAACATACTAATCAACAATGCCAAGAGTTGGTGAAAGCAGGGGTCCGTCATCCGGAGATAATTCCGAAAAACATCCGGAATATTCTCCTGGAGCTCCCGCAGCAAAGGCATATGACATAATTGGTCACAATTAACAAAGCAACCAATTTTTGGTCCTAGAAATCCTCCTCCTCCTGTTCCTGCACTGGACTTGGTTCAAAAGCCAATAATAAATAACACGTTATATCCTCCGATTCTGCCACATGGCTGGTTGACAAACGGCCGTTCAGAAACGAACTGGAAAGCATGAAATGAAAAGTGCGAAATGAAAAGCGCGAAATGAAAAGTGTGAATTGAAAATCGCGAAATGAAAAGCGTGAAATGAAAAGAGCGAATAAATACCCACCAAGCTTCTACTAACACGAAATTAGTAGAAGGAGCCTAAACCAGGTAGTACGTCACTACATTCGTATTTGTTGGGCAACAATTCCTTGGCGTTTGTATGCAAGACAAGTTTGGGCCAACGCCCTTCGGACAATAGTCCACAGTTTTGTTGCCAACAATCGGATCATGTGTAGGATGCTTTAGAGTTATTTAAAGTGTACTTGAAGCAAAAACTTTTTTATGTATTAAATAATTTTTTTTAGTTTTGGGTAGCATATGAATGACATTTTATTTTTCTCTGTGTCTAATTTGGGAAATTTTTCCACCACTTCCTGTACCACAAATGCAACAGGAGATTAGGGTAAATGACTTCCCAGTGTTGGTTACTGTTGTCACAGAACAAATAGAGAATCTCCCCATCTGAAGCACAGACAGCAATAAAACATAACCACTTCAGTTCCGGAATGTTTACCCCCCTTCATGACCAGGCCATTTTTTGTGATACGGCACTGCGTTACTTTAACTGACAATTGCACGTTGTGCGACGCTGTGCTATAAACAAAAAAAGGCTGACAATTTTGAACAAAAAAACAATATTTTTTACTTTCTGCTATAAAACATACCCAATAAAAAAATGTAAAAAATCTAATTTCTTTATCAATGAAGGCCAATATGTATTCTGCTACATGTTTTTGGTAAAAAAAATCCCAATAAGCGTATATTGATTGGTTTGCGCAAAAGTTATAGCGTCTAGAAACTATGGGATATATCTTTGGAATTTGTATTTATTTATTTGTTTTACCAGTAATGGTGGCGATCAGCCACTTATAGCGGGACTACAATATTGCGGTGGACAAATTGCACACTCACTGACACTTTTTGGGGTCCAGTGACACGAATACAGTGATCAGTGCCAGTGGCGTCACTAGGGTTGGTGTCACCTGGTGCCGAAAAAATTGGTGTCACCCCCCCTCCACCAACTACCTCAGTACAGACCCCCCTCCACTAACTACAGACCCCACTCCATCAATATAGCCCCCCTCCCTCAGTACAGACCCCCTTCCATCAATATAGACCCCCCACTAAGTACAGACTCCCCGCCCTCAGTACAGACCCCCTCCATCAGTACAGACTCCCGCTCAGTGCAGACCCCCTTTCCTCAGTATAGACCCCACACTAAGTACTGACCCCCTCCCTCAGTACAGAAACCCTCCCTCAGTGCAGAGTCTGCAGACCCCCCTCCATCAGTATCAACCTCCCACCTCAGTGCAGACCGCCCCATCAGTACATACACCCCCCTCAGTGCTGACCCCCATCAGTATAGAATCCCCACTCAGTGCAGAGCCCCCATTAGTATAGAATCCCCCCAGTGCAGAGCCCCCATTAGTATAGAATCCCCCCAGTACAGAGCCCCCATTAGTATAGAATCCCCCTCAGTGCAGAGCGCCCCATTAGTATAGAATCCCCACTCAGTGCAGAGCCCCCATTAGTATAGAATCCCCCCAGTGCAGAGCCCCCATTAGTATAGAATCCCCCCAGTACAGAGCCCCCATTAGTATAGAATCCCCCTCAGTGCAGAGCGCCCCATTAGTATAGAATCCCCCTCAGTGCAGAGCCCCCATTAGTATAGAATCCCCCCAGTGCAGAGCCCCCATTAGTATAGAATCCCCCCAGTGCAGAGCCCCCATTAGTATAGAATCCCCCCAGTGCAGAGCCCCCATTAATATAGAATCCCCCTCAGTGCAGAGCCCCCATTAGTATAGAATCCCCCCAGTGCAGAGCCCCCATTAGTATAGAATCCCCCTCAGTGCAAAGCCCCCCATTAGTATAGAATCCCCCTCAGTGCAGAGCCCCCCATTAGTATAGAATCCCCCCAGTGCAGAGCCCCCATTAGTATAGAATCCCCCCAGTGCAGAGCCCCCATTAGTATAGAATCCCCCCAGTGCAGAGCCCCCATTAGTATAGAATCCCCCTCAGTGCAGAGCCCCCCATTAGTATAGAATCCCCCTCAGTGCAGAGCCCCCCATTAATATAGAATCCCCCTCAGTGCAGAGTCCCCCATTAGTATAGAATCCCCCCAGTGCAGAGCCCCCATTAGTATAGAATCCCCCCAGTGCAGAGTCCCCATTAGTATAGAATCCCCCCAGTGCAGAGCCCCCATTAGTATAGAATCCCCCTCAGTGCAGAGCCCCCATTAGTATAGAATCCCCCTCAGTGCAGAGCCCCCCATTAGTATAGAATACCCCTCAGTGCAGAGCCCCCCATTAGTATAGAATCCCCCCAGTGCAGAGCCCCCATTAGTATAGAATCCCCCTCAGTGCAGATCCCCCATTAGTATAGAATCCCCCCAGTGCAGAGCCCCCATTAGTATAGAATCCCCCCAGTGCAGAGCCCCCATTAGTATAGAATCTCCCTCAGTGCAGAGCCCCCCATTAGTATAGAATCCCCCTCAGTGCAGAGTCCCCCATTAGTATAGAATCCCCCCAGTGCAGAGCCCCCATTAGTATAGAATCCCCCCAGTGCAGAGTCCCCATTAGTATAGAATCCCCCCAGTGCAGAGCCCCCATTAGTATAGAATCCCCCTCAGTGCAGAGCCCCCATTAGTATAGAATCCCCCTCAGTGCAGAGCCCCCCATTAGTATAGAATACCCCTCAGTGCAGAGCCCCCCATTAGTATAGAATCCCCCCAGTGCAGAGCCCCCATTAGTATAGAATCCCCCTCAGTGCAGATCCCCCATTAGTATAGAATCCCCCCAGTGCAGAGCCCCCATTAGTATAGAATCCCCCCAGTGCAGAGCCCCCATTAGTATAGAATCTCCCTCAGTGCAGAGCCCCCCATTAGTATAGAATCCCTCTCAGTGCAGAGCCCCCCATTAGTATAGAATCCCCCCAGTGCAGAGCCCCCATTAGTATAGAATCCCCCCGGTGCAGAGCCCCCATTAATATAGAATCCCCCTCAGTGCAGAGCCCCCCATTAGTATAGAATCCCCCCTCAGTGCAGAGCCCCCCATTAGTATAGAATCCCCCTCAGTGCAGAGCCCCCCATTAGTATAGAATCCCCCTCAGTGCAGAGCCCCCATTAGTATAGAATCCCCCCTCAGTGCAGAGCCCCCATTAGTATAGAATCCCCCCAGTGCAGTGCCCCCATTAGTATAGAATCCCCGCAGTGCAGAGCCCCCCATTAGTATAGAATCCCCCCTCAGTGCAGAGCCCCCCATTAGTATAGAATCCCCCTCAGTGCAGAGCCCCCCATTAGTATAGAATCCCCCTCAGTGCAGAGCCCCCCATTAGTATAGAATCCCCCCTCAGTGCAGAGCCCCCCATTAGTATAGAATCCCCCCAGTGCAGAGCCCCCATTAGTATAGAATCCCCCCAGTGCAGTGCCCCCATTAGTATAGAATCCCCGCAGTGCAGACCCCCCATTAGTATAGACACCCCCTGCACATGTCCACCCACATACTGTATACATGAAGTTTACAGACCTCAGAACAGCGCGGATGATACACACAGTCGTGTGTGTCCCTCGGGCTCCTCCTCCTCCTGTGTGACTGTAAACAGAGAGGAGGGGGAGGCGGCTTCAGACCGCTGTGCTGAGGGACACAGCACAAGTCCCATGGTGCAGATCAGGGCAGCGGGCAGTGTTAGCGGTGCGTGCCGCTACCTACGGGTGTCACCCCTCTGGCGGGTGTCACCCGGGTGCGGCCCGCACCCCCTGCACCCACCTAACAACACCACTGATCAGTGCTAAAAAAATATGCACTGACAGTGTACTAATGACACTGGTATGGAAGGGGTTAACATCAGGGGCTATCAAATGGTTAACTTTGTTCCTAGGGAGTGCTTTCTAACTGTGTGGGGAGGTGCTTGTACAGTGGGAAGGCAGAGATCCAGCAGAAACACAGGATCTCTACCTTCCCTTATCACAGAATGGTGATCTGCCTTGTTTACATCACTCTTCTGCCTTTGTCTCGAATAATCAGCGTTTCCTGGCTGATTGGCTCCCACTGTGTACAATCACAATGGGAGTGGGTTGCCAGCAGTGCGTATGCGTGCCCCAGACCAAGAAGTGCAGAATCACGTACAGGTACGTGATTCTGCGCAGAGGAGCTGCTGCCCCATAGTAAATGTATGTGGGTCAGTCGGCAAGAGGTAAACAGAGGTTCAAACCCTTCCCACTCCATTCAAAACTTAAGAAATACACTAATGACAAACACTGCAAGGAGAAAAGTGCAGTACACAAATCAACCAATAAGAATCCATCTTTTGCCAGTTTGGCTCTAGCAAAGTGGATTCCATTAGTTGCTATATGTTGCTGCACTTTGTATTTAGCACTTACATGCTTGCTTTGCTTATTGAAAAAAGACAATTGGAATATGAAGTAAATTTCATAATGTACTCAATATGTTTGACCTCTCCTCTTTTCTACAGCTGCCCTTGATGATGATGATAAGATTGTTGGGGGATACACCTGTGGTTCACATTCTCAACCCTGGCAGGTATCTCTGAACTCTGGATATCACTTCTGTGGTGGCTCCCTGCTTAACAGCCTGTGGGTGGTCTCTGCCGCTCATTGCTACAAGGCGTAAGTTACCTCTCCTAAATATATAATGGCAATCTATAGTGTGTTTTTAGTGAGAACATAGCTAATGTATAGAACAGGTGTACTTCATTGGCTTCATATGCACGTTATTACAAGATGTAAGTTACTCAAATTAGGTATTTATAACACTCTTGGCAAAAAAAAAAAAAAAAAATAGTTTTCTTTTGGCAATTAAGCTTGAGGAACACACTGTTATCTGTCTTTTCATAACTCCCCAGAACTTGGCTGATAATACACTATATTAGTCAAAAATTGTCTGATACCTGACCACAGCACCTGCCTATATGTCAGTGATTGTATCATTCAGACATGACACCAAATGTATGTGAATACCCCTCCAATTAATTGAGTTCAGGTGAATGAAGGATATAGTTAATAGTACAGCATAGAAAAACATTTTAGACAATTGTGCATTTCCAACTTGTGGTAACAATTTGGTGAAGACCTTTTCCCGTTCCAGCATCACTGTGCCCCTGTGTACAAAGCCAGCTCCAGAATATGGTTTAATGAGTTTGGCGTGGAGGAATTGGAGTGGCCTCAGCTCTACTGAACAACTCAAATTCAGTTTAATTCAAATTCGGATAATAAGCCAGGGATTGTCCAACATCAGGACCTGATCTCACAAATGCTCTGGCAAATTGGGAGAGGGGTGGGGGCATAATTCCATATTACTGTTCAGGACGACAAATGGGTGATGCAATGACATCATCTTGAGTTTTGCCATTTTTCTTAGGTACACATTATCGTTTACATTTCAAACTGGGCACAATCCACTTTAATGCCCTTACAGCATTAAAAACATTGGTTCACTTAAGCGGTTTATTCTCAGTACTAAAACTTAACACATGTGTCTAGCCTGCAGGGCCGGTGGAAGAATTTTTGTCTACTTAGGTGAAGGTTCATTTTGGAGCCCCCACAAACCGTCCTCTTACCACCCCCTCCCCCCACAATGCAAACCCCCACCCCACATGGCACAAGAGGTGGGCAGAGACTGCGGGCCTAGCACAAGAGGTGGGCAGAGAGTGTGGGCATGGCACAAGAGGTGGGCAGAGACTGTGGGCATTGCATAAGAGAGAGACGGTCAGAGACTGCATACAAGGCACAAGAGATGGGCAGAGGCTGCGGGCATGGCACAAGAGCTGGGCAGAGACTGTGGGCATGGCACAAGAGAGAGAAAGTCAGAGACTGCAGACATGGCACAAGAGATGGACAGAGACTGTGGGCATGGCACCTAGGGGGCGCTTTGAGAGGAGAGAGGGCTTGTGCTGGGGTGGTGGTGTTCAGACTTAACATCCTTCTTCCCCCAGCACAAGTCCTCTCTCCTCTCAAAATGCCCCCAATCCTCTTAGCCCCCCCCCCCAAATCACTGCCAGTATTTATTTCCAGCTTGTCTCCCTCACCTTCCTACTGTGTTCCCTCTCCCTCCCCCCCTCATCTGTATTTTGTGTAATAATCACAGACCTCAGATCAGCACAGAGCATGCTCGGCAATGTCTCTCCTCCTCCTGTCTGTGTACAGGAATACATCACAGCCGAGGAGACTCTGTGAAAGGCAAGCGGTGGGCAGAGAGAGAGGCCGGGTGCCATGCAGAGCAGAGATCACGGTGTGTGGGACACTAAACACCCTGCATAAGCAGCGGGACTGGTGACACTGGTGCCCACACGAGCGCTCCTGCTGGGCAAGTGACTGGAGACAAGTGCCAGAACTTGTTCTGACACTTGCCTCTGCTCCAGGAATCGCCGGGAATTCAGGACCAATCCAGGATTAGGTATGAATTTACCGCCCCCGCCACCCTGGCGCCCTCAGGCGGCTGCCTGAACTGCCTTATGGTGGCGCCGGCCTTGCGAGCCTGTCTAGTTCTGGCTGCACAACAGAATTCCTTTTTCGCAGGGAAATAGATCATGTGTTAAGATTCCCTTGCAGTAAACATAGTTTTAACTTGCCATCACACAAAATCTCACTATAAAGCAACATGGCTTTACTAAGATTTTCGAGATATGAGTGAGACCATCATGAAGGTAGCTCTCTCCTACTGTATATGGAGAACAATTACAGCATTGTCATAACAGCTCTTGAGCTTTCTAATTTCTCAGGTACACACAGTTACCCTTTCCTAGCCAGATTGGCTTTGTGATTTCATCTCTCATGGTGGAAACAAACTTGAGTGTCTGTTTAACTATAATATACAATGTTAAAAGTTATCCCTTAATATGCTTCAAAGAATAGCATACGATTGATTTTCTAACTTTTTACATATCACTGAAATAGGAGCATGTACCAACCACTAGTAGTACATGTTCCATACTAAGCAAACCTACACTGCTGCTTAATTGAAAAAAAAATTACTGGCTTCTAGCCAGAATTCCTTTGTTTGAGATACAAATGTAAACTGATTATATTGAATTTGTCTCTATACAGGAGCATGCAGGTCAGACTCGGAGAGCACAACATCGCTGTCTCTGAGGGTACTGAGCAGTTCATCAACTCTGCCAAGGTCATCAGACATGCCAGCTACAACTCCAGAACCACTGACAATGACATCATGTTGGTCAAGCTGGCCTCTCCTGCCACCCTCAACTCCTACGTCAAGACCGTGCCTCTGCCCAGTGGCTGCGCTGGCGCTGGAACCAGTTGCGTGATCTCCGGATGGGGCAACACTCTGAGCAGTGGAAGTAAGTAGAAAGAAAACAACTTTGAAATATACAGTGCCTTCAAAAAGTATTAATACTGCTTGAAATTTTCCACATTTTGTCATGTTACAACCAAAAACGTATATGTATTTTATTGGGATTTTATGTGATAGACCAACACAAAGTGGCACATAATTGTGAAGTGGAAGGAAAATGATAAATGGTTCCAATCCACAGTTCAGGTGGGAGAATCTGTCCACAGGACAGCTATTAGTCAAGCACTCCACAAATCTGGTCTTTATGGAAGAGTGGCAAGAAGAAAGTCATTGTTGAAAGAAAGCCATAAGAAGTCCTGCTTGCAGTTCGCGAGAAGCCATGTGGGGGACACAGCAAACATGTGGAAGAAGGTGCTCTGGTCAGATGAGACCAAAACTGAACTTTTTGGCCTAAAAGCAAAACGCTATGTGTGGCAGAAAACTAACACTGCACATAACCCTGAACACACCATCCCCACCGTGAAACATCGTGGTGGCAGCATCATGTTGTGGAGATGCTTTTCTTCAGCAGGGGCAGAGAAGCTGGTCAGAGTTGATGGGAAGATGGATGGAGCCAAATACAGAGCAATGTTAGAAGAAAACCTGTTAGAGTCTGAAAAAGACTTGAGACTGGGGTGGAGGTTCACCTTCCAGCAGGACAACAACCCTAAACATACAACCAGAGCTACAATGGAATGGTTTAGATCTAAGCATATTCATGTGTTAAAACGGCCCAGTCAAAGTCCAGACATAAATCCAAATGAGAATCTGTGCAAGACTTGAAAATTGCTGTTCACAGACAATCTCCATTCAATCTGACAGAGCTTGAGCTATTTTGCAAAGAAGAATGGGCAAAAATGTCACTCTCTAGATGTGCAAAGCTGGTAGAGACATCCCCAAAAAGACTTACAGCTGTAATTGTAGTGAAAGGTGGTTTTTCAAAGTATTGACTCAGGGGGCTGAATACAAATGCATGCCAGACTTTTCACATATTTATTTTTAAAGCATTTTTGTGTTAGTCTATCACATAAAATCCCAATAAAATACATTTATGTTTTAGGTTGTAACATGACAAAATGTGGAAAGTTTCAAGGGGTATGAATACTTTTTCAAGGCACTGCAGTATCATCTTGCAGGCAATCTTGAAATGCATGTCAATAATAAGATTAGAGTTTTGTTTGAAGACTCTTTAAATCATCCTCCTATGTTCTCGAAAAGCTGCCATGGGCTTTGCTGTTGGGGTATAAAGTGATAGTTGGTGTTGGTCCTCCTACTATAGTTATTATAGTTAATATAGTAATGGTAAAATTGGTTTTAAGTAGTCTAATATTTTGCCAGATATAATCATTGTTTTGTATATGTCTGATGCCAATAAATCAAGGCAAAGATTTTTTTTTGCATTGTTCATTTAATGATATTCTGTGTCTTCATCTCTTGTACGTTTTTTTTTTTTAAGACGCCTGGTCTAGATTTGAAGCAGAACTTTACCCATGACAACGCAATGATAAACAATGTTCTTTAACAAGGACACATTAATATTAATGCCATCAAAATTAGTGTATACCATAAACTGCCTCCAGCTTCTTCCCCTGTTTCTTCTTTTTGGAGGCTGCCATTTTGCGGAAGCCCAGGGCCCTAGGATAGCACTAAATATTTAGGCTGTCAGTAGATTGGCATCTAGTGGCTCTGATTTTTGGCACAAATGCCAAAAATGGAGAGCAACTGAGCATGTGTAGAGCAGGGTAAGACCGTGTTTTACTGGATTTTAAACAGTATAGCACTTATTTTTAATGTTTTACATAGCTATACCTGCAATGGGGGCCAGACTGAAGTGATCTAGCAAGACTTCATTTTCTGACTAACGTTCCACTTTAATACAATTAATTCCAGATTAGTAATACTAATATATTTCTCAGCATTAACATAACATAAACAATACACTTTCAAAATGTATATATAATTTTCAGCATGTGAGCCAATGTAAGAACACATTTTTTCTCAGTAGAAAAAAATAAGGGGGTTTATAAAGATTTGCGTTCTGCAGGTTTTTTTTTTTTTTTAACTTTATGAACATGTCTTTTTTTCAGCCTAAGGCCCCTTTCACACTGAGGGGTTTGCAGGCGGTATTGCGCTAAAAATACCGCCTGCAAACCGCCCCTAAACAGCCTCCGCTGTTTGTTCAGTGTGAAAGCCCGAGGGCTTTCACACTGAAGCGGTGCGCTGGCAGGACGGTGAAAAAAGTCCTGCAAACCGCTTCTTTGGAGCGGTGAAGGAGCGGTGTATTCACCGCTCCTAAACCGCTCCTGCCCATTGAAATCAATGGGACAGCGCGGCTATACCGCGCCAATACCGCGGCTATAGCCATGCTGTACGAGGGATTTTAACCCTTTTTCGGCCGCCAGCGGGGGTTAAAACCGCACCGCTAGCGGCCGAATACCGCTGCAAGAACGACGGTACAGCAGCGCTAAAAATAGCGCTGTTGTACCGCCGACGCCCCCACCGTCCCAGTGTGAAAGGGGCCTAAGTATGGAACTATACTTAGTTTCTAAATCACTGCATCTCCAATAGATTGTACACACAATTGCTTAAAAGTTTTAAGATTACCTGAAAGTGTTTATCACCTCCTTGTTATTTCATAGCGTTCAATTTACTTATTTTACTCCATTTGGTAGTGCTGATTGTTATTCCGCAGCACATTACAGAAGTTGGAACCATTCATATTAGAAATCATTTAGTAAATGTTGTTTTATTTTATTTGTAGCCAGCATGCCTAACCTCCTTCAGTGTGTGAACGCTCCCATCCTGACCACCGCCCAGTGCAGCAATGCCTACCCCGGTCAGATCACCTCCAACATGATCTGTGTTGGCTACCTGGAAGGTGGCAGAGATTCATGCCAGGTAATATACCCTTTCTTTTATTTTACCATTAGGACAAAACATTATTACTGGATATATTTATTGATGAAAATAAACCTTTGTGTGCTAAGAGTGAAATGCATACAAACAGACTAAACTGTTAAAGTGGAACCAAACTCTCTCAATCAACAGTAATTATTTTTATTCCCTATGCTGCTAGTATTAGTAAATCAATAGGAAGTTGTAATAAATGTACTTGCTTTGCACACCCTCCTGCCTGCCTAAGCTAAGGGAAGTGGAAGTAAATCAACCGCCCTTACTCAAGATGGCCACAACTAGAAATGCTGGAGGGGTGTTCTAACTAAACTAAATAAAGCATGGAGACATGGATGAATGGGTGAGCTTGCTGTGAATATTAAAAATAAATTTTAATAGCGTTTTGAGTTTGTGATGATCAGATACAGTTTAGTTCCATTTTAAAAATGGCGTTTTTTTTAATGTATTGGTGCTTTAGCCATATATCAAACTGCTCTGTGCCATGGCTATGTGTCTGAGCACTAGTCCAGATCTCCAGCATAATTCTGGTCTGACACACCCCCAGCAGGGTCACAACTAATGTGCTCCAATCAACAATGTTCATGCTCCCTGAGCTTCATTGTTGATTGGAACACCATGTACGGTGTGTGTTGGTCCACTGGAGACCACTACGCTATGTGCAAGAGAAGCATTGTTGATTGGAGCACCATGTATGAGGTGTGTTGGTGCTCTGGAGACCACTACGCTATGTATGAGAGCAGCAGTCTGTATCTCCAACATACTGCTGGCACTGGGTAGTTTGAAATATGGCTAACATATGGTTAACATATTTCTCATTTGTCATTTTCTTTTTGTGTCAGAGCTCTAGTCCAGATCTCCAGCATACAGTAGTATGCTGGAGTATGACACACCCCCAGCAGGGTCACAACTAGTGTGCTCCAATCAACAATGTTCATGCTCCCTGAGCAGCATTGCTGATTGGAGCACCATGTATCGGGAGTGTCCACTGGAGACCACTACGCCATGTGTAAGAGAAGCATTGTTGATTGGAACACCATGTATGGGTGTGTTGGTCCACTGGAGACCATTACACTATGTGTTTGAATTATGGCTAACATAAGTTTGATCAAGTGTCCCATAGGGCTATATTCCCACAATTATTATAATTTATCTTCTACCTGTGTATATTTTCTCATTATTTTTCAACTCTTTGTTTTCTTCAGTTTTTTTAAGTAATTCTTAACCATAATATTCCTTTGCTTTCCATATGTTTCTATCAAACAGCCACATTTCAGTCATGTCCTCAGGTTCTAATAATTCTTTCTTCTTCTCAGGGTGACTCTGGTGGCCCCGTGGTGTGTAACGGACAGCTTCAGGGTATTGTCTCCTGGGGATATGGCTGTGCCCTGGCTAACTACCCCGGTGTCTACACCAGGGTCTGTAACTACAACTCCTGGATTGCCAGCACCCAGGCCGCCAACTAAATATTCTTATTTAGTCTATTTGTCTTACACTTTCTATTACTTTTTACAACTTTGTATTAAAAGGTTTGTGAATAAAGAAAGAGTACCCTAAAAGTATTGATTATTGTGTGGATTCAACAAAACCTAAAAAAAAAAAAAAAAATAGAAAAGCCATATATGTGAATGAAAAACACAAAATGCTATTAATTTCAAAAAATATTTATTCTTAAAATGGTTCCCAGCCAAAATGATTTATTGATACGGGATAAAAAAAAAAAAAAAACGTGAATACAATACGCAGCATTGCATAAAGATATTACACATAGGGATTTAGCTGATTTTAACAGATATTATAAGGCTGTGTTGGTGTTACGGATAGCAGATTGGACACTTGTGCCGCGTACACACGACCGCACATTGATCGGACATTCCGACAACAAAATCCATGGATTTTTTCCGACAGATGTTGGCTCAAACTTGTCTTGCATACACACGGTCACACAAAATGCTATTAATTTAAAAAAATATTTATTCTTAAAAAGGTTCCCAGCCAAAATGATTTATTGATCATATTGATCGTAGCAATGAGTAAAGATATAACACATAGGGATTTAACTGCACCTGATTTTAACAGATATTATAATGCAGCGTACACACGATCAGACATTCCGACAACAAAACCGTGGATTTTTTTCTGACGGATGTTGGCTCAAGCTTGTCTTGCATACACACGGTCGCACAAATGTTGTCGGAAATTCCGAACATCAAGAACGTGATGACGTACAACACGTACGACGAGCCGAGAAAAATGAAGTTCATTAGCCAGTGCGGCTCTTCTGCTTGATTCCGAGCATGCGTTGAACTTTGTGTGTCAGAATTGTGTACTCACGATCGGAATTTCCGACAACGGATTTTGTTGTTGGAAAATTTGAGATCCAGATCTCAAATTTTGTGTGACGGAAATTCCGATGGAAAATGTCCGATGGAGCCTACACACGGTCGTAATTTCCAACAAAGAGCTCCCATCGAACATTTTCCATGGGAAAATCCGACCATGAGTACGGGGCATTAGGTCAAGTGAAAAGATTGGGTAAAGATTTAAAACACATTAAGCAAAGTGCCACTAAGTAAAGTAATATGGGTTCCACAACAATATCACATGTTTTCTAAGGACACAAGTGTTTTAACGTTCAGGCCCCTTTCACACTGGGGCAGGGGCGGCGTCGGCAGTAAAACGGCACTATTTTTAGTGTCGCTTTACCTTCGTTTTAGCGGCGGTATTCGGCTTGCTAGCGGCCGAGAAAGGGTTAAATCCACCGCAAAGCGCTGCTGCAGCAGCGCTTTGCCGGCGGTATAGCCACGCTGATTTTAATGGGCAGGAGCGGTCCTTCACTGCTCCAAAGATGCTGCTAGCAGGACTTTTTTTCCCATCCTGTCAGCGCACCACTCCAGTGTGAAAGCCCTCGGGGCTTTCACATTGGAGACACAGGAGCGGCTCTTTCAGGGAGCTTTGCAGGCGCCCCAGTGTGAAAGGGGTCTTAATGTATTTAAGATTTGGGATTTGGGGGGCGTGGCCAAGACCGGCATGTGAGAAGAAGTGTGTCTCACAGCTCCTCTCCAGCACAGCTCACCGATCCTCTCCCAGCAGCGATCCAGAGCTAAAAAACGGCTATCCAGCTGGCTACCGACCCACTTACCCTCCTGGATCAACCACCGGCTTTGTGCACCCGGGGGAAAGCAAAAAAAAAGGAGGAAGAAATGACCTCCGAAATCCAAGATGGCGCCGCCGCGGCCCTGGCACAGCGCACACCGCGAGGCACTGAGAAGTCCAGAGAGGCAGCTAATAAGAAGACCCAGAAGTTACAGGGTAAGGAGTACCCAAGGGACATGCTATACTATACTCAAAAGCTGGGGGGGCCCCAGGATCATAGCGCAGGGGGTTCGGCTGAACTGCCTCATGCTGAGGATCGCAGGCCAGGAGAGCTGAGTTCACTGCACACTGACATGCAGGGAGAAACAGACGCTGCTGCTGAGAGGCCCTCCTCACTCCACATAGACACTGATACAGAAGAGTCTGAACAACCAACTCTAGCTGATATACTCAGAGCTGTGCATGTCTGCACAGCGTCTGTGAACACTCTCAAAGAGCAATTTGGTGGGTTGAGAGAGGATGTGTCCCTGTTGAGACAGGATTTGCAAAAGATCCGAGAGCGTACAACTGCAGTGGAAAGCAGAGTGAGTGACATAGAAGACCAACTTCCGCCAGTAGCTCGGGAGGCACATGCGGCCTATCAACTTGCTAAAGACACTAACAATAGAGCAGATGATATCGAAAATCGCTTGAGACGCAATAACATACGCATTATAGGTCTGCCAGAGAAAACGGAAGGAAGAGATGTTACAACATTTGTAGAAAACTGGTTAGTCGAAATATTTGGAAGAGAAATCTTTTCCCCATTCTTTACGGTGGAGAGGGCGCACCGCACGCCAGGCCGCCCGCTACAACCGGGAGCCCCCCCCAGACCCATCCTTGCCCGGCTTATGCATCACCGAGACAGAGAAGCAGTTCTAAGGCATGCACGGGAGAAAGCTAATGTCCAGGTAAATGGGGTCAGAGTGTCGTTTTACCCCGACTTCTCAGCTGAGGTCCAAAAACGCAGAGCTAAATTCTCGGATGTGAAAAGGCGCCTAAGAGCTCTGCAGCTTCCCTATGCCATGCTGTACCCGGCCAAGCTCAGAGTGACCGCCGACAGACAGGCCCATTTCTTTGAATCAGCACAAGATGCAGCCATGTGGTTGGACCGCAACGAACAGGCCCTAAGACGCCGAGCCAGAGAAGAAGGAGAAGATCCCGCCTGAGGTATACCGAGGTAGATGACTTCTGGAGAACTATACTGCTGAATCACAGTAAGATTGTTTGCAGCTCACTTATTGCCCTTTGAAGAATGTGGACATTCCCCTCTCGATCCTGCAGTGTACACTACCCATATTCCTTTGCCTGGGGGAATGTTTCTGCCTTATGCTGCTGGGAGCCTTGATATTGCTACGCGTTCAGTGAGCTATCTTGTGAAGTAGGCAAGAGAAAATGCGTTCTTTCCAAGTGAGAGATGAATCGAGAAGGCCACGTTGGCCTAGGTTTCATTACCATTTACATGGGCTTGTCCGGTTGACAGCCTGGCTTTTGGTTTTTGTTGCTTTTTTTTTACCACAGTTTTGTTACTCATACCGAGATATTTGCTACCGAGGAGATCCTTACTGGAAGTACCGCACCTTACTAACTCTCATCACCGTGGTCATTGAAGTTACAATCAAGCTTGAATTTCCTGGCTGGACACAACGGGAAAAGACAAAGACCCCAGCATTTTTTTTTTGGGGGGAAGCTCCCCCAACCACTTTTGCCCCTGATGATTCAAGTATATCGGGGGGAAATCTGAACGAGACTCTTAAGTGGTCCCAACCCCTGAAGTCATGCTTAGGTTTGCCCAATGGTTGAACTGCCAATAATTTCCTGGAATGTAAGAGGTTTGAGCTCCCCCCTTAAACGTATGATGATTTCCACATGTTTGAAAAAATACCACCCTATGATCTTATGCATGCAGGAGACCCATTTAACGGCCGAAACCAGGTGCTGTCTCAGGTATGCATGGGTGGGGAAAGCTTATCATTCCACTCACACCTCGTACTCAAGGGGGGTGAGTGTGGTGATCCATAACTCTGTAGATTTTCAGGAATTTGATGTATGCGTAGATGATGAGGGACGATATGTATTTTTACATTGCAGAATTGGAAAGCTGAACTGTATATTGGCTTGTGTATACGTGCCCCCGCCGTTCACGGCGGCTGTTCTCCGGCTATTACTCACTTATTTAGAGGGCCGACCGGATTTGCCGTTGCTGATAGTGGGGGACTTCAATTGCTGGTTGAGTCCCTCCGTGGACAGGCACCCCTGTTTGGGGGCCCCTGTGACGCGGGGAGACTCTCCATTGCTTAGATTGCTTAATGAGGTTGGGTGGGTAGATATATGGAGACTGAGGAATCCGAATGAAAGGCAGTTCTCTTGCTTCTCCAAGACCCACGGGACGTTGTCTAGAATTGATTTGGCTGTGGGTAACCTCGCCATGCTCCCGTCTGTCTCAGAAGTGCAGTATAAACCCCGTAGTGTCTCAGACCACTCACACTTAGTGATTAGCCTGATTATATCCCCGAAATTTGGGCTCCCTAGAGTCCCATGGAAATTCAACGCCTTCTGGCTGAAACTATTTCTAACTCACGGGGAGACGGAGCGGAGCATGGGGGAATTTTTGAACGCCCGGGAATTTTTACAGTCCCCGATGGAACAGTGGGACGCTTTTAAGGCCTATATGAGAGGGTTGCTCATTTTAGAAATAGGCAAGGTAAAGAAGAACTCATCAGAGCATAAGGAGGAACTTGAAAGACAGGTAGGGGTCCTGGAGGAGTCCTATGTGCGTACCCCGACCGACTCCGCCAGAGAGGCATGGCAGTCAGCTCAATCTGCTTATGAGAGACTGCTGTCCTCAACGGCGGAGAAAAAGCTATTCTTCTCCAGGCTGGCGTTCTATGAGGAAGGTGAGAGTACTGGACGTCTCCTGGCGAGGATAGCCAACTCCCAACAGCGTTCACCGACAATAGGAGCCATTAAAACATCTGAGGGTAGATTGGTGAGCTCCCCTGACCTTATACTGGTAGAATTGGCTAAATTCTATGAGGGTCTATACCTTCCAACGGGGCAATATACCCCGGAGGAACTTGTGGACTATCTACAGGACATTGACTTCCCACACCTCACCAATAGCCAAAGGGAGGCTCTAGATGCCCCCCTCACTATAGAAGAACTACAGACGGCTTTGGCGGCATTCCCAAATTGTAAGGCCCCCGGAGCGGACGGGATACCTATAGAGATCTATAAACAATACGCGGAAATACTTTTGCCTAAATTGCTAATGGTTTTCAATGCGGCTCGGGAGAAACGGAGGCTGCCCCCCTCTATGACCACGGCGAATATAGTACTCATACTGAAACCGGGAAAGGACCCGACAGACCCTGGCTCCTATAGGCCCATATCCTTATTACAGAGTGATATTAAACTTCTAGCCAAGGTCCTTGCGCTGAGATTAAACGGCGCCATCACAAGTATTATTCACCCAGATCAGGCAGGGTTCATGCCTAATAAGTCTACAGCGGTTAACCTGAGAAGGCTCTATCTTAATATGCAATCTACGGCCGACAATGTGGGGCAAAGGGCTTTGCTATCACTGGACGCTATGAAGGCCTTTGATAGCGTTGAGTGGGAGTACTTGTGGGGAGTCCTTGAGCGTTTCGGGTTCGGAGAAGTATTTATATCATGGGTGCGCTTGTTGTACCACAACCCGCAAGCGGCTATTCGGGCGTCGGGAGCTATGTCATACACCTTTAAGTTAGGGAGAGGCACGAGGCAGGGGTGTCCTTTGTCACCCCTGCTTTTTGCATTAGCCATAGAACCCCTCGCGATTAAAGTAAGGGCTAACCCTGACATTGTCGGATTTCGATACGGAGACAAGCAGGAAAAACTGATGTTATATGCGGACGATACCATGATCCTGCTTGGAGACGTAGACAAATCTCTCACAGAAGCCATGACCACCATAGTGGAGTTCGGTAGATACTCGGGACTCCAGATTAACTGGACCAAATCCTCTCTAATGCTTATTGATGAAGGGGGGGTCCCTCCGGACAATAACATGGTACCCCTGACTACTTCGTTCAGATACCTGGGGATCCAGGTGACACCTAGGATCAGAGATTACGCTAGATTAAATATTTCCCCACTGCTACAAAAATTTAGAGGACGGATTAAAACATGGAATTCGCTCTGTCTGTCGGTTGCAGGCAGGGTGAATCTGATAAAAATGATTTTAATGCCCCAACTTTTATACGTACTTCATAACACACCCATGGTAGTGACCTTAAAGACGTTCAGAATTATCAATTCCCTCTTTAGATTACTTATATGGAAAGGCCGGGCACCCAGGATTAAACTTGAACATCTCCAGCGTCCTAAGGATGAGGGTGGGCTTGCCCTTCCCAATCCCTGGCTCTACTATGTAGCTGCGCAGCTGCAGCAATTAATAGGTTTAATGCACACAAACACAGAGAAAGAGAGAAGTACGTGTAGCTCCTCTGAAATGGTGATGCTACACACAGTAAAAAGAGACTCTGTTCCGATGGCTTTGGAGGCGCTGGATTTTGCTAAGTCAAATAAGCAATACCCGACCTATGATCTAATTCATAAAATCTGGTCCAAGACCAAATATATACAGGGAGTGACAGGGTATACAGATTACAGCCCAATATGGTTTAATGCTACGTACCCAGAAGTAGCCAAGATTCAACATGGGGCGCAGTGGAGGAAATATGGAGTGCTATATATCAGACAGATTTTTCAAAATGGGAAAATGCACACATTTGAGGCTCTGCGGGAGATCTTTGGGTTACCACAGTCCATGCAGTTTTACTACATGCAATTGAAACATGCTGTGGTGGCTCAGAGTAGGTCCTCAGAGTGGATCACCTCACCCACACCTCTGTTTAATTTGATTGCAGGGGCTACCAACACTAAGGGATTTATTTCTCAATGTTACAGTATGCTACTACAGAGCTTTCTAAGTAAACATCCTTTGGGTATGCGGACAAAATGGGAGAAAGATGTTGGTCCTCTGGACGGAGATCAATGGGAGGAGGTGTTGCAGGCGGTACCTATTTGCTCTCTAAACGTCACGCAGAGACTGACACAACTTTATATCATTCTTAGAGTTTACTATACCCCCCATAGATTGCATGTTATGGGCCTTCGGCCCACTCCACTCTGTACCAGATGTAAAAGGGAACATGGGGACCTGATCCACCTACTGTGGAGGTGCCCAAAGCTCCATCTCTATTGGAGGGGGGTGGTGGACACCGTTAACAGGGTATTTCGGGTTACGATGCCCACTGATCCAAAACACTGCTTGCTTAATGTAATAGACGAGCTGGGATGGGAGGAAAGTACTAGAGTGGCAATTACTAGAGTTATGTTTATGGCACGGAAACTAATAATGACACATTGGATATCAGAAGAGCCTCCTGCTCATAAAGAGTGGATTAATGCTATAGGGGAACTCTTGCGAAAGGAAAAAATAATTTACCAACACAGAGGTTGCCCACAGAAATTTGAGAAAATTTGGGGATCCTGGCTAAATGTCCCTGGGCTTGCCCCGGTGGATTTGGTTGTGGGCAGACTGTTGGGTATGGGTATGTGAGATACCATATGTCATACTGTCGAAATCATTTTTTTCCAGATGTATATACCAGTGTATAATTTGCCTTCTTATCATATCCACTGTGAGATACTGGGGGATGTTAACTAATGATTTAATAAAAGTAATAATAAACAATTAAAAAAAAAAAAAAAAAAAAAAAAAAAAAAAACGTATAATAAAAGGGGGTATTAAGATGTCTACAAGCCAAGTAGATAAATTGTTCAATGTCTCAGGAAATGCTAGATTATATATACAAATCGCGGTACAGCCATTTATGATGTCATTCAAGGTAAATTGTTATATTGAATACAAATGTAATGTCGGTATGTTTTTCTATATGTTTTCTTCTCAATAAAAACGTGCTTTTGGATAAAAAAAAAAAAAAAGATTTGGGATTTGAGTCATAAACAGGCTATGTGGGAATATAATTCACTGTTAACACCACTCAAAGGAACAAATTATTTCCCACCAGGAAATTAAATATCATTTAAGGCTTGGGCAAAAGATAAAATTACACAATTAAAAGATACTATAATGGGAGGAGGAATATGCACAATTCAAGAATAAAGACACAAATGGGGATCCTATTTGCTAGATGAGTGGCGGTATTTTCAGTTGGGACACTTTGTAGCATCACTACCACAACCAATATGGTTAGAGGAAATTAATTTTTTCATTTGAACGTTGCACCAAGGCATTGTATATCACAGATTTATAAGTTATTAACTACTATCGCTGAACCGAAAATGCTGCCGTATGTGGAAAAATGAGAGAAAGAACTTGGTGCACCATTGAACGAACAACAGAAAGAGAAAATACTGAGATTGGTGTGTAGCACATCAATGGATGAGAGAGAGATGCACTTTAAATGTTTGGCAGGATGGTACATAACATCCGATAAAACACATAGGTGTCAACCTGAAAAATCACCACTTTGCTGGCGATTATGAAATACCCGGTGTTAATATTCCTAATGACCCATAGTGTCACCTATTTCATAATACCAGATTTATACTCAAGCAATATACTGTAAGAATACGTTGATTTCCTATCTACTAAACGCAGCAAAATCTCATCCTGAAATTTTGACAGGTACAGGAAAGTCCAACAATAAAAGATTGGATCAAGAGAGTAGAATATGTGTACAACATGGAAAAATTGTACTCTTGTGTAGTATTGTGTTGATAAAATGGCGTTGTCATGGGTATAGTTCTGCTTTAAATCTAGAACAGGCGTCTTAAAAAAAAAAAACTTACAAAAGAAAAAGACACAGAATATCATTAAATGAACAATGCAAAAAAAAAATCATTGCCTTGATTTATTGGCATCAGACATATACAAAACATGAGAATATTTGTAGAAAAATGGAGAGGATGGCTTAAACTTAAGCACTCAAGGGTGTATACTGAAATTGTAGGAATATAGAGAGAGGAGAGCAGGACCGAAGTGAGAAGAAAGGGAAAAGGAGATAGCTGAAAGAAAGTGGTTGGAAGGGGAGAAACATATTAGGTATAAACAGTACTGTGAAAAAGTATTTGCTCCCTTTCTGATTTCTTTTTTTGCATATTTGTCACACTTAAATGACTCAGGTCATCAAACAAATTGTATTATTACACAAAGATAACCAGAATAAATACAAAATGCAGTTTTTAAATTATAGTTTCATTTATTAAGGCAAAAAAGGTGTCCAAAACTGCCTGACTTTATTTGAAAAAGTAATTGCCCCCTAAACCTAATAACTGGTTGTGCCACCCTTGGCGGTAACAACTGCAATCAAGCGTTTGCGATAACTGGCAGCGAGTCTTTCACATCGCTGTGGAGCAATTTTGGCCCACTCTTCTTTGCAGAATTGTTTTAATTCAGCCACATTGGAGGGCTTTCCAGCATGAACGGCCTGTGTAAGGTCATGATACAGATCTCAATCGGATTTAAGACTGGGTTTTGACTAGGCCACTCCAAAGCCTAAATTTTGCTTTATTTGAACCATTTGGAAGTGGACTTGCTGTTGTGTTTCGGATCATTGCCCTGCTGCATAACCCAAGTTCACTTGAGCTTGAGGTCACAAACTGATGGCCGGACATTCTCCAGAATTTTCTGTTAAGCTCAGAATTCATGGTTTCATCAAGGGTGGCACAATGGTGTAGTGGGTAGCACTCTCGCTTAGCAGTAAGAAGGGTCGCTGGTTCGAATCCTGACTACGACACTACCTGCCTGGAGTTTGCATGTTCTTCCTGTGTCTGCGTGGGTTTCCTCCGGGTACTCCGGTTTCCTTCCACACTCTAAAGACATGCTGGTAGGTTAATTGGATCCTGTCTAAATTGTCCCTAGTATGTATGAATGTGAGTTAGGGACCTTAGATTGTAAGCTCCTTGAGGGTGTTAGGGACTGATGTGAATGTATAATGTATATGTAAAGCGCTGGGTAAATTGACGGCACTATATAAGTACCTGAAATAAATAAATAAATTATGGTAAGGACCCCTTTGTCAGGCCTGACAAAGGGGTCCTGCGTGACTCCGAAACGTTGCACCTTACTTTTGTTGTGATCATGAAATAAACTACCCATTTTGACTCCACACCCTTGGTGTGCTGGCAAATATCTACTTTATATTTACTATATGGAGACAGCTGAATTTCTAAGTAAATGGCGCCATTTTTAAAAATCAAAAGCATTTGATCACGTTTATCTTGGTGTGATGAAATGCTTTTAAGGGCAGAGGAGGGATGTTTGGTCTTATAGAGCCCAGATCTCTTCATAAAGAGTACCAGTCACATGCTTATTGCTGTCACAAGGGATGTTTACATCCCTTGTGACAGCAATAAAAGTGAATAAAAAAAAGAAAAAATGAAAGTGACAGTGTAAAAAAAATAAATAAATAAATATAAATAAATAAATAAAAAATGAAGCGTGCCCCTGTCCCCCCGTGCTTGTGCACAAATGCGAGCACACGTGTCAGTCCCGCACGCAAACAGTGATCGTCCCACACATGTGAGGTATCACCACGAACATCAGATTATGGGCAGTAATTCTAGCATCAGACCTGTTGTGTAAATATAAAGTGCTAACCTGTAAAGGCTTTTAAAGAGTCGCTTATGGATAGTAAAATTTACGATGTTTGTCGCGGTTACATGGGTGTGCCCAATTTTAAATCATGACATGTTTGGTATCTATTTACTTGGAATAACATCATCTTTTATATTTTACCAAAAAAATAATGAATTATGTATTGTGTTTTTTTTGCATTCAAATTTTTTTTAAATTGCTTTTGAAAATCCGATGTGTGACATAAAAACTTGCAAAACCCACCAATTAATTCTCAGTTTAAAACAAAATATATATAATGTTTGGGGGTTCTAAGATATTTTCTATCAAACAATACTGATTGTTATATGTAAACAAAAAGTGCCAGAAAAGGCCCATCTTCAAGTGGATACTTACTGTATCAGCATTGTAGCATCCACTTACCTAAAAAATCTTTCAATGTCATAAGGTTTTAATTGAATGATACGTATTGTAATAAAGTATCTTTTAACCACTTGCCGACCTGCTAATGCCTACATACGTCGGCAAAGTGGCACGGGTGCGCAAAATTACTTATGGGTACGTCGGCCCTTTAAGAGCCACCAGAGGCCAGAGGGCGTGTGTGCACCGCTGGAGGCACGCGCGCCCGCTGCCCGGCGGGGGACCTGAGCCACGCGCGATTGCATGCACAAGCGCCAGCACGGGGATTTGTGTGTGTAATCCCCATACAGTTAGAACACACACTGAGGGAACACATTTAACCCCTTGATCGCCCCCTAGTGTTAACCCCTTTCCTAACAGTGACATTTACACAGTAATCAGTGCATTTTTATAGCACTGATCTCAGTATAAATGTCAATGGTCCCAAAAATGTGTTAAAAGTGTCCGATCTGTCTGCCGCAATGTCGCAATCCAATAAAAATAGCAGATCGCTGACATTACTAGTAAAAAAAAAAATTATAAAAATGCCATAAAAATGCGTTAAATCTTTCCCATAGTTTGCAGACGCTATAACTTTAGAAGAATATATATTGGCCTAAACTGATGAAGAAATTTGTTTTTTAAAACATTTTTGGGGATATTTATTATAGCAAAAAGTAAAAAATATTGGGTTTTTTTTCAAAGTTGTTGCTGTTTTTTTGTTTATAGCGCAAAAAATAAAAAACGCAGAGATGATCAAATAACACCAAAAAAAGCTCTATTTGTGGAGAAAAAAAAGACGCAAATTTCGTTTGGGTACAGCATCTCATGACCGCGCAATTACCAGTTAAAGCAACGCAGTGCCAAATTGTAAAAAGTGCTCTGGTCAGGAAGAGGGTAAAATCTTCCGGGGCTGAAGTGGTAAAGCAATGTATGCATTTTGATTGGCTGGCACCCTTAAAGTCTTATTGTTTAAAATATTTGTTTCTATATTCACTCTATCTATGTTTCGCATGATTGATTGATTGATGGGTGATTTCCCATCAATTCTCATATGTATAAAGTACATTATGAAAATTATAATAAATCTTCAAATAATAATCCAAATGTTATAAACATTCACAATTAAACTTGAGAAGTTAGAGAACTTGTGGGTACCTGAGAATTATTAATGCCAATGAATGTGTGCAAAATTTTTTATTTTTTTTTTGTAAACTGTGCTCCCTTATGGTATAGTTCTCACACAGCACTGCAAAAATACATTATGGAAAAAGATTGCAAACAAGGTCAATAATAACTCTCCTTGAGCCTCAGTCCTTGGTATACATTAGCTAATAAAGGCTTATCTCTGCTGTCTTCTTTCAGTCTCTACCCTAAAACTGTTCTTGTGGTTTCCTTAGTGCAGTGGGTATTCAAATGGATACTTAACCACTTGAAGACCAGGCTTTTTTTGGCACTTTTTTTTTGTTCAATACATTTTTATTGAAAGGAATAGTCATACTACACAATCAGAGGCATAGCTTTAGGCCTGTGGGCCCCAATGCAAAAGTTGACCTGGGCCCCCGCCCACTACCACCCACCGCTTCCACCGTGTGTGCAGATACACCCACCACACACCAAGATACTCAAAGTGGCTTAAGAGTTTTGAGTCCCCAGAGTTCCTCCTTACATCCGAGGACAGGGATCACCACTGGAGAATCACAGGGATCACATTTGGCAGGTCACTTGGCAGAGCTCCTTTCCCATCCCAGCAATGTATACAGCTCCCCCCCCCACACTACACAGGGCTGAAATCACATTCCTTTACACACAGTCTGTCAACCACGATCTTCACAGGGTGTATCTGGTTTTTATGTTGCCGTTCTAAACTGTGAAATTCTCTGGTCAGAACAGCAGTGTAGTTGCAGAAGGCAGATACACCCTGTGCAGATCGTGGCTGACTGGTTGTGTTGTAAAGGAATGTGTTTTCAGCCCTGCGGAGGAGGAACAGTATAGAGTGCTGTAATGGGAAAGGAGCTCAGCAGCCGGGCATAGCATCCAGGGCAGAGGGGGTGGTCAGGGGGCTTTGGGGGGGCGCAACTTAGATCAGGGGGGGCAAAGCCATGTGGCACAAAATCTGGAGCCTGCAGTCCCTCAGGAGGTGTTAGGGAAATTGTTTTAGCAATTTCTGAAGGTTTCTCTGTAGGTGTTGGGGGAAGGTCATGGAAGTGGTGTAAGCAGACATCCCCCAGTGGGGGGGTACAGAGAATCCCAGCTGGTGACTAGAAGACACTGAGCTGTGTCTTACCTCACCAGTGACAGTGGTCCAGTCGTGGCTACAGGATGGCACTCTCCTCTTGCCTCGCTGAGCTTGGTTACCATTCCATGTTGCCAGCACGCAGCACAGACACTTCCCCATCCTGGGCTATTCTCACCCCATACTCCTCTCCATTCAGGAAATGGCTCACAGCTTCTCCCCAGCCAGTGAGAAGGAAGGGGTGTGGACTGTGGAAGGCAAAGTGGAAGCCCAGTACTGGAGCGTGGCTGTGGGGCCCTAGGGCAGATCAGAGCTGGACTTTGTGGAGTATATGATAATATGACAGGAAGCCTGCACGGGCCCCATGGAGCGGGGGTTGCGCTTGTGACCCCTGAGACCCCTTATGCTACACCCATGTACACAATAATAATGTGAACATCAAAGTGAAAAATACAATGTCTGAATATCAGGTGTACATATCACATACTGCATAACCAAACCCAATTAACTCTGACATAAACCTTTATCCAATCAGTAGTCAAAAAAAAGTGTATTCGTAAAGAGGTGTATACGTAGAAAAGTGAAAAATAAGAGGGGCGAGGAAGAAGGGATAGGGTGGAAAGTAAAGATTTTAGGGGACCTGCCTCATACATATATTAACATAAATAGCTATGTTGTGTTAGAAATGGTCACTCAGATTGGTACATGATATCTGCATACGCAGAGGTGAACGTAAAGGCGAACCAGCAGGCCCATATCTTATGTGAGGCATAAGCCTGGTCTCGGAATTCATATGTAAGATCTTCCATGTGATAGATATGATCCACAACTTGTAGCCATTGTCATAGTGTAGGAATGAAAGTCTGTTCCCAGTATCTAGGTATAGGTAATTTTGCAGAACTTAAAGTGGAGTTCCACCCAAAAGTGGAACTTCCACTCATTAGATTCCTCCCCCCCTCCGGTGACACAGTTGGCACCTTTCAGGGGGGAGGGGGGTACAGATACCTGTATATTACAGGTATCTGTACCCACTTCCGGCATAGATAGCCGCAGAATCTGCGGGTATTTACGCCACTTCCTGCTCCCTCCCCGCTGCCTGCTGGGTAACACACGGGTCCCAGAGGCAGCAGGGACCATCCGCATTGCGCTGCGCGACTCGCGCATGCGCAGTAGGGAACCGGGAAGTGAAGCCGCACGGCTTCACTTCCTGATTCCCTTACCGAAGATGGAGGCGGCAGCACCTGAGGACGGAGAGACGCTTCGGCCTCGGGTGCCGACATCGCAGGAGCCCTGGACAGGTAAGTGTCCATGTTTTAAAAGTCAGCAGCTGCAGTATTTGTAGCTGCTGACTTTTAAAAAAAATTTTTTCGGTGGCGCTCCGATTTAAGAGATGTGGGGTAATGGACTTTTTATAACAGCTTACTTGTTCTCCCGTACAATGGAATAACACATAACACGGATCATTGGAATCAGAGGAACCTTGTATTACATGAATCCAATGTAAAATAAATGACCAATATGGGCGAATGAGTGGACGCTGCCACCAGGTATGAACATGTGTGGCTACCGCCCTGCAGCCTCTCCAGCAGAGCACAGAAGTGTCTGGGAAAACCTTATAAAGAGACGCAGGCGTATAGTGCCATATGGTCAGGAGCTTGCTAAAAAGGTAGGTCAGGAGTTGGGATCCAATGGCATTAAAGCTTTGTAGAGTAGGGAAATTTTCTGTGGAGGTTGCCTGCATGCCATTATGCTTTGCACTGCAGTTAGGTCAATTGATTCCACTAGAATTTAGTTAGGGGTATCAGAGTAAAGGGGGCTGAATATAAATGCACGCCACACTTTTCACATATTTTATTTATAAAAAAGTTTGAAAACCATTTATCATTTTCCTTCCACTTCACAATTATGTGCCACTTTGTGTTGGTCTATCACATAAAATCCCTATAAAATACATTTACGTTTTTGGTTGTAACATGACAAAATGTGGAAAATTTCAAGGGGTATGAATACTTTTTCAAGGCACTTTATCTCCATTGGTCCATAACTGTAACTTTGGTGGTTTGAAGTAGAGAGGTTAGTGGGATGAGTCCTCTAGGAGAGATAACATGATGAAGAAGAGCAGGTGTGTGGGGGATCCAAGTGCAAAATTGTGAATCTATATTACCTGGTGGGAAGAATGAGTGACCTGTTAGGCGCATCAAGGGGGAGTTGTAGTGCCATCCTTAAACCTTTGAAGGAAGTCCCAGATTGTGAAGTTAGACCTGGTCAGAGGAGATGTATTTTCAGACAGGGTGTGAAAACCTCGGGGATCCATAGCTGTGGGGACATCTCCACGCTACTGAGGTCATGTTCCAGTTGCACCCATAGCTTGGACTCCCTATGATGTTTCCAGTCCGAAATTCTATTCAGGACTATCGATAAGAAATATTTTTTAAAATCAGGGAAAGCTACCCCCCCAGATTTCAATTTAGTAAGTAGAGCTCGGGAGATGCGGAAATGTTTGCAGTGCCAAATATATTTGCATACCAATGAGATTAGCACCTTAAAGAAACCTGGTGGAACCTCGTAAGAAATCATTTGGAATAAGAACAGCAGTCTGCGTAAGATGTTCATTTTTACAACGCTAATCCTTCCCGACCATGAGTGAGCTAACTGGTTCCATTTACGGTATGTAGGTCTTGGTGGAGAGAATTTAATAAGGGGATGTAATTCTCACGGAATAATGACCCTGGGTTAGGTGTGAGAAAGAGTCCTAAATATTTCAGTTTATGAGGTTGCCAAGAGAAGGGGAAGGAGAGTTTCAGGAGGGAGACCGTTTTGTAATATTAAATATTAAGAATTTCGGATTTAGATAAATTGATTTTGAAGTTGGACAGACATCTGAAGGTTTCAAAAGCTGACGTGAGATTAGGTAGAGTAACATTAGGCTGTTGGACATAGAACAATATGTCATCAGCATAAGCAGTGTACTTATGTTCATAGGTCCCACCTTTGATCCCATGGATATTAGTGTTATGTCGTACTGTCACGAGAAAGGGTTCTAAGAAAAGGGCAAAAAGAATTGGTGAAAGGGGGCAGCCCTGTCTAGTGCCATTTTATAAGGTAAAGGCATCACTTAGAGTACTGTTGATGAGTAGTTGGGCCATGGGGGAATTATAATGCACAGAGATCCTGCTTAACATGCTAGGGCTTATACCCAGAAAAGATAAGGTTGTCATCAGATATTCCCAGTCCATCCTATCAAAAGCTTTTTTAGCATCAGTGGAGAGTAAAAGGGTGGACAGGGAAGATCTACATACAGCACATGTGATATTAGGGATAGGGTACGTGAAGAGTTATCATGAGCTTCTCTACCAGGCATGAAACCTGTTTGGAATCAGAGGGTGTCCTAATTTTAGCTCTAAATGTTGCAGATTTTTTTCTGCTGTAGTGATTGTGCTAAATAACGGCTGGGTTTGTCACCCCATTCATAAATGTGTTGCGATATTTAGCTGAATTGTTTCTTCTGTTCTGAATGATAAAGGTATTTTAACTCTTCTCATTTTTGAGTTAGGGAATGCAATAGGGTCTGGGATTGTAGGCTTTTATAATTATTTTCTAGGGCAGTGATCTCTTGAAGGAGCACCGACTTGAGATGGATGTGTTCCCTCTTCTTCCATGCACCTAACACGATAAGCTTCCCTCGAATGTGAGCCTTATATGCCCCCCCCCAAAGCACGGCAGGTGTAACCTCTGGAATTTTATTTTATTTTAAGTAAAGGGAAAGATCAACCACAATTTGTGCTTTATCCACAGAATCTGATAGAAGGGAATCATTCAATCTCCAATTACTAGCTTTAAGAGGGGGTGAGGGAACTTTAGAGCAGAGACAAATCGGGGCATGGTCTGAAATCGTTAAAACCTCAATTTTGGACTGAAGAATACGTTCTAAGTGATGGTGGTCAATAAATATGTAGTCAATCCTGGAGTAGGATTGGCGAAGATGTGAGTAATATGAATAATCCCTTTCTTTTGGGTGCATAATAAGCCATGTATCCGTAAGTTGTGTGTCATGTAGGCGTTTGCGGATAAATGTTAGGTGTTTATGAGAGAAGGAAGATGTGCCTTGGGATGTGTCAATTTTAGGTTCCAGAGGGGTATTGAAGTCCCCTGCGAGGATAATATATCCATGCGCAAAGTCTTTCACTTTGGATGAAATGCCTGATCATGGTTGGGAGCATATACTGTATGTTTGCTAGCGTACACAGTAAATTACCCAGAGTGCCTTTTAGGAGTATATATCTTCCACAATCATCTACCAAAGAGGTCTCGCATGTAAAAGAAGTTCCCTTGTGAAAGCCAATGGCAACACCTTTCACTTTACTCACATCCAAAAGACCATAGTTCCAAGTCGGGAAAGTAGGCGAAAAAAGCTTTACTGGGGTGGTGTGGGTGATGTGGGTTTCTTGTAAAAAGACTATGTCTCCTTGAAGACGCTTAAGTTCTCTAAATAAATTGTGTCTCTTTCCGGAGGCATGTAAACCCCTAACATTAAGGGAGATCAGATTAACTGTCACCATTGAGTTCACAGAGGGATATCTTAAACAGCAAAAAACACAAACATTCAATTGTGAGGCAGGAGAAGGGCAGAGAAGGGAGGGTCAGTAAAGGGGAGGCAAGGGGAGGAAGACAGGGAAGAGAGAAAACAAGAAGAAAATGAGCTAAGGAATGTATGTATCTTGCAAAAATAACCAAAATATGCACGCAAAGCCTTACAGTGTGAGTACAGGAGGCCAGCGCGTCTCAAGACACTGAAGTGTAACACCCGAAAATGGGGCAAGATGAAGAGACAAATACTATTTAAAGGAACAAAAACATAATCAAAGATTTACAACCCATTATAACAGAGGATGAAACTCTGAAAGGAATATTCCAACAACCCCCATTATTGGCTTTCAGACAACCACCCAACCTCAGACACAAACTAATCAGCAGGAAACTTCACTCTGATTATGAAGTCACAAATAATGGTAGCAAACCCTGCAATAAAAAATGCTGCAAACTATGCAACCAGATAAATCTATCCAAAAGTGTTACACACACAAATGGGACCTTCAATATCATGGGATCTTACAGCTGTACCTCAAGTAATGTTGTGTACCTCATCCAATGCAAAAGGTGCAGCAAAGGATCTTATGTTGGTGAAACAGGACAGAAGTTGCAAGCGAGGATGAATTTGCACAGACATACCATCAAAGAACATAAAGAAGACAGTTTATGCACACCTGTGGGACATAATTTCTCACAATCGGACCACACTATAGAAGACCTCAATGTCTTAGTTCTTAAAGGGAATTTCAGAACTATCCAGGAAAGGAAAATGTTTGAACTAAGAATGATACTTCTTTTTGACACGAAGAATAATGGCCTGAATTTAGATATTGGTTTCCTTACACATTATGCTAAAGTTTTACGACCGCTCTGTGACTAGTATCCCCCCCCCATGCATTCCCCCCTAGCTCTCCCTCTGTCTTATCTCACTAACTCTGCTGCTATCTTTATTACCATTGATTTGTATGTGTTTGGTTTTCTCTTTTTTTTTTTTTTTTCTTCTTCTTTAACATTCTGCTTAAAAATTTGTGAATCAGTACTGCTTGGACCTTGAAGAAGGGGACATACCCCGAAAGCTTGTCCTGAAAAATTGTATGTTAGTGAAAATAAAAAAAGTATCACGGACAGTACTCAATTTTCTCTGTCATTTAAAGGAACAGAAAGCCAGACATGGATATGGAGACAAAAGAAGGAGGAAAGAAGAGACAGTCAATCGGAGCTCTTCAGGTGACAGAGGGAAATGTTGTCCAGACTCATTTGTAAAAATTACTCACATCCCACTCAAAATTGAGTCCCTGGGGAATACGAGTCTGGAGATGGAAAATCAAAACACTTCCCTCTGACACAGCAACCAGAAGGCATCACACCCTCTTTTAGGAGCCCTAATCTTGTCGATAACTTGGACCCTCAAGGCCGCCTCCCCACCATGTCATGTTTTAAAATGTTTTGCCACATTTGTGGATAGATTCTTTTCCATACTACGTAGATGTCCCTGGAAGTGCTCACGGAGACGCCTCATTGTCCTACCAATCTATTGGGCTTGACATATACTACAAGTAATCAGATATATTATATGACTTGTATTGAAATTAAGGAAAGAACAGGTTTCAAATTCCTTCTGGTTTGTGGTTGAACAGAACTTATTTTCACATAAGGTGGGGATCCTAGGCTTTTGTTCCTGCTGGGGTTGAGCGATGGTGAATACAGCTGACAATTCCTGGATGGTCACCTTCTCCGTGGCACTTCAGGCCCATGGGGTATTCTGGTATGAATGGAAGAAACGGGTACTCATAGTGAAGTTTCGTAAAAAGTATCCAAATTTATTGTATAAGATAAAACGTCCTATGACGAAACGCATAAGTCAGAGCCTAGTACACAGCCACGTCACTTTCAGTTTGCGGCGTTTGGACCGGTGGAACGCACACTGAACAGGAACTTTCTGTACTGTGTTATGGGAAACATTTTTCCAGCAACTGGCTTTGCTGCACTGGTTGTATTTTATTTTTATCTTATACAATAAATTTGGATACTTTTTATGGAACTTGAATGGAACTATGAGTACCTGTCTCTTCCATTCATACGAGGATACCTCGTGGGCCTGAAGTTCCACGGAGAAGGCGACCATCCAGGAATTGTCTGGGACATTCTATGGTTGGATCCAGTAAGGAGGAAAACAGCTTCAGCTAAATCCCAACCTTATGCGGTTCACCCCTGCAGGGGTATGAGAATCTGGTGAGTGGGGAACCGAAGGGGGAGGACGAACCTCACCTCATGCTGTTTACAAAGGAATTTGCACAAGTCACGTTGGACTAGCACAATAGATCGAATTTATATTATTTATGATTGGTCTGTACAAAAGACTTTATTTAACTAACTTATTCATGAACTCACAAGATATTTAAGTTTATTTTCAGTTTATTTTCTAATACTTAATGAACTTTTGAATGTTACATGCACCTTTATATATGTGTGGAGGTTAAAGTTATCATATAAATGAGCACTTTAACACAGGTTTTTTTAAGAGTAATTTGCACAAACAATTCCGATTTTTTCCCTCCCTTGGTATCAAAGGGGATAGACAGTGTCACGTAATATCACATATAATTTAGTCTCAGTTTGCACCACATAGTGGTCCAACTAGCACTTGCACTTTTAACTGTAAGTCATCACTGGAGGTCACTGGAGGACAGTTCACCCGCAATAGAGACAGAAATTGTTATGCTGGTGGTATAGACGTACTTCAGGAGACAGAGGGGGGCATACTATGCCAAGCTGCATGGCCTCCAGTGCTTCGGCTGCAGTATTGACTGAAACAGGTTGGCAAGGAGCAGGGCTGGTAGGAGTGGGACAGGTGGGAGCTGGGACTCGAGGCAATACCCAAACTGGATGCTGCTGCTGGACAGATCTTTCTGATCATCACTCACCTAGCCGGTGGTCATTCTGGATGGCCAGTGTAATAAGGGCCTCCAGGGTGCTTGGAACACCCATGCGTGCCAGTTCATCCTTCAGGCTCCCTGAAAGTCCAAGACGGAACTGGTATCGCAGTGCTGTCTCGTTCCACTGTGTATCTGCACTCCAGTGCCTGAAGTCCATGACATAGTCCTTGGCTGTCCTACGGCCTTGCTGGAGTGCATGAAGGGCAGCCTCTGCAGTGGAAGTCCACTGCGGATCATCATAGATTCTCGCCATGGCGTCAAGGAAGGCGGACATAGACTGTAGCACTGCGTCATTCCTCTCCAGCAACTGGTGGGCCCAGGACTGGGGCTCTCCCTGTAGTAAGGAGATGATAAATGCCACTTTAGTGGACTCCAATGAAAATGTTTGTGGATGCAAGGCAAAGTATAACATGCATTTTAGAACACACAAAATTTCCCCTGGTCCCCCGAAAACCTCTCTGGTGCTGAAACTCTGGGTTCAGGGGGTGGCTTCATGACTGATGGCACTGGAGGGCACAGTAGTAGTCGCTGTGGTGCGTGTAGGTGCCGATAGGGCCTGTACTTGCTGGTCCAGCTGCTTGTAGCCATCTTGCAGGGATTGAACAGCTTGGGTCAGGGCAGTGAGATGCTGGCAGATGTCATCACCATGGCTGTCTGATACTGTCAGTTACCTGATGGGTGAGCCTGCATGTAGCAGGAAGGCCTTGCATACAACCCCAGCTCAAGGACCACCAATGTTATGAACAGTGGCCACAAGAGCCGAGTGGTGTAAGAGTGCCTGGATCGTCTCTTGTGCAGCTGATGAATTCCCAGTGTAGATCATCAGGTAACAGCAGGTGTAGTCAGCTCAGCAGACAGGAAGCAGGAAACAGGAAGCTGGAAGATGCAGAGTTGTGGAGACACTGGATGAGTGGTTAGACAAGCTGGGTTCAGTATCAGATAATCAATCAGACACAAGTGGCATTCAGAGAATGGTTAGTATACAGGCAAAGGTTCGGCAACAGGATATCAGTCAATGTACAGATAAGCGTATTCACAAGGCAAGCCAGGGTCAGGATAACAAGCCTGGTCAAAACAGGAAACAGATCAGATCTAGGGAACAGGTAGACAAAGGAAAATGTATGAGCTTCAGATCACACAGCAAAGTCTCTGTGCAGCTGAGGTGTTTAAATAAGGCAGTTCACCAATCACTGCAATTACTCTGCACCATTGTTAACCCTTAGGTGACCCTGCGCCGGGTGGCAGATCCATGACATCACCACTACTTTTACGTCTAGCTGTGGACAGAGCCCTGTCCAACATCCATCTGGGATATCCCTGATCCAAGAACCTCCTATATAGGGACATAGCTTCCTGCTTAAAACATTGATCGTCACTGCAAATGCGTTTACCCACAGGAACTGACCCACTGGGATATCTTTAATCATGTGCCTCAGACAGGGGCTTTCTATATTATGTGGAAGATACCCTCCCATCGATTCCAGTCAGGCGAACATCCAGATAGCACACCTCTTTGCTGTCTGCATGTCCAGTAAAGGAAAGACCATGAATAAGCACTTTTGAAAGTGTGAAACGCATCAGCTCCTGTGATCCGTTGTTTGCTGTGGATTGTGCTTTTTGGATTATTACCTCCTTTTTTTAAATAAATGCATTTAATTTTGAGTGTGGCTGTCCAGAATCTTCCCTTCATCCAATTACCTATGCTTAGCCAGCACCTGCTGTTCCTGTTCTGAGGAGAGCTACATTTCCAGACACCCTTCCTAGAGCGGCATCTCTCTTCCCCCAGCAGCCAAATTGTACCCAAGTCAATCCATCGATTGACTTGGGTACAATTAGCATGTCCGATTGTTAGCATGAAATTATTGCCAGTGCATATAGCCACTAGCAATAATCACTGTATTCTCTTGGCAGGGACAGCTCCCCCCCCCTCCTGCCATAAAAACACAATAGTTCCAAGGGAGGGATTCCCCCATCAACACAGTGTTTTTTCATCTATGGCTTGCCTAACTAAAACTGTCCCCTCCCAGCTCATGAAGGATCCAGTGCTAGTTTTCCTTTTGACTTGGTTAAATTGATGATAGGCAACTCCTATCCTCATATTGATTAGTGGTTCCAAATTAATAATAACTACTACAGTAGGGAACAGACACAAAAGATACGCTCAGCATCTTTCCAAATAACTGTTCTGCTTTATTATGACGCAATTGAAGGATTTTATACACATGATTACGTAGGTATCACATTAATACTACAATTGTACGTTTATGGTAACAAGGGGCGTAACATAGGCAGGATAATAGTAATCAGGACTCGAAAGAATGTAAACATGTACTGAAAACATTATTAATGCTGTGTGCACAGTGAGGGCAGTGTGCAATACATACAAAATAGAATACAATTGTATACAGAACTTACAAATTTCCATTACAGTCTCTCTTTTGATCAATATTTTGATCACAAACCATACCTGCTATCACCTTTAACCTGGAACCTCCACACGCTTAGATGGAGGTAGTCCTGGCCAAAGAGGAAAAAAAACTCCATTGTGGAGAAAATAATAGCTGAACAACTTTTTCATTACAAAATGACTTTTCATTGTGAAAAACAAATGATTGATAAGACATATTTACAGAGTACTGGCTGTACACTCCTGAGGCCAGAATGGCCTTCTAGCTGAATTGTGGGCATGCTGACTTATCAGCATATGTAAACACAGACAATTCTACATAAAATGGAAGACGTACAAAAGACAAAATATGGATTCAACATGGCTAAACTACTTTTCAAATATATATATCCCTTACAATTAAAGTAATTGAATCAAAAAGTACCCTAGACTGTGATCACAAAAGGGAATCAAATCAAACACAGAGATTTCTTTAATTTAGTCATTTTTGCAGTGTCTGGCGTGGATCCAGGTGACTTTTCCTTCAAGTTTTGCAAAAACTGTACATGAAATAAATGCTGTATTGAGTCTCCAAACATTTCCTTATATATAAATGTCTCTTAACAATCCACAAGTAACCTGGCTTTAGTTTTAGATCCTTCCAAACTTTTAGGATCTGGAATTGGGGAGAAAACACATAAATGAGTTTGTCAAAAACCTTAAAAGATCAGCAACATTCTTTGTAAGATCCGAATGGAGGAGTTCAGTTGCTGGGAGAAAATATAAGCAAGTGAGTCACACACTCCCAAACAAAATCCCATAGGGAGAGAGTCCAACATTCCCCTTAGGGGCTTGATAAAATATAAGAAAACATTCAGGCAAAAGTTTTCTAGTTTCTTACTCTACTGTGTCTGGTACATTGTAGACAGTAGGGGGTGTAAAAATAAAACCTCAAAACTTCTAGTAAGGACGTAAGGACTCCCCTATAAAAATGATTTCCTCTGTTGCTCTCTGTACTTTCTGCACTCTATATTTACAAACTACTTCTGATAACACTTTTTACCGTGGCCTTTGCAGTAGCATTTGCCACTGGACATCCAGAAAACATGTCCATACAGACAAAATGCATACTCGTAAGATCCTGACTTGGGCATCTGGATATATGTTTTTGTAATCTCTGGAAGGGATGTTTAGCTTTTGGTAACACCTTTGGTAACAGGTAAAACAAGAAGTGGTATGTTATAAAAACAACTGTGGAGAACCCTGGCTCAATCCCATGCTCATTTACTAAATCAGCCATAACTGCTTGTGACTGATGACACGGTCCACGTGTCAAGCTGGAGGGAAAAGAGTGGCTGGCAGACATAAATGATCACCTTTTCCAAAGTCCTGTTTCATAAGAAGTGTGGACCACTTGTTCTCGTTCTGGGGTCCTTAAAGTTGAATTATTAATCCCAGCTATACTGGGCCAGAACTAGGGTGGAATCTATGAGTTGCACAGACCCATCAAGTGTCCGGGGCTGTAAATGCAGCATCCTTAGTCACCAGGTCTGCTTCCATGTGTGAAAGTTAATATGGCTACCTCATCAAGAACCTGGAAGGTTGAAAACAGCCAATCAAATTAACTCGGCATGCTTGATTGGTTTACCTGCCAAAGTAAAAACAAACTTCTGGACCTTCAAATGGAACCAAAAGCTCTCTATATCTCGACTATCTATATAAATATACACTCTTTTTATAGCTCACAGGCTTTGCTAAAACATGGAGCTCTGCTTCTTGAGCTGGGGAAAAAAGGATCCAATGACTTTGAATACAGAGTATCCTTCTGGGTGATAAACTGCATACTCAAATCTACAAAAGTTTAATATCTGGGTCTTCAGGGAGTGTGTCCTGCACTGGGCTCACAGCAGCTGATTCCTTTTGAATAAATGTACGCGTTTTTCATTGTTAGATTTGTACATAAACAAACTCATATTTTAAAACTTTCATTAGACAAACATTTAGTTAGCTGTATATTTGCTGCGCAGAATGTCGGACCATTAAAAATAAAATGTTTGACCAAAACAATATCTAACTTTGTCTAATAGCACCCTTGCATAAAGCTACAGCTCTGATATATCGGGATGAACCCTTTATTACTGGGTTCAGCTTGCATAAATATATTACAATGGCTTGTTTTCTATCACGCTGTTTGTATAAGAACTCCAGGTTCATGTTTCAAAAGACAACTTTTTCCTGGCAATATTATAATAAATGATAACAATACCCTGCGATCATGGAGAGATGCCCATAAATCCAAAATATTCTTCTGCTTATACCACTGTACTTACAAGGAAAAGGGGCACATCATTTCACAATCCACACATTCTGCTTTGGATTTCAAAAATAAAAATAAATAAAACAAAAGGACCAACAATCTGTATGATGGACCAGAAAGCATCAAAAACTAAAAAACAACTGGCTGCAGGTGGCATCTATCCTAACAGGGTGTGTGGACTTGTTGTGATGGGTCTGTTATATTTAAATTTTATTTATTATAACTTTCACATCATGGACCGCACATCAAGTTATTATCATGAACCTTAAAATTTCATTTTTGTAGAAAAACTTCTTATGTATCCCATCCATCTTGGCTTTGTTAAATATTATGGCACCTGTATTCCAAATAAGAACCTCATCTTAATCTTTTTTTCTCTCAATAAGGGCTTATTGTATAAATGTAAAATTACAAAATTGTTATCATAATCTAAACTAATCCCATTTTTACAAATTTCCCCAATAACCTGGACTTCATCTCCAACCAAAGGTTGTCTAAACCAGTTTCAATATATCTATATTATTAATAAAATTGTTAAACTCATATTAGAAATTAATACTCATTATTACTTAATTTTACTTAATTTCCCTTTTTTAAATGCACTGTTTCCACTATCAAAGGATATTCAATTTGTGTAATACACAGTTAAATGTAACCTTCATTTTACCATGTTTGGAAATCAGATTAAAAACAATTGTGATCACATTGTTTATCATTAGATTTGTTAAACCCGGCACATTTTGTAATTAATGTTTTAGCCAGCTTATTACTGACCTCTCATCCCAGCCACATTCTTTCTTGAGAGCACAAAGGAGGGGGTCACATCTGCGTATATGACACACACAAGCGATAGAACTAAAACTCCCAGCATTCACACATACACGAATATATCTCTCTTAAATCGCTTACTTTTTCCCATTTGTACACTACACATGCATATCATTCTCTCACTTTCTTTTATTTTGTTCAGATATCCTTTATATCTAGCTTCTATGATCAGACGGGCAGCCAGAGTGCTCATCCCATCTTCCCTCTCTGACAACATATAAAGTATTCTGTTTTAATTCTTATTTCTCTGTTTCTGACTTTACTAGTTGTAGTATCTGACCCCAAATTCATCCCACAACTTAACATGAAAATGTCCTTTTCTGTCTAGTGTTAATTGTCACCCTTGATCCATCCTGCTCACATAGATAGCTGTTTCTCTATCTGTTTACTCTGCATGATTCTTAGTCCCTGTGGACCTTGGTAACCCAGTTACCCATTGTGGATCCCTGTCCACTTTAACCATTAATCTAGGGGCTCAGTATAGGCGGAACCGCACCTTCGGTTCATATATATAGCGCTCCACTTGCGCTGGGCATTTTTGAGGGTCTTTTACCCTTCATTCCCTTACTTAATTCAATGTCCATAATGACTGGCCAGTCTTCTCTACGTGTGCCTATACCCTCTTGCCTCTAAACTACTTTATCTAGCAGATGTACGACATATACCTGTGAACTATTCTTCCCTTTCTTATCTATAACACTCCGATGGACAATAGACAGGGACAACATAACATATAACCACCAATTAAACCAGTTTGATTAAGGGGAGTAAAATAGGTACCCTTTGTCCCAAAAATGCCTTACCGATCAAGGAAGTCTGATAACTCAAATGTAAGCAAAAGGCTTACCACAGCTGGCTGATTATCAGAAATTCCCGGATCGTCTCAAGCTCCTCGTTTCGGATACTCAGGGTCACCTGGAAACCCCTCGTAGGCAAAGCTCGCCATCCTGACTTGGTTAAATTGATGATAGGCAACTCCTATCCTCATAATGATTAGTGGTTCCAAATTAATAATAACTACTGCAGTAGGGAACAGACACAAAAGATACGCTCAGCATCTTTCCAAATAACTTTTCTGCTTTATTATGACGCAATTGAAGGATTTTATACACATGATTACGTAGGTATCACATTAATATTACAATTGTATGTTTATGGTAACAAGGGGAGTTACATAGGCAGGCTAATTCTAATCAGGACTCAAAAGAATGTAAACATGTACTGAAAACATTATTAGTGCTGTGTGCACAGTGAGGGCAGTGTGCAATACATACAAAATAGAATACAATTATATATGGAACTTACAAATTTCCATTACACTTTCTAGGGAATGGGATAATCCAGAGTAATATCTATATTACCCAAGATCAGCCTCCCATTTGGTCCTATTCCCTCTGTTGCCAAAATGGGATTGGGCACTCCCTCTAGCAGCCTCCCTAATGACATAGCCACTGGTCATTAGGTTGGACCTGCAGTGTACATGATGACCTCAGTAGGAGGGGCAGTGACAAGGCTGGTCAGAGAACTGGCAAGAAGAGAGGTTTTGGACAACTGGTCACCACACCCATAACCTCATGGAAGAAGATTTCAGGACTCTGGATTAAGTCAAACATTATTTTGTGTTATCCCAACCCTTTGAAAAAAAAAAAAAAAAACTAGCTCCTTAATTGCTGACGGATAGAGACATGCTTAATTAATTCTTAACTGCCCAGAGTTAGGATTTATGGTATTTGTTCCTCAAACAAATCATTTTGCCTACATTTTCTAATCTTGGCAAATTTACCTGAGATGCTTAGCCTCATTTATTATCAGTAATAGATAATTTTACAGTGATTTTGACTTACTTCCACTGATAAGGGTATTGCCCCATCCGGAGATCACACAGCTTGTGCCGGCAGCAGCGAAGCCACTGAGCTGAGGCACGGTTTTGATGTAGGAGTTGAGGGTGGCGGGAGAGGCCAGCTTGACCAACATGATGTCATTTTCCAGGGTTCTGGAGTTGTATGCGGCATTTTTGATGACCTTGGCAGAGTTGACTGCTCTGTGCCCTCAGAGACAGCGATGTTATGCTCTCCAAGTCTGACCTGCATGCTCCTGTATAGAGACAAATTTAATGAAATCAGTATACAGTATATCTTAATCAAAGGAATTCTGGAGAGAAGCCAGTTAATTTGTTTCAAACTGAGCAGCAGTGTAGGTTCGCTTAGTATGGAACGTTTACCAATAGTGGTTGGTACACTCACCTTCAGTTCCAGGAGATAAGTATAGTCATTTTGGGTACTGAGAACATTGAATTTTGGTTGGTATAGAGCAGGGAAGTGTCAGGGCTGGCTCAGCCCTTCCTTCTCTGAGCTGGCCGCTTAGCTGTCGGCTAATTGCCAGCTCTCATCTCTCTCCACAGTTAACCAGCTGTTGTGGATCTGCTCGTCAGTCCCGCCTACTTAAAGATCTCCAGCTCACTTTATTCCTGCCTTTGCCTTGTTTACATCACAAGAAACCATCTCCTGCGTTCCTGTTTAAAGACTGGCTTTGCTGACGTCCCTTCTGGCTCCTTATCCTGCTTGCTATTCCTCTACTTGGATCCCTGACTTCTGGCCTGGCTGATTACCCGATCTGATTACTGAACTCTGGCTTGGCTGATTACCCAATCTGGTTACTGAACTCTGGCTTGGCTGACTATCCAATCCGGTTACTGGACTCTGGCTATGCTTTGACTACGCTTTCTCTATTTACCTTTTTATTTTTATTAATAAACAAGTGTGATTTTACTGTACTTCTTTCTCAGTCTGGTTCATGGTTTCTGACACCTCCTCTGCGGCTTCCCCCTTTCTCCTGGCCAATAAGGTCACTTTTCCTCTCGGCTAATCCGGCCAATAGTAAATATGAATTTGCTATTGTCACACAACTGGGTGGGCTCAGTGCGCAGTGATCTGCACCCTGAGCCCACCCTTTTTTAAGCCAATTAGAGCCTCGGGCTCTAATGATGTGCTTCACAAAAACAATTGAAATATATGCGTCTGGCACCCTGCATGTAGATTAGAGGCAGGGAGCATTGGTTAGGGGGGCAGTGCCTCTGCGACCCTAGTGGAGCAGCCGACACTGGGTCCAGGTGCTTTATACCCCTTTATTCTGTCTAAATATTTCTCGACTTTATCACTTTTGAGCCATTGTGAATCATTTGGGGCTGTGTCAATACCATTCCCAATATGGACATGAGCTCCCCCATACTCCTTTGTATACACAGAGCTGAAGAAAGTATTTAATCAATTTGCCTTCTCTTGGTCCCCAGTCACCCACTCCAGATTATTTTGTAAAGGGCCTACATGCTCAGACCTGATCTTTTTACTTTTAATATATATGAAGAATTTTTGGGGGTCTGTCCTGCTATCTCTTGAATTTTTGCATCCTTGACTTCCTTTTTACATATTCTGTTATTCTGTTATATTCTTTGTTACGTTTAAATGATGATAGTGTTCCTTCATTTTTACATTTTTTAAAAGCTAATTGCTTATTATTTATCATTTTTTTAACTTTGCCGGTGAGCCACATTATTTTATTTTCATTGTTTTATTTTTAGACTTTAAAGTATCGCCCATGGAAATATACTTTACAATATGTTCGCATACAGTCTTTTTGAAGAATTCCCATTTCTGTGTCCATCTATGCCAATATTCCCTCCTGGAAGCTACCCCAAAGCACCCTCCCAATGTTGAGGGCATGTGGCCTGGTATGGTTCAGGAGGGGGGGCCGCTCTCTCACCCCCCCTCTTTTCCTGCGGCCTGCCAGGTTGCGTGCTCGGATAAGGGTCTGGTATGGATTTTTGGGGGGACCCCACGCCATTTTTATAAAAAAATTTTGGCGCGGGGTTCCCCTTAAAATCCATACCAGACCTGAGGGGTCTGGTATAGATTTTGAGGGGGACCCCACGCCATTTTTTTAAAAAATTTTGTCCGGGGTTCCCCTTACTATCCATACCAGACCTGAAGGGCCTGGTATGGCATTTAGGGGGACCCCCACATAATTTTTTTTTTTTAATTTTGGTTCGGGGCTCCCCTGTGGGGAATTCCCATGCCGTTTTTTTTTTTTTTTTATAAATTTTTTATTTTTCAATAATTTTTCAACAAATATAAATCATCATAACAAAAAGTATAAGGAAAAGTCATGACAATTTACATATAAACAATCAAAATAAAATTAGTGCAAACATTGTATAGAAGCATAGTGAGGATATCTGTATAGATAGAAATCAGCTTCTTCCCGAATTGGGACATATATTAAGAGAGAAATAATTCCATACAGTATCTATGCTTCTATCTCAATTACATATTCAAAACACAAGGATGCTCAAGAAGACGTGTAAGTTGGAATCAAAAGGGAGCAGAAATGGAAGGTACAGAAGAAAACTTTGAAAATTTCGAATCATCCCAGGATTTCCAAATTTTTTCAAATTGGGGAGTTTTACCTTCAATTTTTGCTGTTAAAAGTTCCATTTTACGCATATCTGTAATAATGGAGAGAACATGGTGTAAAGTGGGAGCGTTGGTAGAGAGCCAAAGTCTAGGGATGGCTCTTTTTGCTGCCAAAAGTTCAAAGGACCCTAATCTCTGTAGTGGTTTAGGAATACCCGGAAAAGGTAGACCTAACAGGAAATGTATGGGTTTTAATGGAATAGATGTGGCGAAAAGTGACTGTAATAGATTTTGTATCTCAATCCAATACGTACCTAAGACATGACAGTCCCAGAAAATGTGAAGGTGCGTACCTACGGACCGTCCACATCTCCAGCACAAACTAGAAAGAGATGCATTTTGGGCATGTAGCAACTCAGGAGTTTTGTACCAAAGAAATATTATCTTAATAGCGGTCTCCTTTTGTGCCACACATCTAGAAACTTTAAAAGCTGACTCCCAGATTTTACCCCAATCAATTAATGAAATTGATCTGTTTAGCATTTTGGACCATTTTGTCATGTATCTATGTATGGAGTCATTTAAAGGGGGTGTTGTCTGGAGTATTTTATATATGGATGAGATTAAGTTTGGTTCGTATGGGCCATTTGTACACAATAATTCAAAAGCAGTGGGATTTTCTAAAGATAAGGAGGGAAAGCAGGATGGGAAAAAATGTTTAATTTGTAAGTAGAAGTATTCTGTAGATTTCGGTAGGGTGTGTTTTTCTTCAAGGACTGAAAAAGGTAAAAGCTTATGTGTTACTGGGTGAACTAAATGTCGCAGCTGAAACATCCCCGCGTGTGTCCATGCAGTTGTTCGCAGATATGATAATCCGTCCGGAATTTCTGGGTTAAAAAGGAAATTCTGGAGAGGGGAGCAGGGTAAGGAGAGGTGAAATTTGTCTCTACATCTTTTCCAGATTGATAGCGTAAAAAGCATCGGGGAGAGACACAGAGACCTTAGTTGGGGTATGAATTTCTTTGAGGAAGGCCATAATAGATAGCATGGATGTACTGGGGCAGTAATCCCCATTTCAATTTCGGCCCATCTATTTGCAGCCTTCCTTGAGGTCCATGTTGTCAATACTCTAAGATGAGAAGCATAGTAATATTTAATAAAATCGGGGGAGGTTAATCCACCTTTAGCTCTAGGAGAGAGGACTACCGATTGAGCAATTCTATGGGATGCATTGTTCCAAACAAAGTTAAGGCACCTTCTCTGGAGATTTCTCAACTGCGACATAGGGACTGGGACCGGAAGTGTTTCAAAAAGGTACAATAATTTGGGCAAAACCGACATTTTAAGAACGTTAATCCTACCTAGGAGGGAGATTGGGATGGAAGACCAATGTTGTAGGAGTTTAGCAATTTCTGCGAACATAGGAGGGAAATTGGCTTGATAAAGAGAGTGGTATGAAGGGGTAAGATGAATTCCTAAATATTTTAGTGAAGTCTGGCACCATCTGTATTTAAATCTGTTTTGTAAGGAGCTGAGTGTATCTGAGGGTATATTGATGGGGAGAGCTTCTGTTTTAGTCTGATTAATACAAAATCCTGATAAGGATCCGAACGTGGAGAGGGTTTCGTGTAAGAAGGGTAATGAAATCTCGGGGTGTGTGATGGTGAGCAGAATGTCGTCTGCGAAAAGAGAGAGTTTGTAGTCCTGATGGTGGGATTCCTCTAATATTAGGATGGGATCTAATAGCTGCTGCTAAAGGTTCTAGACTTAATATAAATAATAGGGGCGACAGAGGGCAGCCTTGTCTCGTACCATTACTGAGAGTAAATCGTTGCGAAATATAGGAGGACAGCTGGACTTGAGACGTAGGGAGGGAGTATAGGGTATGTAGAGCTCTTATAAAGGGGCCTGAGAATCCAAATCGGGATAGGACTGCGAACATGAAGGGCCAACTTAAACGGTCGAAAGCTTTTTGAGCATCTAAGCTCAAGACTAAGGTGGGACGTTTAGTTCTGTTTATTAGGTCTATCAGATCTATGGTTCTTCTTGTATTATCTCCAGCATGTCTCGAGGGTACAAATCCTACCTGGTCTCTGTGAATCAGGAACGTTAAAAGTGGGGATAATCTATTGGCTAATATCTTAGTGAAAATCTTGTAATCTGAGTTTAATAAAGCAATTGGGCGGTAGTTGTCGGGTAGTGCAGGATCCTTCCCTGGTTTAGGGATTACCGTTATATTGGCATGTAAGAATTGTGAATGCGGGATGGATCCCTTAAAAAAGGAGGAGAATAGGGATTGTAGATAGGGGGTTAAAATATGTGTAAAGGTTTTATAATAGATGTAAGGGAGACCGTCAGGGCCCGGAGATTTGTGGGTTGGAAGATTTTTAATCACCTCTCCTATTTCCTCCCCAGTAATCGGAGAGTTAAGGGAGGATAGATGGTCAGCAGAGATCCTTGGTAGTGGGAGGGAATTTATAAATTTATCAAACTCTGATTGTGAGAATTGAGGATGTGAATCAGGACCTAAACAGTTATAAAGCCGCTTATAAAAATCTCCAAAGACCTTTGACATAGCTTTCGGACAGTATGTGGGGGTGCCGTCAGATTGTATCAGGTGGTCGGGTATAGATAGAAAGGGCCGTGGTTTTAATTTGTTTACTAGCATCCTATGTGGTTTGTTTGCATAATCGTAAAATTTTTGCTTAGCCCACAACATGGATTTAGAAATTTGATTCGTATCGAAAGACTTAATCCGGTCTCGGATTGAGATGACATTTCTCAGTTTTTCCACCGTGGGGGAGGTCAACAAAGTTCTTTCCGCTGTCTGCAGTTGGGTGATAAGATCCTTTTTGAGTTGTACAGAATCTTTCTTTAGGCGTGAGCCTATAGCTATGCATTCACCCCTAAAAAAGGCCTTATGGGCCTCCCACAGGGTGGAAATTTCCAGCACAGAACCATGATTAAGCTGGAAAAACTCAGTTAGTTTCTGCTGTAGTTGGGTTTGAGATAAAGGGTTTTTAAGCAAGGATTCATTGAGGCGCCAGTGGCAGGTTTTAGTAAAAGACTTTGTCAATAATACATTGAGTTCAATGGGTGCATGATCCGACCAGGTAATAGGATTTATTTCAGAAGATACTACATAGGGCAATAGAGGGCCTGTAACAAGGAAGTAATCTAGTCTAGAATAAGACTTGTGGGGGTGAGAATAAAATGTATAGTGTTTTTGGGTCGGGTGTTTTATCCTCCAAGAGTCAAATAAATTATGGGATCTAACTAGTTTGCAAAAGGATGTTGATAGTTTCTTAGAGGAAGATTGTGGGGTGGTTTGGAATAGAGTTTTCCTGTCCCTGGTCGGGGACATGCACACATTGAAGTCGCCTCCCATGATCATGAAAGGCTGGGAGAAGGGTTGTAGTTTCTCAAAAACTTTTTCAAGGAAACTGATTTGTCCTACATTTGGTGCATAAATGTTAATTAAGGAAAAAGAGGTAGATAAGTGACTACACTTCAGGAATATGAACCTACCGTGAGGATCTAGGTAGGAGGAGAGTATTTTTATTGGGCTTGTGCGTTTAATAAGAATTGCTACTCCCGCTTTTCCAGAGGGATCAGAGGCAGTATATGCTACGGGGAAGTGTCTAGAGGCAAACTTAAAGGAGCCACTGGGCTTAAAATGGGTTTCTTGAACCATAATCACCTCTGCTTTGGATGATTTAAATTCTTTTAAGGCCTGCCACCTTTTGCCTATAGAATTCAATCCTTTAACATTACAAGAGTAAACTTTGAGGGCCATATTTGGCTAAACAAGAAAGTGCTAATGCAGTATAAAGACTGAGAGAATATAAATGAGCATCCTTAAAAAAAAAAGAACATTTGAAGACAAACATTGCTTACAATTGTTATATTGATGTAAGTACAACACTGAAAAAACATATATAGGTCAAAAAGAGAAAAAAAGAAAAAAGACCTGCATATGTAAACTCCAAAGGGAGTAAAAAAATTAGGAACTATATTGCATAAGAAGATGAAAAATGTTAAAAAAAGAAAAAAGAAAAAATAATTTTTGAAGAGCCTGAGAAAAAATTTCAGGCTGCCCAGGCATAAGCCTTGGGTCATGAGGGGGGGCATGTTAGCCTGCAGGGTTTAATGGAGGAGGGGGGGAGGTGGGGAGATCCTCGTCTCTGTTTTTTGTAAAACAAAAAAAAAAGGGAAAACAAACAGACAGGAGGAGCATAGGTATTTGGCATGTAATTATGAACAGGTAGATAAATCTTAAGACAAGCTGGTGTATGTCAGAGAAGTATAAAAAAAACAAAAAAAAAAAAAAAACGAAAAGTTAAAAAAAGGGGGGGGAGGAACCCCCAAGAAGGCATCTAACAAAGACATCGGTGAGAGGTGTGACCTCTCAACAAAGTGACCCGACCACTGTGAGGTCACTAGGATAACCATGGTAAATATTATCTGGTCATGGAAAAATGGCCAGAAAAATTGAGAAAATAAAAAATAAAAAAATAATAAGTCACATCAGGTTGGATATCCGTGACGATTGGCTCGTTGTGGGGTAGAGAAGTTCTTCTGGGATCTTCGTTGAACTGGGGTCCAAATTTTGGCTGGTGTGGTAAGTGGTTTGGGGTTCGGAGCTTGGGGTATAGAATCTTCCTCAGGCAGGGGGGGAAGACCTAGATTGCGGATAAAGGCTTCACTTTCGTAAAGGTCTCTCAGGGAATGTTGAACACCATCTTTGGAAATGGTTAGGCGGAAGGGGAATCCCCAGCGGTATGGAACTTGATGGTTTTGTAGATGGGTAGTAACAGGACGGAAACTGCGCCTTTTGGCCAAAGTGATTGGGGAGAGATCGTTGAATATCTGGATTTTGTGTTGTTTATAGTCAATACGTGACTTGTTCCGCGTTGCAAGTGTGAGGGCTTCTTTGCTTTCGTAGAAGTGGAAGCGGACAATAATATCTCTGGGGTTGGCAGTAGGAGGAGGCTTTGGGGCCAGAGATCTATGCGCCCTGTCCATACGCCAGTCTATGTCCGGAATGTGTGGGGCTAAAGTGACGAATAGGCCTAAAAGGTAGGGACGTAGTTCCTTGTCGTTCACCGTCTCAGGGATTCCCCTAATCCTCAGATTCTGGCGTCTTTCACGGTTTTCCAGGTCTTCCTGTTGAAGTTGAAGTAGGGAGACTGTATGTTTCAGGTTGGAGTTGTCCTCTTCGAGAACATGTACATATTGGGTCAGTTCATCGAATTTGTTCTCCAATGTGTTGGTGCGTTCACCTAGTTGGTCGATTTCACCCCGTAACTCATGTGCTATTTTGCTCACTTCTTTAGCAATGCTGCGGGTTAATTCGTGTAGTAATGAGTTCAACTTTGTGTCTAGGACAGCTACTGTTACTACATCCACGGGGTGATCGGGTGGAAGAGAGTGTTGGGAGTATTGAGACCTGTTATTATCTTGGGTCATGTCTTCCGGCCGAGTATGTGGGTCAGCAATGTCCGAGGATCTCGGTTGTTCACTGGGGGTCGGGGATCTTTGTTTATATAGGAATCGCTCCATGGTGTCAGGGGTCTGCGACTTTGGCGGTGGGATAAAACCTCTATATATTGCTTTCTGGAAGCCAATCTTCCCCATGCAGTGTTAGGAAGGATCTGATGTCTTGTTATGATATCGCTCCTGCGATTAATAGGGAACTGTTAGCTTTGTAGGAGCATCTCTTAAAGAGACGGGGATCAAAGGACTCCTCTTACATGTCTGCTTCCCTGCACGCCGCTCTGGGGGTGGTCACATTAAGGATCAGGGAGTGCTGAGGTGGCAGCTGTGAGATTAGCAGGTATATGAAAGAATTTGGTGTCTTCAAGCGATCTGTAGTTGGTTAAACTGCAGGGAATAGGTTGTGGGGGTACTTGGAGTACCAAGATGGCCACCGACTTCCAGGACTAGGCCGAAGCCGCGGCCTGTCCTGAAGGCTGAGGCCGGTCGGGGGGGGGTCTTCTCCCGGGCCCGGACCGGGTCTCTTGGGCCTAAGATACGGGGATTCTGAGGTTAGGTACAGCAGAGAAGAAGGCTCGGGCGACAGCCCTTGTACTCACAGAGTCCAGGAATGGGCGGTGGAGAAGCCCAGGAGTGGAGGCAGGCTGCGGGGGGGTCCGGGATGGAAGGAGAGGATCCCGCTCGGCTCTCCCTCACGCTGTGGGTGTCTGCCTCCTCTCGGTGGTAGCTCGGATGTCCCGGTCGGGAGGTTCCCAGGGAAGGATCCCCCCCATGCCGTTTTTATCAATGAACTTTTATTTGTATTGTCAGACCGGCAATTCATTAATAGACGCGAGTAATTTTAAATGACTTTTTTTCCTTTGAAATGTCATTTTGCTGTCAGACTGTTCTAAACACAGGAAACATGCGCCCCTTTACAGGCATACTATAGACACCCCCCAGGTACGAAATTTAAAGGAATATTACACTTTTATTGTTTGACTTTAAGCATTATTAAAATCACTGCTCCCGAAAAAACTGACGTTTTTAAAACTTTTTTTTGCATTGATCCATGTTCCCTGGGGCAGGACCCAGGTCCCCAAACACTTTTTATGACAATAACTTGCATATAAGCCTTTAAAATTAGCACTTTTGATTATTCATGTTCGTGTCCCATAGACTTTAACGGTGTTTGTGTGTTCGAATGAATTTTTTGCCTATTCACAAGTTCTGGTGCGAACCGAACAGGGGGGTGTTCGGCTCATCCCTACCCAGCAGTGATTAAATACCACCAAAAGAAAGCTCTATTTGTGTGAAGAAAATGATAAAAAATGTGTTTGGGTACAGTGAATAAAGTAAATGGTGATTGCGCTGTGATAAGAGGGGAAGGAAGGAGGAGGAAGGGGAAGGGGCTAGCTCAAATGTATAGAGAGGTGAATGAAAAAATTATACAAAATATAAAGGTATAATGAGCATGAGGGCTAGTATCATACTAGCACATAAAAAATATAATGTAAATACTGAAACAGAAGAAAAGAAAAATCTCAGTGCAAAAGGGCTAGTACCATACTAGCACATATGTGGTAACTCAGCAAATACTTATCAAAAGAAAAATCTCAGTGCAAAAGGGCTAGTATCATACTAGCACATATGTAGTAACTCAGCAAATACTTAATGGTGACTCCAAGTAAATAAATAAATGGTGAACAGTCCCACCGCCTTGTAGTACAAAGTGCTCAAACAATGAGTCATCAGTTCCAAAAGGCAAAATGGAAAAATTATACAAAATATAAAAGTGTGATGAAATGTAATAAAGTGCAGTCTAATGAGCACTAAATCCGAATAAACTGAAGAAATGAAATAGCCTAAAACGTATAAAAAGCTATGAAATGAGTGACAAATACAGTGTGGGTACAAAAAAAATTTAACAAAATAAAATATATAAATCAAACAAAGTCCATGTGCATGAGGGCTAGTATCATACTAGCACATAAAAAAATATTGTAAATACTGACACAAAAGAAAAGAAAAAAATCTCAGTGCAAAAGGGCTAGTATCATATTAGCACATATGTGGTAACTCAGCAAATACTTATTGTTGACTCCAAGAAAAATAAATAAATGGTGAACAGTCCCACCACCTTGTAGTACAAAGTGCTCAAACAATGAGTCGTCAGTTCCAAAAAGGCAAGTCCACAAGCCACAGGAAAGGGAAACAAAGTCTTCAGTGGGGACACCTCTGTGCTCGCAAGCAGCTCACCTTACTGCTGCAAGACAACAGCTTGTAATCCAGTAACAAATCACCAGCAAGCAAGGGTCCCATCCAGTAGTTCAGGCGATTCGGGTGGTGGGTGTGCAGGATGGTATATAAAAAACATAAGCAGACAGTATATAGTATAACTCCGTGGCGGCCAAAGTGGAAAAAGGGACAGGACACAGAAGGGGGATGCACTCACTTTTGTAAAATGAGTGTGGGCGTCAATCCAACGAACGCCGAGTTCGTATACCTCAAAAAGGGTGTCTTCAAACCATCCCCATTTCCTCAATGCTCATCACAATGGGATGAATATATGTGGAGTATTGGAAGAGAGTGCACATAGCGTGATCCCGTATATAAATCAGTTTATTAGGTTAAAAACAACATGGTACACTTACATTTAGCAGAAGGCTATAGTAAAAAACATCCACGAGCGCCAAGCTCGTATCCTATCATCAGTCTGTGACAGTTCCCGTGCTCCAAACCTACCTACAGTGTAGCATGACTGCGCAATTGTCATTCAAAGTGCGACAGTGCTAAAAGCTGAAAAGTGGCCTGGGCAGGAGGGGGTGTAGGTGCCCTGTAGGCAAGTGGTTGAAAAAGTGAAATGGAATAAATGGAAAAAATACTGAATCATCAAGATTAAAAAAAATTACTAACATTACCGATGGTGGAGGTTGCTGATAATGTGAAAAAAAACATGCTGATAAAACTGTGTATACATTAACCTGAACATTTCTTATTGGCACAGCTGGCCAGTGTACAGGTGGGGGGGGTCCTGGTAAAACATATAAATACCTACATTATTAGCAACAAATTGTTCACTGGTAATATTAACACCATGAAATTCCTTCTGATCTGTGTGCTCCTCGGGGCAGCTGGTGAGTATACATTGTATATATATATTATTTAAAATGTTATGTTTTTTTTACATTTTTTTTATGAATGAAAACTTAAAATATATCCCTTTGCGTAGGCTCTCTATATGTAATCAGTACATGTTGTGTTTTACAGCTGCCTTGGATGATGACAAGATCGTCGGAGGATATACCTGTGCAGCCTACTCTCAGCCCTGGCAGGTATCTCTGAACTCCGGATATCACTTCTGTGGTGGATCCCTCGTCAACTCCCTGTGGGTGGTCTCTGCTGCTCACTGCTACAAGGCGTAAGTGCACTTTTTATGACAGCACTTTTTATTGGAATAGTTACGAGGCATTGAAAAAAGTAGTATCTATTATTCAGAGCTTTTACCAGCTGGTTGACCAGCAAAGTGGCATATTGATTAATGGATTGTTGGTTGGACATGGGGTAGGTCGGCAGGAGATCCCTTATTAGTAAAGAACTTATTCACAAAGTGCAGTCAAATTAATCAAAAATTGTTTGGTGCTCCCAATCCCTTGCTAACATATAGATCCTGTGTAATATCCAAATCAGATATACATTGATAACCATTATTGCAAAAAATATAGTGCTCCTAACAATAATAAAGCTAGACCAATGAAACTATGTAAAAATTACCATATCAAAGTTTCAGCCGTAATCATTACTTTAATCATTAAACCCTTTCTCCAGGTATTCTGTAATATTTTGAATAGATTGGGGATGAGTTAAAAATGCTACCAAGTGTTATTTATTCCTGTGACCCCATTTGGAAGTTTTTCTTAATTTGATATGGGGTACATTAACAGAAAGCCTTCCCCAATCTACTAGAATGTATTTTTGTTTGTGTGTCCATTGGAAGCAATTTTATACCACTTCCTGTCTTGACCGGAAGTGAGAATAAATCTCTCCAATAAAAAGACAGGCCTCTGACAGGCTCTATTCCTTCCCAGATCTATACCAAACAAATTTTAATATTCTCAAAACGTTTGTACTGTACTCCTGGAACTGAAGGTGAGTGTACCAACCACTAGTGGTACACGTTCCATACTAAGAAAACCTACACTGATACTCAGTTTGAAACAAATTAACTGGCTTCTATCTAGAATTCCTTTGATTAAGATGCAACTGTATACTGATTTCATTGAATTTGTCTCTATACAGGAGCATGCAGGTCAGACTCGGAGAGCACAACATCGCTGTCTCTGAGGGCACTGAGCAGTTCATCAACTCTGCCAAGGTCATCAGAAATGCCGCATACAACTCCAGAACCCTGGACAACGACATCATGTTGGTCAAGCTGGCCTCTCCCGCCACCCTCAACTCCTACGTCAAGACTGTGCCTCTGCCCAGTGGCTGCGCTGCTGCCGGCACAAGCTGTGTGATCTCCGGATGGGGCAATACCCTTAGCAGTGGAAGTAAGTCAACATCACTGTAACATCATCTATTACTGATAATAAATGAGACTAAGCTTCTCAGGTAAATTTGCCAAGATTAGAAAATGTGAGCAAAATGAATCCTTTGAGGAACAAATATCATAAATCCTAACTCTGGGCAGTTAAGAATTATTAAGCTTGTCTCCATCCCTTCAACAATTGCTTGTTTTGTCAAGGGGTTGAGATAACACAATATAATGTTTAACCCAGTCCGGAGTCCTGAAATCTTCTTCCATGAGGTTATGGCTGTGGTGACCAGTTGTCCAAAGCCTATCTTCTTGCCAGTTCTCTGACCAGCCTTGTCACTGCCCCTCCTACTGAGGTCATTACGTACAGTGCAGGACCAACCTAATGACCAGTAGCTATGTCATTAGGGAGGCTGCTGGAAGGAGTACCCAATCCCATTTTTGCACAAGAGGGAATGGAACCAAACAGGAGGCTGCCCTATAGATAGTACTCTGGATTATCCAATTCCCTAGAAAGGAAAACTAGCGCTGGATCCCTCATGAGCTGGGAGGGGGCAATTTTAGTTAGGCAGGCCATAGATGAAGCAACACTAGCAGTGTTGATGGGGGAATCCCTCCCTTGGAACTATTGTATTTTTATGGCGGGGGGGGAGGGGCTGTCCCTGCCAACCAAGTGATTATTGCTAGTGGCTATAGACACTGGCAATAATTGCATGCTAACAATTGGACATGCTAGTTGTACCCAAGTAAATCAATGGATCAACTTTGACACATTTTGCCTGCTTTAGACTGCCAGCTTTAGTCTTTATTAAAGAAAATCAAAACACAAATAAAGTAGAAAAAAATAAGAAATATATTCTGAAATGTCTTTGAAACTCAGAACAAGTGTCCCCATTGGAAGACTTCCCTTTTTCCCCTTCTGTCCACAACTCAAAATGTTGGACTTCTCATCATTTTCAGTCCTGCTGACAATGGTCATCAGGACAAATAAAGAGGGGGCTCGTTTTCAGTGAGAACACAGGCAGCAATAAAACCTGAAGAAGGTCTTATCCCCCCACCCACACCCCTCTATCCCAAAATTTTTGACTGCCTCTTTTTAACTGAAAATAAACACAGATCTCAATAACTGGAAGAGGGGTGGGATGATGGGTCAGCTGTCATGCGTAATCTCATCTAATATTTAGAACTATTCAAAACATAAGCTGTATAAGCTATTCACAATATAGTTGCAAGTCACCTTGGTAAAGAACTGCAGAATATCCACAAAAGCACCACCTGCTGGCTGCAAGTGGTTAATATAATAATAAATAATTGAAATTATTTATTATTTTTCTGAGTAAAAATGTATAAAGCAAGCTTTTGTCTTTTTTTAACACGTTTTGTTCTTTCTCCTTCTGTCTTCAGTCAATATTTTATTCACTGCCTTTTTTTAAAATTGCAGCCAACATGCCTAACCTTCTGCAGTGTTTGAACGCCCCCATCCTGACCGCTACCCAGTGTAGCAATGCCTACCCCGGAGAGATTACCGGCAACATGATCTGCGTTGGCTACCTGGAGGGAGGCAAGGATTCCTGCCAGGTAATTGCCACAACTTATTTTATTTTGTATATAAAGATGTACTGTTCAAATAAATGTGTTATCTGAAGCTACTAGTAGTTTTCGTAGACTGAGAATTATATATATTTTTTTTTTTTCATATATAAGTTTAAATGTAAAAAAACAAAAATCAGTTCAATGTATAATTTGTAGTCCAAATATTCGGGTAAAGTTTTGAAACTAGATTAAAGATATTACTTCCCAAGTAAATGCATCGTAAAACAGAACTTCTGTAGTAATATTTCATATTAGTTTAAAAAGCAACTAATAAAGTTAAAGAGGTTGTAAACTTTTGTGTTTTTCACCTTAAAGCATCCTATGCATTAAGGTGAAAAAACTTCTGGCAGTCACCAGCCCCCCCCCCCTGTTCTACTTACCTGAGCCCCGTATTTCCCTCGGCGGAGACGCACTGTCCCTCTCTGCACGGGATTCTGGCTCTTGATTGGATAGATTGATCGCAGCCATTGGCTCCCACTGCTGTCAATTAAATCCAATGACGCGGGCGCCGGGGGGCTGGGGCCGAGTCCGGCATTCGTGTCTATGGACACGAAATGCTGGACTCGGGAGCGCGCCCGCAAGGTAACCCCCCTGGGCAAGTGCTTCTCATAGGGGGTTATCTGATGTGAGGAGGAGCTGCGAGAGCCGCTGAGGGACCCCAGAAGGGGATGGTTGGGGCCACTCTGTGCAAAACAAGCTGCACAGTGGAGGTAAGTATGATATGTTTGTTATTTTAAATAAAGAAAAAAAAAAAAAAAACAAGGCTTACAATCACTTTAAGGCAATATGGAAAAAATATCATCTTAAAGTATAACTGATCCTAAGAAATAATATGTAATGATTTACTAAAACTGGAGAGTGCAAAATCTGGTGCAGCTCTGCAAAAAAGAAAAAAAACAAAAACAAACAATCAGCTTCAAACTGCAGTTAGAAGCTGATTGGCTACCATGCACAGCTGCACCAGATTTTGCACTCTCCAGTTTTAGTAAATCAACCCCGATATCTTTTAGTTTACCAGTCCTTAGATATGGTGGCTGCATTATTTTTCTCGGTTAAGAAAGTTTTTTTTAACAAATATAGGAATTAACTTTTTATCCTAGTGCGCTAAACCTCACATATATAATTAATAATAAACTCCAGTGAATAAGTGAATACAATAGTGACCAAATTTCATAAATGTAAATATTAATATGCAAAAAGTCCACATGCATGAAAATGTTCTTGAAAGCTGACAAAACGTGAATATCAAATTATTCCATTTTCCGTGACACTCTCTGCAGGGTATATGTGCTGAAAATAATCACCACCACCTCAGTGTGCAATGCCTGCTCACCTCAAAGAAAGACCCCCTTGGGTCTATTGACGATTTCAGTGATAATCAAAAAAGGTCAGCCAGATCAGGAAAGGATTTCACCTATTCGTTCCAGGATTAACAAAACTTCTCCTCATAAAATCAATTTCTCCCAGTTCAATTTCTCAAAGCAAATAAAAAATCAACATCGCGCAAGATTTAATACATGTCTTTCTTTAATTATAAAATCTTATACAGATGCACTCACATTTGAATAGTGATAAAAAATGCCTCAGTTAAACAATGGGACAGCTCTCCTCCTCATTACACTTCCTCATTTCTGAGACACCAGAAGTGTCGTCACCGGCTCCTCCCAACGTGTTGCGTCACAGGTCCTGTGACTTTCCTTCTCAAAGGAAAATGTTCCCTTTGTTTATTTGTTTCTTTTTATTATTATGTATTATGTTTATTTGCTTTGAGAAATTGAACCTGGGGAAATTGATTTTATGAGGAGAAGTTTTGTTAATCCTGGAACGAATAGCTGAAATCCTTTCCTAACCTTGCTGACCTTTTTGGATTATAACTGAAAGCATCATTAGACCTAAGGGGGTCTTTCTTTGAGGTGAGCAGGCATTGCACACTGAGGTGGTGGTAATTATTTTCAGCACATATACCCTGCAGAGAGTGTCACGGAAAATGGAATAATTTAATATGCACGTTTTGTCAGCTGTCAAGAACATTTTCATGCATGTGGACTTTTTGCATATGCATATTGATATTTATGAAATTTGGTCACTATTGTATTCACTTATTCACTGAAGTTTATTATTAATTATATATGTGAGTTTTATCGCAGTTATTTCTTATATATTTATCTCATGTGGCGTCAGAACACATTCTTAATAGTCGCAGCTGTTCCCCATTTATATAGATATTGATTCACTTTTTTTGGTTTATCCGTATCAGCGCTTTAGTATCTTTATTGTTTTAACTGTTGATCCTGCCAGACATCCAATGTTATTGTCACTTCCTGTGAAATAAACTGGAAGCAAACACAGTCTTGTCCCATCGCCCCGCTTGTAATTGCAAAGGTTGACATGCTTGAAATCCAGCCTTGATGGCTACTATGGCTCCTTCCATACAGTGGAGGTAATGAGTTTAGCCACCCAGGGACAGGAAGGGTGTCCTCTCCTGGATTACCAGGTGGAAAAAAAAGAAAAGCCTGAAAAAATTAAAACCAACACAACCACTGCATCTAAATACTTATAATTTACAGTCATATACCCAAAGTTCTAAAAATTGCATTTTCTATTTTCAGGGTGACTCTGGTGGCCCCGTGGTGTGTAACGGACAGCTCCAGGGTATTGTCTCCTGGGGATACGGCTGTGCCCTGAGGAACTACCCCGGTGTCTACACCAAGGTCTGCAACTACAACTCCTGGATCGCCAGCACTCAGGCTGCCAACTGAACTTTCAACTGAAATACTTATACAGATTATTCTATTCTCTGCTTCTAGAATACATCAAATGATGTGCTAGACTCAGACTTTACACCCACATTCTGTAATGACTAAATAAACATATTTCTTTATATAAAATAGTTTTGTTTGTTTTATATATTTCTACAACTATTGGTTATCCATTTGCTCCTCGTCTTGGCTACAGAATATGGGCTGCAAAAAAAAAAAAAACATACGCGATGCAGTCTGTCACTAGCACCCCCCTATACATCAGAATGATTTTCAATAAAAATCATGAAAACAAAATGCAATGCATGTTGGGGGTGGAATTACAGCTATTTGGTGGAGGGCAGATAACAGTAGCTCCACTTTCATGGGGGAAAAAAGCAAATAAAAAAAAATAATAATAATATAGCATATACAATTGTTACACAAGCCAAATTGTAATTGAATGTTTTTATGCACTTCACCTCTGGAAGGTTTACCCCCCTCCTCTTATGACCAGGCCGAAACGGCACTACATTATTTTAACTGACAATTGCGCGGTAATGCTACGTTGTACCCAAATAAAATTGACGTCCTTTTTTCCCCACTAATAGAGCTATCTTTTGCTGGTATTTATTTTTTGTGCTAGAAACAAAGAACGACTGACAATTTTGAAAAAAAAATATATATTTTTTACTTTTTGCTATAAAATACATCCAATAAAAAATGTAAAAAAAAACAATTTATTCATATATTTAGGCCAATATGTATTCTGCTATAAATTTTTGGTAAAAAAAATCCCAAGAAGCGTATATTGATTGGTTTGTGCAAAAGTTATAGCGTCTACAAACCATGGGATATTTTTTTTTTTTTTTTTTTACTAGTAATGGCGGTGGGAAAAATAAAAAAAATAAAAACATTTATTAGGGCTCATCCCTAATAGGCAGATTGTCATTCTGTCATTGTACCGACCGATCAGTGGGTGCCAGCGGACATTGTGTCCACGGGACCTGCTGATCAGCTCCTGCTGTGTAAAATCATGGTGGGAGCAAGCCAGCGGCGGCGCACACTCGCGCCCAAAGCGCAGAAGTGCATAATCAGGTATATATACGTGATTCTGCACAGCGTGGCTGCCCTGTAGCAGTAAATCTACTATAGGGTGGTTGGCAAGTGGTTAAAAATAGATTTCCTGTTCAGTCTGCAGCTTCTCTAATTTTCTGTAAAATTCAATACAATATGACAACCTGGAGGCCTTTTGTACACAGTTGGTGTACAGAACTTTCCTTGAAATATCATTTTCTGCATATGATTGGCTCACTAATTTTCACGGAAGTTTACAGTAAGATACAAGTCAGATTTTTAGCATCCTCTGCAACCAAAATGTAAATTTGGTGAGATACCTAATGGTTAAAATGTTACTAAACCCACATCAGTAAAGTCTGTATATACAGTAAAGCATGCTTTTTATACTCACTGTGGAACCTAAGGGGTTAATCCTCCACATTGTGTAAAAAGGCTGTTTAATCCTGGCTTCCCTGATTCTCCCCTTCTTCCACTGTTCCCAATGCATCTCCTGATAAGACAGAGCCTTTGGAGTCACTCTGCACATGGTCAGTTTGGTGTGTATTGCTAGAGAGTTTTTTTTTCTTGGGAGGGTGCATGTGATCAGCACAGGGCCAATCAGCACTGTTGATCCAGAGGGTCAGGGGTCCTGCAGCCCCATAGGAGAGTCAGAGGAAAATGAAAACTCCTCCTACAAGCTTTAACCAGACTCTGAAAGAAGTCACAATACCACTATATGCTGCTGATGAGAAAAGGTATTTACATAGTTACATAGTTAGTCAGGTTGAAAAAAGACACAAGTCCAACTAGTTCAATCAATCAAAAGGAAATTAAAATCATAAAATCCCATACACACAATCCTATACCCACAGTTGAGCCAGAAGACAGGAAAAACCCCAGCAAAGTATGAACCAATTTGATACAGCAGGGGAAAAAATGCCTTCCTGATCCCCTGAGAGGCAATCGGATATTCCCTGGATCAACTTTACCTATAAATGTTAGTATCCAGTTATATCATGTGCATTTAGAAAAGAATCCAGTGCTTTTGTAAAGCAATCTACTGAGCTGGCCAGAACTAGCACTTGAAGGAGTCCATTACACAATTTCACAGCTCTTACTGTGAAGAAACCTTTCCTGTATTTGAAGATTAAATCTCTTTTCCTCTAGATGTAAAGAGTGCCCCTTTGTCCTCTGTGATGACTTTAATGTGAATAACTTAACACCAAGTATATGGAACACTTATTTATTCAGAGCTGAGCTCCTCCATGCCTCTGATTAGTTTGGTTGCCCTTCTCTGCACTTTCTCCAGTTCCCCGATATCCTTTTTAAAAACTGGTGCCCAAAACTGAACTGCATATTCCAGATTTGGTCTTACTAATGATTTGTACAGGGGCAAAATTATATCTCGCTCTCTGGATTCCATACCTCTCTTAACCACTTCATGGCCGCCTACCTTAGATATACTGCGGCAAGGCAGCCGCTCCAAGCCACGTAATCTGATACGTTCGGGTCTGGGGCCCTAAAAAGTATCAAAAGTGTCAGTTCAGTGTCCTATTCTATTTGTCTGCTGCAATAGCACTAGTAGAAAAAAAAAATCTCATAGTTTGTACCAGAACAACCAGATCCTTCTCCACCATTGATTCCCCCAGTTGTACTCCCCCTAGTATGTATGATACATGTATATTCTTAGCCCCCAAGTGCATAACTTTACATTTATCAGCATTAAACCTCATTTGCCATACAGTTGCCCAATTAAACAAAAAAATTAAAAAAATGCATTGAGGTCGGCTTGTAAATTGGAGACATCCTGTAAGCACATTATTCCACTGCATAGCTTGGTGTCATCTGCAAAGACTAAAATGGTACTTTTAATCCAAAACCCTATATCATTTATAAAGATAATAAAAAGTAAGGGTCCCAACACTGAACTTTGGGGTACACCACTGATAACCTTAGACCATTCAGAGTAAGAATGATTAAAGCGTAACTCCACTTTTGTTGAGAAAAAAACATTCCCCCTGGGTAATCTATGTACATTGCAATAATTATAACAACCTTTGTGGCAGATTCCTACCTTTTCTTATTCTGAAGAAATCCATGTGTGATGGTCTGTGCCTCTGTACTGAGTGGGTCTAATGGGAGTGGTTTCATAATTAACTGTCAGGTGTGCAGCTGCAGAGCACTAATGGGGAAAGCTGCTGGGCCTGCATCCCTTTAGATGTGCTCCTTTTGAAAGTATCTCTCCAAAGATGATGTTTTTGTTGCAGGGGATTCCTGAAATCTGACTTGTATCTTAGGCAGACTTCTGGGAAAATTGGTGAGCCAATCACACATGCAGGAAATTATGTTTTTGAGGAGTGGTCTGTACACACTCTGTGTACAGAACAACTCCAGGTAGCCATATTGCAACAATTCTCAAACAATTACAGGAGCTGCAGATTGAAAAGGAAAGGTCATTTTTAATGGTCATTTTAACATTCAATTACAATATGATTAGTGTTGCAACGATATGCGCTATATTATTTTTTCTTTATTTGCTATTTTTTTTCTCCACGAAAGTGGAGTTACCCTTTAACCACTAGTCTCTGAATTTGTTTTTTTAGCCAGTTTTCTATCCATTTACAAACTGATCTTTCCAAGCCTGTAGACTTTACCTTATACATGAGCTGTGTGTACGGAACTGTGTCAACTGCTTTTGCAAAATCCAAGTATACCACGTCCACAGCCACAAAAAAAGAAAACAGGTTTGTTTGACAACTTCTGTCTTTCATGAATCCATGCTGTCTGTTGATTAAAATATTTTTTTCCAGCAAAAACTCCTCTATGTGGTCTTTTATTAACCTCTCCAATATCTTCCAGACTATAGAAGTTAAACTAAAAGGTCTATAGTTACTTGGTAAAGACTTTAATCCCTGTTTAAATATATTCAAATATAATGGCCTTATGTCAGTCTAGTGGTACCATTCCAGCCATAAACGAGTCCTTAAAAATTAGAAACAATGGCTTTTAAATGACAGAGCTCATTTATTTAAGGATCTGTCGACCGACTGAAGGGGGGGAGGGGTTGTTAGATGGCATATCTGACAAACCTCCTTTCCCCCCTTTAAGTCGGTTGATCAAATCCCCCACCCCGTCGCTTGGTCAATCGGCGAACGAACCCCCCCTGTCGCTCACCTGTCCGCCCACCAGCCCCGGACTTACCCCATCCAGGTCACGGGCAGCTTTGGCGCCTTCTGCCTGCATCTCCCCCTTGGCAACTTCCCCTCGCTTCTCCTCTGGGCCAATCGGGTTCTAAGACCCGCTTCCACAGGAAGACAATAGCGAATATGAATTTGCTATTGTCACACAATTGGGTGGGCTCTGGGCGCTGAGCTCTGTGCCCTGAGCCCACCCTTTTTGAAGCCAATTAGAGCTTCAGGCACTAATCATGTGCTTAAAAAAAAAACATTGAAATACATGCGTCTGACGCTCTGCACATAGATTAGGGGCCAGATGCATGGATTGCGGGGGGCGGCACCCCTAATGGAGCAGCCGCCCCTGGGTCCAGGTGCTTTATTCACCTTTATTCTGTCTAAATATTTTTGGACCATATCACTTTTGAGCCATCGTGGATCATTTGGGGCTGTGTCAATACCATTCCCATTAAATGTGGACATGAGCTCCCCCATGTCAGTAAATCTTGTAAATAAGTAATTTAAATTAAAAAAATGTCTCCTTCACTGATGTGTGCTGATGAGGCGGCACTGATAAGCTTCACTGATGGGCACTGATGAGGTGGCACTTATGGGCACTGATGAGGGGGCACTGATGAAGAGGCACTAATATGCTGCACTGATGGGCACTGATAGGTGTCACTGATATGTGGCACTGATGGACATTGATATGCAGCACTGATGAGCACTGATAGGTGGCACTGATGGGCACTGAAAGGTGGCACTGATAGGCAGCACTGGTGGGCACTGATAGGCGGCATGGATAGGCAGCACTGATGGGCACTGATGGACGGCACTGATGAGCAGCACTGATGGGCATTGATGGGCAGCACTGATGAGCAGGCACCGATGGGCACTGAAAGGCAGCACTAATGGGCACTGATTGGTGTCACTGATGGGCACTGATTGATGGCACTGATGGGCACTGAAATTCAATTATTTTAGTAAATATAAACTGCTAAATACTATTACAAGACAATGTAATGGTCCAGTTCATTGAGGCCCTGACTAGGAATGATGCTCTGCTGGACTTGATAATCTCAAACCATGCAGAGCCAATATTCATTTAGAAGAACATCTGGGTAGCAGTTACCAGAACATGATTTTATTTAATGTTATTTGTAAGCAACAAACACATACGGGAAAGATTAAAAAAACTGTTAACTTTAAAAGCGCAAATTTTCCAAGGATGAGTGCTTCTCTCCAAGATTTAGACTTGGAGGGAATATTGGCATAGATGGACAGAGAACAGAAACGGGAATTCTGCAAAAAGACTGTATATAAACACATTGTAAAGTATATTCCCATGGGCAATACATTTAAAGTCTAAAAATAAAACCTATGTGGCTCACGGCCAAAGTTAAAAAGAATGATAAATAATAAGAAATTAGCTTTTAAAAAATATAAAAATTAAGGAACTCTATTATCATTTAAATGCTGCAAAGAATACAACAAAATATGTAAAAAGGAAGTCAAGGGCACAAAATTCAAAAGGAACGACAGATTGCAAAAGATACCAGGACAAACCCCAAAAAACTATTCATATATATTAATAGTAAAAAGGTCTGAGCATGTAGGCCCTTAAAAAAATAATCTGGAGTGGGTGACTGGGGACTAGGGATGAGCTTCGAGTTCGAGTCGAACTCATGTTCTACTCGAACATTGGCTGTTCGCAAGTTCGCCGAACAGCGAACAATTTGGGGTGTTCGCGGCAAATTCGAATGCCGCGGAACACCCTTTAAAAGTCTATGGGAGAAATCAAAAGTGCTAATTTTAAAGGCTTATATGCAAGTTATTGTCATAAAAAGTGTTTGGGGACCCGGGTCCTGCCCCAGGGGACATGGATCAATGCAAAAAAAAGTTTTAAAAACGGACGTTTTTTCAGGAGCAGTGATTTTATTAATGCTTAAAGTCAAACAATAAAAGTGTAATATCCCTTTAAATTTCGTACCTGGGGGGTGTCTATAGTATGCCTGTAAAGGGGCGCATGTTTCCTGTGTTTAGAACAGTCTGACAGCAAAATGACATTTGGAAGGAAAAAACTCATTTAAAACTACCCGCGGCTATTGCATTGCCGACAATACACATAGAAGTTCATTGATAAAAATGGCATGGGAATTCCCCACAGGGCAACCCCGAACCAAAATAAAAAAAAAAAAATGATGTGGGGGTCCCCCTAAATTCCATACAAGGCCCTTCGGGTCTGGTATGGATATTAAGGGGAACCCCAGCCAAAATTAAAAAAAAAAATTGACGTGGGGTTCCCCCTAAATTCCATACCAGACCCTTCAGGTCTGGTATGGATTTTAAGGGGAACCCCGCGCCAAAAAAAAAAAAAAAAAACGGCGTGGGGTCCCCCTAAAAATCCATACCAGACCCTTATCCGAGCACGCAACCTGGCAGGCCGCAGGAAAAGAGGGGGGACGAGAGTACGCCCCCCCCCCCTCCTGAACCGTACCAGGCCACATGCCCTCAACATTGGGAGGGTGCTTTGGGGTAGCCCCCCAAAGCACCTTGTCCCCATGTTGATGAAGACAAGGGCCTCATCCCCACAACCGTGGCCGGTGGTTGTGGGGGTCTGCGGGCGGGGGGCTTATCGGAATCTGGAAGCCCCCTTTACCAAGGGGACCCCCAGATCCCGGCCCCCCCCCTGTGTGAAATGGTAAGGGGTTACTTACCCCTACCATTTCACTAAAAAACTGTCAAAAATGTTAAAAATGACAAGAGACAGTTTTTGACAATTCCTTTATTTAAATGCTTCTTCTTTCTTCCTTCATCTTCTTCTTCTTCTGGTTCTTCTGGCTCTTCTGGTTCTTCCTCCGGCGTTCTCGTCCAGCATCTCCTCCGCGGCGTCTTCTATCTTCTTCTCCTCGGGCCGCTCCGCACCCATGGCATGAGGGGGGAGGCTCCCGCTCTTCTCTTCATCTTCTTCTTCATCTTCATCTTCTTCTTCATCTTCTTCTTCTTCTTCTTCTTCTTCTTCTCTTCTTCATCTCTTCTTCCTTCTTCATTTCTTCTGCGGGCCGCTCCGCATCCATGCATGGAGGGAGGCTCCCGCTGTGTGACGGCGTCTCTTCGTCTGACGGTTCTTAAATAACGGGGGGCGGGGCCATCCGGTGACCCCGCCCCCCTCTGACGCACGGTGAATTGACGGGACTTCCCTGTGACGTCACGGGGAATGCCACAGGGAAGTCCCGTCATGTCCCGTGCGTCAGAGGGGGGCGGGGTCACCGGGTGGCCCCGCCCCCCGTTATTTAAGAACCGTCAGACGAAGAGACGCCGTCACACAGCGGGAGCCTCCCTCCATGCATGGATGCGGAGCGGCCCGCAGAAGAAATGAAGAAGGAAGAAGAGATGAAGAAGAGAAGAAGAAGAAGAAGATGAAGAAGAAGATGAAGATGAAGAAGAAGATGAAGAGAAGAGCGGGAGCCTCCCCCCTCATGCCATGGGTGCGGAGCGGCCCGAGGAGAAGAAGATAGAAGACGCCGCGGAGGAGATGCTGGACGAGAACGCCGGAGGAAGAACCAGAAGAGCCAGAAGAACCAGAAGAAGAAGAAGATGAAGGAAGAAAGAAGAAGCATTTAAATAAAGGAATTGTCAAAAACTGTCTCTTGTCATTTTTAACATTTTTGACAGTTTTTTAGTGAAATGGTAGGGGTAAGTAACCCCTTACCATTTCACACAGGGGGGGGGCCGGGATCTGGGGGTCCCCTTGGTAAAGGGGGCTTCCAGATTCCGATAAGCCCCCCGCCCGCAGACCCCCACAACCACCGGCCACGGTTGTGGGGATGAGGCCCTTGTCTTCATCAACATGGGGACAAGGTGCTTTGGGGGGCTACCCCAAAGCACCCTCCCAATGTTGAGGGCATGTGGCCTGGTACGGTTCAGGAGGGGGGGGGCCGCACTCTCGTCCCCCCCTCTTTTCCTGCGGCCTGCCAGGTTGCGTGCTCGGATAAGGGTCTGGTATGGATTTTTAGGGGGACCCCACGCCGTTTTTTTTTTTTTTTTTTGGCGCGGGGTTCCCCTTAAAATCCATACCAGACCTGAAGGGTCTGGTATGGAATTTAGGGGGAACCCCACGTCAATTTTTTTTTTAAATTTTGGCTGGGGTTCCCCTTAATATCCATACCAGACCTGAAGGGCCTTGTATGGAATTTAGGGGGACTCCCACATCATTTTTTTTTTTTAATTTTGGTTCGGGGTTGCCCTGTGGGGAATTCCCATGCCGTTTTTATCAATGAACTTCTATGTGTATTGTCGGCAATGCAATAGCCGCGGTAGTTTTAAATGAGTTTTTTCCTTCAAAATGTCATTTTGCTGTCAGACTGTTCTAAACACGGGAAACATGCGCCCCTTTACAGGCATACCATAGACACCCCCCAGGTATGAAATTTAAAGGGATATTACACTTTTATTGTTTGACTTTAAGCATTATTAAAATCACTGCTCCTGAAAAAACGGCCGTTTTTAAAACTTTTTTTTGCATTGATCCATGTCCCCTGGGGCAGGACCCAGGTCCCCAAACACTTTTATTGACAATAACTTGCATATTAGCCTTTAAAATTAGCACTTTTGATTATTCATGTTCGTGTCCCATAGACTTTAACGGTGTTCGCGTGTTCGAACGAATTTTTTTCCTGTTCGCATGTTCTGGTGCGAACCGAACAGGGGGGTGTTCGGCTCATCCCTACTGGGGACCAAGAGAAGGCAAATTGATGAAATACTTTCTTCAGCTCTGTATATACAAAGGAGTATGGGGGAGCTCATGTCCATATTGGGAATGGTATTGACACAGCCCCAAATGATCCACAATGGCTCAAAAGTGATATACTCCAGAAATATTTACACAGAATAGAGATGAATAAAGCACCTGGACCCAGTGGCAGCCACTTCACTAGGGGTGCAGGGGTGCCGCCCCCCTAATCCATGTGCCTGGCCCCTAATCTACATGCAGGGCGCCAGACGCATCTATTTCAATGAATTTTGTCTTTTTTTGAAGCACATGATTAGAGCCTGAGGCTCTAATTGGCTTCAAAAAGGGTGGGCTCGGGTTCACCCTGAGCCCACCCAGTTATGTGACAATAGCGAATTCATATTCGCTATTGTCTTCCTGCTTCTCCTCCTTGCCAATCAGGAAGCGGGTCTTAATACCCTATTGGCCAAGAGGAGAAGCGACCGTATTGGATGGGAGTAGAAGCATGGGGGAAGCCGCAGAGGAGGAGACGCAGGGGGAAGCTGCCGAAGCTGCCCGCAACCTGGATGGGGTAGGTGCGGGCTGGTGAGCGGACAGGCAAGCAACGGGGGGGAGGGGTTTGTTCTGCAATCGATCGAGAGGCGGGGTGGGGGGTTTGAGCAATCTATCGATGAACCGACCGAAAGGGGGGGGTCGGTTGTTTTGTTTGCCGTCCCCCCCCAAAAAAAGTGGAGCACCAGCCACCACTGCCTGGACCAGATGGCATCCACCCCCATATCCTTAAAGAATTGAGCTCTGTCATTTCAAAGCCATTGTTTCTAATTTTTAGCGACTCGTTAATGACTGGAATGGTATCACTGGATTGACGTAAGGCCAATATATTTAAATGTAAAAAGAGATCAAGGTCTTTACCAAGTAATTATAGCATGTTAGTTTAAATTCTATAGTCGGGAAGACATTAGAGAGTTTAATAAAAGACCACATAGAGGAGTTTTTGCTGGAAAAAAAATATTTTAAGCAACAGACAGCATGGATTCATGAAAGACAGAAGTTGTCAGACAGACCTGATTTCTGTTTTTGAGGAGGTAAGTAAAACCTTGGACAGAGGGGTGGCGGTGTATGTGGTATACTCAAATTTTGCCAAAGCATTTGACACAGTTCCCTACACATGGCTAATGTGTAAGGTAAAGTCTACAGGCTTATGCCCTGTACACACGGTCGGATTTTCTGACGGAAAATGTGTGATAGGACCTTGTTGTCGGAAATTACGACCGTGTGTGGGCTCCATCACACATTTTCCATCGGAATTTCCAACACACAAAGTTTGAGAGCTTGCTATAAAATTTTCCGACAACAAAATCCGTTGTCGGAAATTCCGATCGTGTTTACACAAATCCGACGCACAAAGTGCCACGCATGCTCAGAATAAATTAAGAGACGAAAGCTATTGGCCACTGCCCCGTTTATAGTCCCGACGTACGTGTTTTATGTCACCGCGTTTAGAATGATCGGATTTTCCGACAACTTTGTGTGATCGTGTGCAAGACAAGTTTGAGCCAACATCCGTTGGAAAAAATCCTAGGATTTTGTTGTCGGAATGTCCGAACAAAGTCCGACCGTGTGTATAGGGCATAAGAAAGATCAGTTTGTAAATGGATAGAAAACTGTCTAAAAAAACAATTCAGAGAGTAGTGGTTAATGACTCGTACTCTGAATGGTCTAAGGTTATCAATGGTGTACCCCAAGGTTCAGTGTTTTGATCCTTACTTTTTAATACCTTTATAAATTATATTGGGTCTGGGAATAAAAGTAACATTTCTGTCTTTGCAGATGACACCAAGCTATGCAGTGGAATAACGTCCTTACAGGATGTCTCCAATTTACAAGCCGACCTCAATGCACTGTCTAGTTGGGCAACTGTGTGGCAAATAAGGTTTAATGTAGATAAATGTAAAGTTATGCACTTGAGGGCTAAGAATATGCATGCATTATATATACTAGGGGGAGTACAACTGGGGGAATCAATGGTGGAGAAGGATCTGGGTGTTCTGATAGTTTATGCATGCAATGCCAAGCAGTTTCCAAAGCAAGCAAAGTCCTTTCTTATATTAACCACTTGACCTCCAGAAGATTTACCCCCCCCCCCATGACCAGGCCATTTTTTGCGATATGGCACTGTGTTACTTTAACGGACAATTACACGGTCGTGCGACACTGTATCCAAATAATATTGTTCTCTTTTTTTCCCCATTATGGTATTTGATCACCCCTACAGTTTTTTTTGCGCTATAAACAAAAAGAAAAGACTGACAATTTTGAAAAAAAAAATGTTTTTACTTTCTGCTATAAAATACATCCAATAAAAAATGTAAAAAATCAAATCTCTTCATCAGTTTAGGCTAATATGTATTCTACAACATATTTTTGGTAAAACAAAGAATCCCAATAAGCGTTTATTGATTAGTCTGCACAAAAGTTATAGCGTCTACAAACTATGAGATATACATATTTTTTTACTAGTGTTATTGTGGCGGACAAATTGGACACCTCTCTGACACTTTTGACACTTATTGGGGACCAGTGACACTAATATAGTGATTAGTGCTAAAAATATGCACTGTCACTGTACTAATAACACTGATTGGGGAGAATTTAACATTGGGGCAATCAAAGAGTTAACTATGTGCCTAGCCTGTGCTTACTCACTGTGTGGGGGAGGCGCTTTTACTAGGGGAAGGCAAAGATCCCTGTTCCTACTTTGCAAAAACACAGAATCAGTACCTTCCCTTCTGACAGTGTATATAGGCAGATTGTTGTTCCGCCTGTGTCCTGTGTAATCAGCGGGTGCCAAAGGACATTGAGTCCGTAGTACCCGCCACTGGGCTCTCACTGTGTGTGATCACAGCGGGAGCGGGTCTCCGAAAAATGATATTGAGCATTGAAAGAAGAAGCCACACATTGTTGATTAGAAAACTTTTTACTCTGTGCACATACACATGTGCGTTAGAAAATGTTTTTTTAACAAACTAACATATTTTAGTAATAACATTTATTGTTTTTGACAGTACAAATAGCCTTTTTGTGTTAAAACAGGCACGTTTAAAACCATAAAACAATACACAACTCAGGAACTTACAAAGTTCAACTTTGACAAAGTGAAGGCAATATCAGACATTAGTATGTCCAAACTGTGTTGATATTGCCTTCTACAGATGGGGTGATGTCACCCCTGTGAAAGCCAAATTTTGAAGATGCACACAAATTGAGAGTCAAAATGGGGATTTCCCTCCTGATCCCATGCCAACATGTGCTAGCTCCCATCATGGGGGATCAATGGACGTGTTTCAGGGGGTGCAACCTCTTCCTCTCATCTTGATATCCCATGATGGCAGATAGTACATGTTGACACACTGTGTGCATTTTCAAAATTTGGCTTTCTAAAAAATATTTAAAATGTGTGAAAATACTAAAAATAAAATCAAACTAGAAGAATTTGGGTTTTTTTTAGATTCTGCCTAAAACATCAATGATGTTTTTGAGTCTTTTTTCCACATCACTGATGTCTTCCTTGATCTTCTGTAAATCACGATTGCACACCATGATCTCCCCAATGAGGACGTGTGCACTTGCACTTGTGAAATGCGAATCTTCTTCCACAACATCCACATCACCTGAAATTAAAAAAACACACCATGTTATGTAAATATGCAGGCATACATCTATTACCTGAAGCTGTGGTCTCAGACACTCACCTGTTGTGGTCACTATTTCGCCCACTTCATAAACCTCTCCTTCCTCCACGTCTTCTGGTTGTGGTGTGGGGATTTTCTTTTGTTTTGGAGGTGGGGGGTCCCTGGTGTCCTCAGATGTCCCGAGTCTTTTCTCCCCTATGTGCAGGGCTTTTTTTCTCAGGAAATAGGTGCAGGAACTCCCCCCGTCTGAGTCACCCCTTGTCTCTGCCCCCTACCCACCTCTGACCACCGTCCCTTGATTCCACCCCCTACCCACCTACCGGTACTGCCTCTTTTAGAGAATACAGAACCAAGTATCGTTTTGTGGTGCTAAATCATTTGTACGGAACATGTTGATGATAAAAAGAAAAGCAGTAAAATAGATCCCCTGCAGCCAGCAACAATAGAATCCCAGCAATAGATCCCCACACAACAATAGACTCCCTCAGCAACAATGGACTCCACCCCAACAACAATAGATTCCCTGCAGCAACAGTGAACCACCCACAACAAAATATCACACCCAGTAATAAAATATCCACCCAAGCAACATTAGACGCCCCCTCCCAGCAGCAGCAACAGATCTCCCAGCAGCCAGCATCAATGGATCCTCCAGCAGCCAGTAAAAATAGACCTCTCCCTCAACAGTAGATCCCTTCTGGCAACATAAGACCCCCCCAGCAACAATAGATTCCCCATCAGCAACAATAGACCCTCACACAAAATCAGATCTCCACCAGTGTCAATAGATCCCCCAGCAGCCAATATCAATAGACCCTCCAGCACACCCCACACCCCATGCTATTACATACATTCAGTGCTGGAGGTGCCAGAACTGCGTTCCCCCGCGTTCCTGCTGAAAAAAAGCCCTGCCTATGTGAATAAAAAAAAGGTATACATAGCACACAGATATTTGAGGCCAGAAATAGTAATATGAAACATTGCTTGGAAGTGTCGTACAATTGTCTTTTTTGGCAGAGTTCCAAGCTGAAGACATTGTTTTTTTCCCTTTCTAAAGCTGGAATACTTACCTTTTTGTACAATTTTCACACAAGGAGACACCCCTAGTATCCACTGGAGCACCTGTGTGGGACACCCTAAAAAGTTTGTTCTGGTGTCCCACACTAGCGCTCCTGCGTCCAGATGTGTAAACAGATGCTGAGTGTCCTCTCCTTACACTGAATCAAATTTGCATTCCATTCTAGTACAAACCCATCTAGACAACAATGTATTAAACTTCTTTTAATACAAATAGGCCTGAACAAATGTAGTTAACCTGTATCTGCCAAAAACATTGTGTTAGTGGGCAAACAAACGATGTTTATCACCAACGATTACTGTGCCTACGAACCTGAAAGTTGCCATTTTAAACTGTACAACAATAAAGAAAAGTACATGGAGCAGCATGCAAGTAATAATAATAATAGGAACACACAACAACTACTTACTTTTTTGAAGAACTCTCTTGATCTTTCTGTACTGATCCTGTTCCCTCAATTTCAGGTCTGACCAGCTTTTCCTCAATTGATCCTTGGATCGTCGTACCCCAAAATTCCTGTGCAGACTTTTCACAACTTTAGCCATGATCTTGGCCTTTCTGACATTTGGGTTTGGGTAAGGTCCATGCCTCCCATCATAGTCGGCCCTCTTCAAGATGTCCACCATCTCCACCATCTCTATAAAGGACCTATTTGAGGCCTTAAATCTCCTCCGGGATCGGGACATTCGTGGCTCTGGGCTTTCGTCATTGCTGCTCTCCTCTGCATGCACTTGCTCTTTCTCTCCCACTGCGCCAAAAGACAAGGGGCGGCAAATAGACTAGAAAGAACGTCAGGGGCGGGCGGAGTTTCACGCATGCGCAGTGTATATAAAGCGTCATACGTACGATCTGTGAGAGGAGGAAGGAGTGTCGGAAGCGCCGAACGTTAGAACTAAGTTACAATTTTAACTTGGCGCATCAGTGGCCTATACTGCTTATAGATTGAGGCCTATATTGGGACAAGATTAGGAGAGTTTAGCCTGACATTAGGGTTTGTCTTGTGTTGTGTCTTGCAGAGAAAATGGATCTATTCAATGATGAGGACTTTTATCCCCATATTCATTGATATGTACAGGGAGCTGCCCTGTCTGTGGCAGGTAAACCACCCCTTTTATAACAATAAAACAAAGAGGAAGGCAGCGCTGGATCAATTGCTGGAATTTGTGAAGCCAGTGATCCCCACGGCAGACATTCCCTATTTGAAGACCCTAATTGGTGACATGAGGATCACTTATAATAGAGAGCGCAAGAAGGTCCAGGATTCCCAGAGATCAGGAGCTGCAGCAGATGACATTTATGTACCCAGGCTGTGGTACTATGACAGACTGCATTTTCTAGCAAGCCAGACTGAACCCAGGCCAGCACTCTCCAGTCTTCCTTCAAGGCTTCCTTCCACCTCAGCTGAGGCTTCCGATGTCCAACCTGGGCCTTCCAGCCAGGAAGAAGTGGAGGAGCCCAGCTTGAACCAGGTATTGCATTGTTCAACATATTTCTAGACAAATAATCAATGATGTTAACTAGATGTTATTATTGATCAGTAATTTCTGATTTTACAAAATGTTTTACATATAGACAGTAGTGGCCACAAATGATTGGGACAAGAATGAAAAATGCTGGGGTCAGAAAGATAGTCTTTTCTATTTATTAACATTCAATTTGCGACAGTCATGAGCTAAAAATTATGTGTGATTGATGAACCAAAAACTAAAACTATGTCGCTTTTTCATACACAGGAAAGTCTCAGCCAGGAGGAGGCTGTGGAAAGTGGAAGCCAGGAGGTGGCAGGGGAAAGTGGCAGCCAGGAGGTGGCCGGGCCCAGTAGCCTGCCCGAATCCCAGGTCCCTCCCCTCCACCTTCCAAAAAAAAGTTCCAGGAAGAGGAGTAACCTGGATGAGGCAGCACTTGGCCTATTTCGGTAGGCTACTTCGGCCCTCGGAACCCCCCCAATAATCAAGACAACTATGCCTACATGGCAGCCTGCAAAATGCAGGAAATGGAGGAGGGCCAACGCCTGTTATGTGAGGAAGTTATCTTACAAGGCCTAAATATGGGGTTGAGGGGCGAACTCACAAGCCAAAGCCACGTTTGTGAATTCAACCATGGTCCTCCTCCTCCACCTCCTGCCACAACTACAACACCAGAGCCACAGCCTGGAAGCAAGCATGGAAGGAAGCGTGGAAGGAAAACAAGAAAGCGATGGCCTAGGTTCAGTCTGGTCTGACAAAAGATGCAGGCTGTGGTAAGACCACAGCCTGGGGACGGATATATCATCTGCTGCTGTTTCTGAGATCTTGTAGTCCTGGACTGGATTGTGCTCACTATTATAAGGACTCCTCAGGCTAACAATTTTGACTGTAAAATAACTGATGTCTGCCCTGGGGTATAAAGGCTTCGCAAATTTCACCAGTTTCTCCAGTGTTACCTTCCTCTTTATTCTGTTATGACCCATAATAAATGGCTATTTATTTTTCAGAAATACTTGCCTATGTGTTTTACTTCAAAAAGTACAGTTTGTTTGTGAGTAGGCAGGTACATTTCAAAAATACAATGTCAAATTAACAAAGGACACCAACACCAACCTCCTTGAGGTTAAAAAATACAAAATAATAATGGTGTTGTGGTAACTTGACACAAAACGAAAGAGAAAATTATTGAGATCATATGGAAGAGCCCTGGGGCCATCATAAAAAAAAAAAAACTGAATTCTGACTTTGAAACTCAGAATTCTGAGATTGAAATTCAGAATTGTAAGTTTAAAAAAAAAAACAGAATTCTGAGATTCAAAGTCAGAATTCTGAGTTTGAAAGTCAGAATTCTGAGATTCAAAGTCAGAATTCTGACTTTCAAACTCAGAATTCTGAGATTCAAAGTCAGAATCGTGAGTTTAAAAAAAAAAAAAAAAATCTAACGAATTCTGAGATTAAAAGTCAGAATTCTGAGATTTAAAGTCAGAATTCTGAGATTTAAAGTCAGAATTCTGAGTTTCAAAGTCAGAATTCTGAGTTTAAAAGTCAGAATTCTGAGATTAAAAGTCAGAATTCTGAGATTTAAAGTCAGAATTCTGAGATTAAAAGTCAGAATTCTGAGTTTCAAAGTCAGAATTCTGAGTTTCAAAGTCAGAATTCTGAGATTTAAAGTCAGAATTCTGAGATTAAAAGTCAGAATTCTGAGATTTAAAGTCAGAATTCTGAGATTAAAAGTCAGAATTCTGAGTTTCAAAGTCAGAATTCTGAGTTTCAAAGTCAGAATTCTGAGATTAAAAGTCAGAATTCTGAGATTAAAAGTCAGAATTCTGAGATTTAAAGTCAGAATTCTGAGTTTATAAATATAGTAGTCTCTATTAGGAAGATTTTAGGACCAATGAGCAATAATGTAGTAACACCCACAGATCATCATTCTGCAGACATACATGTCTTCTGCTCTGTATATGGATATATAAATCTATCTTATTAACAGCACACAGTACAGGGAAGCAGGCAGTGCTGGGTTCTCTGGTTCTATGACTGTACTAATAGTTCCTCTGTTTGCTGTCTTATCCTTCTTCTCTGTGATCTGCTCTAACATAAAGAGCCATGCTGAAAACGTGTATTGTGTGTGAGTGGGGGGGACACAGCTTCCATAGATAACAGAACACAATGGCCAGCACCCCTCTGCACCCCAACTTGTAGAAAACATTGCACTATTGCCCCTACATTGGGGAATTGTGAATCGCTAGAAGGCAGCAGGACAATGTGTGTCTATGGTTATAACGGATTAATCATAGCAATTACTTGTCTGGAATAATAGAGGTGTTTCACACACAATTAACCTCATGTTAAATGTAAAAGCATGCTCAAACAACTAATGAGAGTTAGTGTAGTGGTTAGAGCAGCAGGCTTACAGTGGTGAAGTTGTGGGTTCTAATCTGGGTGAGATTATGGTTTTTATCTAAATATATTTAAAATAAGAGATTTGCGAGGGCTTAAATTGTATTTGGGCTTAAATTGTATTTTATTAATATATCCAAACTGATCCCAATAGAACACAATGGCCAGCACAGCACAGCTCTGCACCCCAACTTGTAGGACACATTGCACTATTGCCCCTACATTGGGGAATTGTGAATGACTAGAAGGCAGCAGGACAATGTGTGTCTATGGTCATAACGGATTGATCATAGCAATTACTCGTCTGGACTAATAGAGGTGTTTTACATACAATTAACCTCATATTAATCATAAAAGCAAGATAAATCAACTAATAAGAGTTTAGTGTAGTGGTTAGAGCAGCAAGCTTATATTGTTAAAGTTTTGGGTTCTAATCCTGCTGAGAGTATGTTTTTTATATAAATATATTTTAAAATATGAGATAGCGAGGGCTTAAATTGTATTTTATTAATATATCCAAACTGATCCCAAGGTATATTAACAAAGACACACTGATATATTGAGCACACAAAACAAATATGCTGACTAGTATTAATTAGAGTAGGATTTTTTTATTACAAATATGTGTATATATTAGGGTGATTAGTGTGACATCTATAGTGTTCCCCAGAGGTAGTTACCAATTTCAGTAGACTGTCACTGGGTAAAAATGTCCCCATCCCCCCACAGGTCCCAAAAGACTACTACAAGCTGCAGGGCGATCTGGAAGCAGCACATGCACACAATGTTGAGGGGTGCTTATTTTCAACTGAGGCAGAATATCATTCTACAACAGCAGAGGCTAGGTGGTGCACCCCCTGGGACAGACAGATTGGTATGTCCTGCTGTGCAGAGGCACAAGTTTATAAAAGCAGCAGTGACATGTGGCTTCGCTGCGTGTGGCGGGAAGGAAGCTGGAAGAATACCGCGGAGGAGGGTCTGTCCTTATACACGCAGCCCCCCGCCTTTGTGGCTATCCCTCACCACCACAAATTCAGGTAGGCAGTGATGGCAGAGTTTGAGAAATCTTTTGTTTGCTTAGTTAGGACAAGAAGGGACTATTCAGTCGGGCACTGTGATATAGGAACATGTTAACGGGGACTTGAAGGAGGCACTGTTAGGGAGGCTCACTAGATAGGGGCAATGTGAATGGGGCCCCTGGATCGGGTCACTCTGAGAAATTCTGATCTATATGAGAACTGTGATATAGGGGTGCTCCTGATCTGGGTACTTTGTGAATGGAGGAATCCTGATCTATATGGATACTGTTTTAAGGGGGCATTCCTAATCTACACACTCTAAGGTGGCCAATCAACTGATGAAATCCTCCAGGATCCCCTCATTTATAAAATATATGTCTCTTAATATCCTATGTGAAAAAAATGATGTAGGTGTAAATGGTGTGGTAGAAATTACAGAACCTCCCTGATAAAAAAAAAAAATCATGGCTATGACTGCCAAACTCCATTAACATCTTAAAAATTTGATATGGGACACACCAAGCTGTATCAAAGCTATACATATATAAAAAAAAATATATGAGTGACATCGGAATAATTAAAACTTTTGGCCAAGAGGTATAGAATCAAACTAGTACTGCTACCACTGGTAAATGAAGGCACCTCTCTTCTAACATACAGTGCATCTTCAACATTATATTGCAGCCTGATACTACAGTTGTTTAACCCTTTTTCCTACCTGGCTCATATGCCATACAGACATGAATGGGGGGTGGTGGTTTACACACACATGTGTTTACCTGACAAGCAGACTGTCTCCTATCAGATTGAAGCATTTGGGCAGCTGTGCTGCCACCTGATTGATTTCACACATACCCGGGTTACCTGCACATGTCCCCACAATGTATCCCAAGTTTTGCTTGCCCATCTGCAGGCCTGGGACCAGCATAGCGGGTGATCCTGGGTAGGTGAGAAGTAGCAGAGGGGACACATGTCCACTCTCCTCCCCTTCTTGTTCCTAACTGCCATGTCAGTTTCCCTGGCCAATACATCCAAAAAAGCATGTGATATAATTCAATCTGCATTGCGTTACATTTAGCGGAGCACAGGGGAGACATTGGGGGGCCTTTTACCCCTTGAATGTCTCACTAAAGAGAACCGGTCACCAAAAAAATCATCACATGGTGGATAAAAAAACATTAAGTGAATGGAAATTTTTGTAAATTGTAAAAAAAAATTATGTTGCACCCAAGCCTATATAATCCTTTCTCAGAAAAATGTCAAGGCATCCCCCCCACCCCACATATATGCATGTACTAACGTAAAGTGGTGTTCCACCCAAAAAAAAAATGCATTAAAAAATCCTAAAAAAAAAAAATAAAAAAAAACATTTGGAATTTTTTTTTTTTTACTCACCTCTAAATGCCTGTTGCTAGGTGGTCCCTCGTAGTCTGCCTCTTTTAGTGCCTGGGCTGCTGATATCACTTCCCCCTCGACATAGGAAGGGCTCAGCTCTGCTCCCTCCCTCCTGTCAATCATCTGGGACCCATTACAGGTGACTGAGCGCAGCGCCGCATGCGCAGTGGGTGCCCAGCTGTGAAGCCACAGCCCGGCGTCCACAGTTGCAATGCCGGCACCGCCGAACGGAGGGGGAGACAAGCGGGTCTTCGATCACCCGCATCGCTGGACCCAGGGACAGGTAAGTGTCCAATTAAAAGTCAGCAGCTGCAGTATTTGTAGCTGCTGACTTTTAATTTTTTTTTTATTATTATTAATGGGCCCTCCTCTTTAACCACCTCAATACTGGGCATTTTCACCCCCTTCCTGCCCAAGCCATTTTTCAGCTTTCAGCGCTGTCGCACTTTGAATGACAATTGCGCGGTCATACAACTCTGTACCCAGATGAAATTGTTATCATTTTTTCCCCACAAATAGAACTTTCTTTTGGTGGTATTTGATCACCTCTGCAGTTTTTATTTTTTACGTTATAAACTAAAGAAGAGCGACAAGTTTGAAAAAAAACACAATATTTTTTACTTTTTGCGATAATAAATATCCAATTTTTTTTCTGTAAAACACATTTTTTCCTCAGTTTAGGCCGATATGTATTCTACATATTTTTGGTAAAAAAAATCGCAATAAGCGAATGATTGGTTTGCGCAAAAGTTATAGCGTCTACAAAATAGGGGATAGATTTATAACATTTTTATTTTTTTTTAATTTTTTTACTAGTAATGGCGGCGATCTGTGATTTTTATCGTGACTGCAATATTGCGGCGGACACATCGGACACTTTTGACACATTTTTGGGACCATTCATATTTATACAGCGATCCATGCTATAAAAATGCACTGATTACTGTATAAATGTGACAGGCAGTGAAGGGGTTAACACTAGGTGGTGATTGAGGGGTTAACTGTGTTGCTAGGGAGTGTTTCTAACTATAGGGGGTGGGGACTCACTAGGGGAGGAGACCGATCGGTGTTCCTGTGTACTGGGAACATACCATCGGTCTCCTCTCCTCTGACAGGACCGTGGATCTGTGTGTTTACACACACAGATCCACGGTCTTGCTGTGTTACCGGAAATCGCGGGTGCCCAGTGACACGGCGCGCACGAGCGCCCCCTGGTGGGCCGGGAAAGCAAGGCCGTCATAGGACGTCTGCCCGCAACGAGAGCTGCGCCGCCTGGCAGTCAATTGACAGCCGGCAGTCAGCAAGCAGTTAAACACACATGGGGATACCTACACTTGAAAATGTTGACTACACTACACATGTTACATATCACCACACATGCTGGAGTGAGAGCAATAATTCTAGCACCAGACGTCCTCTGTAACACCAAACTGCTCACCTGTAGGGGTTTTTTAAAGTGTCACCTATTAAAAAATATAGGCTACTGAAGTTTGTTTCCCTTTCACAGGCGCAGGCAAATTTAAGGTTTGACATGTTGGGTATCTATTTACTCGGTGCAACTTCAGCCTTTATATTTTACCCAACAATTGGGTCATTTATTGCGTTTGTGTTACTTAGTAACATAGTAACTTTGCTTTTGTTTTTTAATACTATGTGGTAATATTGTGTGCCATAAAAAATGGAACTACCACTATTTTTATTCTCCAGGGTGTCTGCTTTCCAAAAATGTTTGGGGTTTTATATAATCTTCATGCCTAAAATTGTGTGAAAAAAGGACACTGGCAGCTAAAGGGTTAAATTCATTTTTTTTTCTCAATCTAAACTCAGTACCCCAATGGCAAGGTGAAAACATAATTTTAAAAATGTTAGCAAATTCATGAGAAAGGAAAAATGGAAATATCACATTGGCAAAAGTATTCAGACCCTTGGAAGCAACACTTGAAATTTAGCTCAGGTGCCTTCCATTTTGCTTGATCGTTGCTGAGATGCTTCTATACCTTGATTGGAGTCCACCTGTGGTAAATTAGATTGATTGGACATGATTTGGAAAGGCACACACCTCTGTATAAGGCCCCTTTCACACGAGGCGGACTCCATTTCTACGGAGCCCGCCTCTGTCCGCCGGCTCAGTGGGAGATCTGTCCGTTCATCTCCGCTGAGCCGGCGGATGACAGGTCCCTCTCTGCTCACTAAGCGGGGAGGGGCTTGTCAGGCGCCGCTGTCGCCTATGGAGGGATCGGATGAAAACGGACGGCGTGTCCGTTTTCGTCAGATCTCACCCGATCCGATCCGCCAGCGATGGACCTGGACGTAGAGCCATCCGTCTGCTTTTAGTGGATCGGACGGGGTCGGATGTCAGCGGACATGTCTCCGCTGACATCCGACGCTCCATAGACTAACATGGAGCGCCCGTTCAGATCCGCTGTCAAAACTGACAGGTGGACCTGAACGGTCCGATCGTGTGAAAGGGGCCTAAAAGGCCTCACAGCTGACAGTGCACACTGTTATGGAACAAAAACCATGAGGTCAAAGAAACTGTCTGCAGAGCTTAGAGACATTATTGCAAGGCATAGCTCTGGGGAAGGTTGCAAAACCTTTCTACTGCAAGAGCAGTGGTTCTCAACCCTGCCCTCAAGTACCCCCAACAGGCCATGTTTTGGGAATTTCTCTTAAAATAGCTGTACAAAATACCAAACATTGACTCTGATTTAAAGCACCTGTGCAAGATAAAGGAAAACCTGCAAACATTCCCTGTTGGGGGTACTTGAGGACAGGGTTGAGAACCACTGCCCAAGTGCATAGTGGCCTCCATATTTCCTAAATGGAAGTTGTTTGGCACAACCAGGACTCTACCAAGAGCTGGTCACCAAGCCAAACTGAGCAATAAGGTAGAAGGGCCTCAGTAAGAGCCCTTTCACACTGAGGCGTCGGCGGTAAAACGCCGCTATTATTAGCGGCGTTTTACCGTCGGTATGCGGCCACTAGTGGGGCAGCTTAACCCCCTGCTAGTGGTCGAGAAAGGGTTAAATACCACCGCAAAGCACCTCTGCAGAGGCGCTTTGCCGGCGGTATAGCCGCGCCGTCCCATTGATTTCAATGGGCAGGAGCGGTATACACTCCGCTCCGAAGATGCTACTAGCAGGACCTTTTTTTACTGTCCTGCCAGCGCATCGCTCCAGTGTGAAAGCAGCGGCACTTTCGGGTCGGTTTGCAGGCGCTATTATTAGCGCAATAGCGCCTGCAAACCGCCCCAGTGTGAAAGGGCTCTAAGAGAAGTGACTATGAACCTGATGGTCACGCTGACTGACTTCCAGAGTTTCTGTGTGGAGATGGACAAGGTTCTAAACCAGTGGTTCTCAACTCCTGTCCTCTGGACCCATTAACAGACCAGATTTTAAAGGGGTTGTAAAGGAAAATTTTTTTTTTTAAAAAAAATAACACATGTTATACTTACCTTCACTGTGCAGCTCGTTCTGCACAGAGTGGCCCCGAACCTGGTCTTCTGGGGTCCCTCGGCGGCTGTTTCAGCTCCTCCCCGCAAGCATTAACCACCTTAATGCGAGCTCCCTCGCATGGTGGTGAGTGCTTGCGGGCGCGCTCCCGTGATACAGCCGGCGGCTATAGCCGCTCACTGTATCACTCGGCCCCGCCCCCCAGCACGCTGCGTCATTGGATGTGATTGACAGCAGCGCAAGCCAATGGCTGCGCTGCTTCCAATCCATCCACTGTAGCCAATCAGCGGCCAGGGTGAGCGGAGGAATAGCTGTCGGGAACGCAAAGCTGACTTTCGAAGCGTCAGGTAAGTAAAACGGGGGGGCTGGGGGCGGCGGTATTGTCAGAAGTTTTTTCACCTTAATGCATAGAATGTCTGAATAGGGGTCTGAATACTTTATGAATCCACTGTATGCACCTTCAACTGTATAATTCAAAAGGGCAAAAGTCCATAGGCATGAAGTGTCCAATCCAAATTTGGTATATAGAAAACACTCAAATATTGCTGTGTGGATGCATCAGCCAATTAACATCACCAACCACCATACTTTTCAGATGAATGGTTGTCCTTGGACACATTGGCTATAGAGTGTCTCCCATGTAAATATACAGCAATAATATATGGTGAAATAGCACTATTGTAGTAGAATAGTTCTTCAAGATGCCAAATTCCAGTCACTGAAATCTAAGGGACCACTCCTAATATGTATGGGCACTTTGGTCTAAGGGTGTACTATTGATTTATATGGCATTGTGATCTAATTGGACACTCCTGATCTTATACGGTAGTATGTGATCTTAGAGGATAATTATAATCTATATGGGCCCTCTAAAGGTGGATTTTTATTTGGGGGAAGATTCTAAACCGCATGCAGTAATGTTTATAGTAGTGTATACTGTAATGTTTGTGGTAGAGCACCATACTGTAAATTTTTTTGTGGAGCAAACTGCCCATCAATAAAAAGGGACATACCAACTACCAGTATAAGGGGGTAGGGGGGCACAATGCACAACCACTGTGCTACAACCGCAAATGCACACATTTGGAAGGAGGTTGTGATATGACCCCCTTCACTTAAATTGGTTGCGTTCAACAGCGGTACCACCCACCAAATGCAATATGCCATTAAATATTAGCGGTGGATGCAAAGCAAACATCACAGCCGAAGCAGGTGTACAGTATTGAGGGGCAGTAAAACCATGGCTCAACTGCTTGGCACAGTGGTGTAGTGGATAGCACTCTCGCTTAGCAGTAAAAAGGGTCACTGGTTTGAATCCCAACCACAACACTACCTGCCTGGAGTTTGCATGTTCTCCCTGTGCCTGCGTGGGTTTCCTCCAGGTACTCCGGTTTCCTCCCACACTCCAAAGACATGCTGGTAGATTAATTAGATCCTGTCTAAATTGTCCCTAGTATGTATGAATGGGAGTTAGGGACCTTAGATTGTAAGCTCCTTGAGGGTAGGGACTGATGTCAGTGTATAATTGACAGTGCTATTATAAGTAACTGAAATAATAATAATCCTTTTACTGCCCTCCAGCCACCTGTGTCTGCAAGCCCCTAGAAGCCCACTGTCCACCAATGTAAAGGGGCACATTAGGTATGGATTACCAACATGAGTGGTTATGCTGAGCACCAATGTAAGAGGAAGCACTGGGCAGCTAATGTTGTACATAGTCCTAATGCCAAAATTCAATATGCTACCTCAGTCCTGCAACGGATCAAAAAACTCACGGATCGGATCGATCCTCGGATCAGAGTCACGGATCGGATCATTTTCGGATCAGCAAAAAAAACGAAAAAAAAAGACAAATCTTGTTAGACCCACCGGAGTTTTAGATTTAAAAGCTATTTTCCACACAAAACGGAGTTTATATGCATAAATACAGTATTTGTAGATCGGACGGACTGTTTAGATGTTAGATTTTAAAAGCAACAGCAAACCTGCTGACCTTACATGGTTGCTAATGTGACAGAACACCTCTGATTTTCACATTTAACATTAAATGTGAAAATCAGAGGTGTTCTGTCACATTAGCAAATACTGTATTTATGCATATAAGCTCCGTTTTGTGTGGAAAATAGCTTTAAAATCTAAAACTCTGGTGGGTGTAAGATGTCCGCTTGCCCCCTTCTAACTCTATCATTACAGTACTGTGCAAAGGAGTGTGGGGTGTAGCAAGATGGCGACGACGAAACGTCACTTCCTGACGATACAGCGGCTGCCGCCGGGTGTACCAAGATGGCCGCCGCTCCGGAGCTAGGCCGAAGCCGCGGCCTTTCCTATGGCCGAGGCAGGCGAGCTCTCCGCGGATCGGCACATCCGCGGAACGCTCGCCTGCCTCGAACGGATCATGGATCAGTGACGATCCGTTGCACCCCTAGTCCTGACCTTCATCATTGCATATGCTATGTTATGTGACTTAATGAAGAGGGCACACAGCATAGTCCTCGCTGCTCTACTCCTAATGCTCTGTTGTATGTTAAGTAGTCCTGAATACTGCACCATATATATTTTGTACATTATCATGTTCTGACATGTACATTATTTACACTGTTGTATATTGCATAGTATTGATCACTCCATATTCTATTTTGTTTGTTATAGTCCAAACAGCCATGCTGTTTATTCAAACATAGACGGAGAAACACATTTGGCAGAACTAACTCTGTGACGTCATCACGCTGAGGTTCACTGGATGACATTGCGGCCAATCTGCAACAGTGTTTGTGAAATGGCTGTTTCCGAATCTGTGTAAGTGCAATATCTTATGGAATAAATTGAGTATTTTTGTTGCGCTATGAGACTTCTCCCTTTTTAAATTTGATGCATCTGTGTGTTGGAGCTTGTTGCTGGAGTGCTTGCTAATATTTTTCATTAAATTCGGTGGACTTTGCTGCTAATTCTGTTCATTGGGGTCATTGAGCTGTGTGGAGATTCAAGGAAACGTTGGCTCCTCCAAGCCAAACAGAGTTATTACAATTATGCAGCGTACACGCGGCTGGACTTCCCGACAGAAAAAGACTTTTTCTGTCTGCATTTCCGACGGACTCAGATATAGGACATGTTCTAAATCTTTCCGTCGGAAATGCCGACGGAGTTTAGCCCATTGGCAAGTCCGGCCGTGTGTACCGCGGCATTAATCTCTATAATTTGAGATAAGGTCTGGTAAGAGGCCCCATTATCTTACTAGCACTCTGTGCGCTAGAGCACTTTGTATACTGGAACACAGAGCACTTTGTTTTGCACGTGGATGCACTCCATCTCCATAAGACTTTTGATTTATAAGTATGAGTGGTTTATGAATGATTTGTTTTATACCAATACATTTTCATTTTTGACACGTTGGTAATGAATTGCATTTTTCACTGATTTCACGTTTTTAATTATTTTGCTTGATTTGCGCACTTTTGGGTTATTTTTTTTTTTTTTTTAAATAATGTCTTTTTTTATATGCATGAAAGTTCAGTTTGATTTTTTTTTTTTTTTTTATCACTTAGGGACAGGGTGGATATAAATCAATGATTTTTCAAAAAAAATCTATAAAATCTGATTTTTTTTATTTAAATGTTTTTTTTTTTATATCAAATTTATTTAAATAAAATTCTTTTGAAATAAAATCGATCTAAAAAATGTTTTCTATTTAAGATACATGAATAATTTTGTTTAATCAGCATGAAATGGAACTTAGTTATGTAGCATACGGCTGCATATTCTGCAATATTTAACCACTTTACACCCGGCCCTTAGCCGAATGACGGCTTGCAGGGCGGTTGCTTAACTCTGGGATCACGTCATATGACGTCTTCCCAGAGTTCCCCTCTTGCGCGCCCCCTGGGGCGCGCACCTGAACATATCCGTGACCGCCGGGTCTAGAGGACCCGGCGCATCACGGATCCCGGTAAATGGCCGCTGATCGCGGCCGTTTACCATGTGATCGCTCCGTCAAATGAGATGACGCCGGTTTGTTTACATGTGATCGCTTCGTCATTTGACGGAGCGATCACATGGTAAACGGCCGCGATCAGCGGCCATTTACCGGGATCCGTGATGCGCCGGGTCCTCTAGACCCGGCGGTCACGGATATGTTCCTCTCCTCCCCTCCTGTGTACCGATTGGTACACTGTGAGCGGAGAGGGGGATGGATGGCTGCAGCGCTGTGGGCTGGTTGTGTAGTGCCCAAAGCGCTGCACAGTGACATCCAACCATCCATCCATCCATGCTCAGCCATCCCTAACGCTCTGCAATGCCCTGCAATACTCTGCAATGCCCCAGAATAATGTGCAATACTCTGCAATACCCCGCAGTACTCTGCAATACCCCGCAGTACTCTGCAATACCCCGCAATACTCTGCAATACCCCGCAATACTCTGCAATACCCCGCAATACTCGGCAATACCCCCGCAATACTCGGCAATACCCCGCAGTACTCTGCAATACCCCACAACACTGTGCAATACGCTGCAATACTCTGCAATACCCCACACCACTGTGCAATACTCTGCAATACCCAGCCATACCCAGTCATACTCTGTGATACCCAGCCATACTCGGCAATACCCCACAATACTCTGCAATACTTGGTGAAACCCAGCCATACTCTGCCATACCCTGCCATGCTTGGCCATGCTCAGCCATACTCGGCCCCTGTATGTGGCCAGGCTGTGGAAGTCTCACACATGTGGTATCGCCGTACTCAGGAGGAGGAGGAGAATCTATTTTGGAGTGTCATTTTTGGTATGTACATGCTATGTGTTAGAAATATTGTATAAATGGACAACTTTGTGTAAAAAAAAAAAAAAATTCATTTTCTTTACACATTTTCCAAAAACTTGTAGAAAAAAATGACAAGTTCAAAAGACTCATTATGCCTCATAGATTATACGTTGGGTTGTTTTCTATCCAAAATAGGGTCATTTTGGGGGCGTTTCCATTGTCCTGGTGCTCCAGGACCTTCAAAAGTGTAAGAGGTAGTCAAGAAATTTGATGTGTAGTTTATGCTCCTAGAACAAAAAATAAACCAAACGTGTAGCGCTAAAGGAAAGATTTGAGGCACTTGCAAAATGGCAGGATATAAAGCCAGTGCCCTGTATGCAGTATGACAGAAAATATAATAAAATATCTCACATTACAATCATGAATACAAACACATATAATGTATTATAGGATAGTCCGTGAATGAAGAACTGAATATGTCACCACTGTTGAGTGATATAAGCACCACCTTCACCGGCTAAAGGCCACAAAAGTCTCTAAGTAAACGACAGATGACCAATTTGTTGCAATTCCAACATGTCCAGGGTAAACAATGTATGGATAAATCAACTCCAGTGCATCACACCATAGTGTCTTCACACCCGTGCAAATCACTCAGATAATATAGCTGAAGGCTTACCAGAGGGTTTGAACCCTAAACAGTATACACTGTGAGGGTCAAACCAACTTGTATTGCTCACTGGCAATAGTGGGAAGACATTAGCATCATGAAGAGATCACAGGGGTTCGGTGAGGCTGTATCTTCTCCAGAAGTGACCAAAAATCGTCCCAGGTGTAGCTCATAAAGGATATAGAAAGAGCCACCCCAAGACGAAGTCTACTCAGACGAAACGCGTCGGGAGGACTCCACTGCTGCCTTTTTTATGTACAAGCGCTTTTTATCATTCTTATCATGTAAGTGTAATTCTTCTTTTTAATAAATCATTACTTTTACGATATCACACTATGTGGCTCTTTCTATATCCTTTATGAGCTACACCTGGGACGATTTTTGGTCACTTCTGGAGAAGATACAGCCTCACGGAACCCCTGTGATCTCTTCATGATGCTAATGTCTTCCCACTATTGCCAGTGAGCAATACAAGTTGGTTTGACCCTCACAGTGTATACTGTTTAGGGTTCAAACCCTCTGGTAAGCCTTCAGCTATATTATCTGAGTGATTTGCACGGGTGTGAAGACACTATGGTGTGATGCACTGGAGTTGATTTATCCATACATTGTTTACCCTGGACATGTTGGAATTGCAACAAATTGGTCATCTGTCGTTTACTTAGAGACTTTTGTGGCCTTTAGCCGGTGAAGGTGGTGCTTATATCACTCAACAGTGGTGACATATTCAGTTCTTCATTCACGGACTATCCTATAATACATTATATGTGTTTGTATTCATGATTGTAATGTGAGATATTTTATTATATTTTCTGTCATACTGCATACAGGGCACTGGCTTTATATCCTGCCATTTTGCAAGTGCCTCAAATCTTTCCTTTAGCGCTACACGTTTGGTTTATTTTTTGATCTATTGGGCAATTATTCTTATGTTGTGTTAGCAGCTTCAATATTTGTGAGTAAGCGCAAAATTGCCATTTGGGTTTTTTTTGATATGCTCCTAGAACGCCTGATGGGGCTTCCTGCATGTTGGTCCTCTGTATGTGGCCACGCTGTGTAAAAGTCTCACATGTGGTATTGCCATATTCAGAAGGAGTAGTAGAATGTATTTTGGGGTGTAACTTGTGGTATGCATATGCTGTGTGCGAGAAATAACCTGATAATATGACACTTTTGTGAATAAAAAAAAATCCTGCTTTTTCAAAGAATTGTGGGGAAAAAATTACAACTTCAAAAAACTCACCATGCCTCTTACTAAATACCTTGGAATGTCAACCTTCCAAAAAGGGGTCATGGGAGGGGGGGGGTATTTGTATTGTCCTGGCTTGTTAGGGTCTCAAGAAAGGAGATAGGCCGTCAGTACTTCAGGTGTGATCAATTTTCAGTGATTGGCACCACAGCTTGTAGACTCTATAACTTTCACACAGACCAAATAATATACACCGATTTGGGTTATTTTTTACCAAAGATATGTAGCAGTATAAAATTTGGCCAAAATGTATGAAGAAAAATTCTTAATTTGCAAAATTTTATAACAGAAGCAAAGAAAAATTTATTTTTTACGGAATTTTTGGTCTTTTTTCGTTTATAGCACAAAAAATAAAAAACCCAGTGGTGATTAAATGCCACCAAAAGAAAGCTCTATTTGTGTGAAGAAAGGACAACCATTTCATATGGGTACAGTGTTGCATGACTGAGTAATTGTCATTCAAAGTGTAAGAGCTCTGAAAGCATAAAATTGGTCTGGTTAGGAAGGGGGTTAAAGTGTCCAGTTGTCAAGTGGTTAACTTGGTTTCTTGCCCTGACACCTTGCTAGGGGTTATCGATGCTGGCTCTGACACATGCTGGGCGTTATTACTAGCCCCTCTCACTTGCTGGGGACTCTCATTGCTGGTCCCAGTAAAGCATGTTTTACTTCCACAATCTCTTTAGTATACCTGAAGGCCCTGTTCAATCTATACAAAGTGGAATTGACTATACCAACGGGGTAAACATGGCACACTATGAGATATAGACTGGGAAGAAACACACTTTTTGGAGCACACCCACATGCAAAAAGTGGGTGGCATCTTGTGCGCATTGCATCAGTTCACCCTCTCATGCTTCTGTGAGTGCAGGTGCATAGCACCCTCAAACGATTTGGTCTGGAGCAACTGTACCTTCTAAAGTGCATTTGGTAGTGCCAGGCCTTCATGGTATGTTGGAAAAACACTTCACTTTCTTCTGGGTTATGTTGCACAAGCCAGAAAATCTCTTGTAAAATGAAACTTTTGGATTCTAGTAATTATAATAAATTTGTAATATTTGTTTTTTAGATTAAAAAAGTTGAACATGTCTGAGGAAAATTCTGTAATAGAATTTCTCCGAGATCGTGGACTTCCGGAAGAAACTTTGCAAGTCCTTCAAAACGAAAAGGTTATTTTTGTATTTTATTTTTTAGCTGAACAATAAAAATATTAAAGGGGAAGTCCACCTTAATACTAAAATCTCTACATCTACAGTCTACCACGATCTAAGACTAACCTATCTAGCCCTGTAAAGAGGAAATCACTATACATAAATCTTTTCTGAAGATGATCCAGTCCCACGCTTAGCTGTCAACGGCGGCTTTTCTGCGTAGGCGGGTGCAGATGAGGCAGCCCCATAGTCTATGAGTGACGTCACTCCCCATTCATTTTACAGCAGTTGTCGACTGTGTCCTCTGCAGAGTTTCCGCCTCTGGAGAATGGACCGCATCAGCTTCAAAAAGGTCTGTATAGCAGTTTCTTCCTTATAGGGTTAGATAGGTTAGTCTTAGATCGTCGTTGTCTGTAGATGTAAAGATTTTAGTGTTAGGCTTGACTTCACCCTTAATGTGTGTTGTTTATTTTGAGCTATTGCTAAATGTTGGACGGAAGTTTGCCATAATCTTTGCAGCTATTACCATTTCTAAGGGTCACAAATTATCTTTGTAAGTTAGCTCCAGGTTTTTTTATTTTGGACGAGTATGCCAGATGTATGTGTTTCATTGTAGCACAGAATTTTAGAAACCTTGGTAAAACTAGCTGGCAGTAATTGTCATTTAAAAGTGGAAGAGTGTTTGCTAGTTATGTAAAGAAAAAACAAGCTTGTGTAATATTTTTCACCATAGATAATTTGTCTGTTGCAGGGAGGTTTGATAAATGATTGTCAAATTATACTTGCTAGTTTTATATGTAGGTGGATATAACTTTATATATTGACTTTTTTATTTTATTTGCTAAATATATTCTTTCATTTTAGATTGACAGAGATATTATACTTCTCATGGAAGACCATTCGCTTTCAAAGTATATTCCATCATATGGAGACAGAATAGCTCTGTTCAACTTCTGTAGGCGATCAGAGCCACTGTCAAAGCGCAAAATGGGCCTTTTTGAAAAATTACGTAACAAAATGAAACTTAGAAAAACCCAACCTGAAAAAAGTCTTCTAAGTAAAGACCATGATGAAGCAGAGATTGAGCCTAAAAAAAAATTGTCTGTAACTCGGATGATTGAAGTAGGTTGGATTAATGAAGTGAAAGGGACACTTAAACAAGTCAGAACTAAACAAGGTGGCGGAACCAGAAAGGTTAAAATGTCTAAGGAGGCTGGAAAGACTGAAATACTACATGAAGCAAAAAAACTTTTTTTTCCTAATGGAAATTCACCAAGAGGAAAAGAATCCCTTTTTACATTTGATGTCTGTGACTTCCAGCAAAATCCTCTTTCTGATGACATTACAATAGGCAAAATGTATGAGCTTGTAAAACTTTCTGTTCTGCGTTTTTACCTGAAAACTGTTATTAAAGCTGATACTGAAGGAGGAGACTCTACCTACTTTCCTTCATTACCCACATCAGTTTGTGTTGGGGCGACTCAAAGTGAGCATTATTCCACAAATAACACACCAGTTTTGATTGAAAATATACTGATGGAAGAAGGTGATATAGCTGTGCAAGCTTCTGCCCTTGGAGAGCTAACCAACAGTGATAATGAAATTAATTTTGGTCCACTAGACACCTCTGATGAAATATTAGAAAGCACTCTTCTATGGTTATCTCTGAGTCCTGCTGAAAATGAAGAGGAATACACGTTAACTATTCACCATGCTAACTGTCTGACCGATATGATCACTGCTTTTAGTAATCCCGAAATTTTAAGGCAAAACATTCATGTAAGACGTCTGTTTCCAGACGGCTCAGAAGAACCTGCATGTGGGTCAGGTGTCATGAGAGATACATTGTGTCATTTTTGGGAGGAATTTTATGAGCGGTGTACTTTAGGAAACAGTTGTAAAGTACCATTCATAAGGCACGACTTTACATATGAAACATGGAAAGCAATTGCCAGAATCATCCTGAAAGGTTACAAAGATTGTGGGTACCTTCCTATAAAACTTGCGCTTCCGTTCATGCATGAAGTCTTATTTGGAAGTATTTATGCTGACATAACTGAATATTTCTTTGAGTATGTCAGCTATTCCGAAAAAGAAACCCTCGCCACGGCTCTGGACACGTTTTCAGCAGTTGATGAAGCAGAACTTATGGATGTTCTTGATGATTATGGATGTCGACGTAAAGTAACATCGACCAGTTACAGAGCTACACTGTTTGAGATAGCACACAAAGAATTAATACAAAAACCAATGTTTGTCATTGATGCCTGGAAAGAGATATTACAGGAAATGCAGTTTATTACAGTCGACCTATTATCACAACAATACACAGAACTCCAGCCAACATGTCAAAAAGTTCTGAAGCAGTTAGAATTCCCTATTGCCATGTCGCCAAAGGAAAATGAGGTATCAAAATATCTTAAAAAATACATTAGAGAACTCACTAAAAGCAATTTGTGTAAGTTTCTGAGGTACTGCACTGGCAGTGATTTAAATATGCCTGGGATCATCTACGTGCAATTTGAAGAAATGCCTAGTTTTTCCAGAAGGCCTATTGCCCGTACATGTGGTAGGGTCCTGCATCTTTCTGAAAACTATGAAAATTACCCTGATTTTCGATCAGAATTTAATGGCATACTGGATTGCAATATTTGGGTAATGGAAATTGTCTGAATGCTTTCCATTATGTCTTTCATTTTTTTTGGTCGTATACATCTAATTTCTGCCTTTTTTTTTTTTTTCGTGATTTTTTTTTTTTTTGGGAGGACTACTTTATTTTAATTGCCTAGCTACTTCGGTCCAGTTTGGCACAATGTAAATATGTATATCTGAGGGACTGCAGGGGAAGAAGACATTCACTGTAGTAGTTGGTGCTACTACAATGCTTGCCACTTCTGAATCCTGTGCCAAATGGCTTTTCAGTTGAATAGTGAACTCAGGGGGGTGCTTGCTAGGAAACAAGCTGCCGTTCACAGAGCACCTTGCTTTTTTTTATAACATGGCATTCTCTGATTGGATTAAGTGCATATTGTGATGTCCAAGACCCAATTCTTCATCTACTCCAATCAGAGAATGCTATGAATTGATAAAAATACTAGCCATTTTATAAATGGCAGCAGTGCCAGTGAGCAACCCCTTGTGTTTACCATGTAGAAGGTAAGCTGCTTGGTACAGGTCTCAAAAGATAAAAAGCAGTGCTTGCTTCCACAGCAGTCCCTCAGATATGAAATATGCATACTTATGTTGGTTCAAGTTGGACCAATGTAATAATGAAAATAAAATCATACCTTGTAGGTGTGTCTGAGCAGTTATGGACCTTTATTTAAGATGAGTGCCAACTCCACTGTTTCAGTTTTCACACTTGAGCTTATTCCTGCAGAAAAATATCCAAATGGCAGTATTCTGCCACCGGATCCAGAATGCACAATTGCTTCAAGATGACTTATTAGTTGGTGGACAGTGAGGACAGGCATGTAATTGCATTGATATGTGCTCAGACAATTCCTGCTTCCTCCTAAACCTCAAGAACCATGGCTGTTTTCCTCGTCCCCTGATTCTGAGTCCAGTGGATTTGATGTGAACAACTTCCACCTGGAATTGCCAATTGGGCAGTTTGAGTAGAACCTGACCCAGCCTTTGTCTTGTGTAAAATAGGTGAGGTGCTTAAGTGCACCAATTATAGAATTACAAAGGCAGATGTTGAGGCCCTGATTCATCAAGTGCATGATTCTTAACAAAAAGGCTCTAATGTAAATCTACAGTGACTTTTTCCAAGTTACTGAAAGACTAGATATGGGAGAGTCTACAACTTCAACGATGAAGTCCAGGATTGTCCCACTAGAACAATTTCAGAGTTCACAAACCGTATATTTGTGCACTCTCCTGCTGCACACTAAGGACTTAGAGGACATAAGTCACTGGAAAAAAATACAACTATGTTCACTTGCTGGAGGCAACTGAAGCTGAACATTTCCAAAACACTACAAAATTCATACTATTTTAACTACTGGACAACACTACAGACACCTTTTAATGATTGACTTGCTCCACAGAAGTCTGTACTCACGGTCACCTGACCCTGCCAGAACATGTGATGTTCTTGGTTGTATCCATTATTAATCTCAGAAAAATGAGATCTTATGTCAGGCATGGATTAAGGGTCTGGGAGAGTTTGATGGTGCACAAACAAATCTTGAGGATACTGATCCTTTAAATCTGACTGACTGAAACCTCTGTTAAATGTTCTAGTTCACCCGAAGCTCTCTGAACCCTGCAATCTTTTAGTTCCCACCTTCTCTTGTTCTGCATACATGTGAACTTTATCCTCTTTAGACTACCATTCCCATCTCACTCCTGAGAGAGATGTAAACCCACCTTTGCCCCTTGTTAACACCTGTAACCCACTCAGAAAAACATGGATGTCCTACATGGAGCTTGTATCGTCTATCCCCCTTTGACATTTTCAGCTTGCCTATACAGACTATAGTGTATAGGGGGAGGCAATCTTTTATTGGAACCCCCAGGATCTGTCAGGTTACCACTTTTACAACCTATTGGTGTTCTTCAAAGATTTTGGTGATGTTGCTATCATTCCTCTTTGGACTAGATTGTGGCTAACATGGTATGTCTTTTACAGTGCTTGCAGATGTATTTTTGTAATACTCTTAACATCTGATAGAAACCTTTGATGATCAATGCTTTAATCACATTAAACAATACACATTGGATTTCCAGGGGTTAAGGAGGGTACTTATGTTCATGCTTTGTGTTATGTGGCTATTTTCCGCCATACATTCAATGTTGGGCTCATAGATGTGAATGTGATCTTTTTGGGGAGATGTACTGATGTTTGTGTCTGGCCTGCTCTGATTTCATGCACACGAGTACTTTGCAGTGGGCCTGGCCTTTTGCCTTGACTGTTTTGGGTAGCATTATGCTGGAAATATGGAGAGTTGTAATTTTTGTTTTGTCCTCTGCAATGTCCTTTTATATGCTTATTTTCTAGCATCAGCAGGCAAAGGTGAAGACTTATGTGTGGTGAATGAGTTTAGGGAGATGTCTTTGCATTTGCAAGGTGTGTTTTGGGCTTTTGGACTGATATTCCTAAGACCGTGGTGCTTCAACAAGCAGGTTCCATCTTTATACCTCAGGGGACCCTTTAATTGCCCACGGCTTCTACCTTTGTTCTTTTCATTGTCAGTTATAAATGTTGTCAGTTGATTTGTTGTTCCTAAGTGTGCTTTAGACACTAGTGACCCTTAGACCCCATACACACCATTAGATTTTCTTGAGGTCAAACATTAAGAGTTTCAATTTGTATGCAGTCAGGCAGGCCCTTGCACTACGGGGTCTTAAGTTGACCATAGTTGATTAGAACCATCTGTTAGCGAGCTGATTGTACCCAAGTTGATCCAGCAATCATCTTGTGTACAACCAGCATGTTTACATCCAGTTATTGCCAGCGGCTATAGCCACTAGCAATAATTACTGTGTATTACCAGCACTGACTGTGTTGGAGGAAGTGAGCGTTTTAATTTACTGCAACCCATGGTTTCAGGAAAGAAAATTGCATAATCTTTGGCTTGCCTTAGTTTAAATGTTTCATTAAAGTTGTATTCTGATAAGATGTCTTGTTCTGTTTTGTTCAGATATTGCTTAAGGTCATTTGTACCTATGATCCTGTATGGAATACTGGGAGGGGGGGAATGGAGAAGGCTAGTTCTTGCTGAGCTCCAAAGCACCCTCACCATAGGTCGTCACCCACAGGGTAGTCCTTTTAAATTTAGTGAAGTGGGAGTAGATTCCCACTTATACCCTGCCCACGTTCCACAGCATTATCCTCTGTTTGAACCCCACCTTTCCTAGATCCCCACTTAACTTTTAGATCATTGCTGTCACTGTTCTGTCCCCCCGCCCCCCAAATCTTACTTTCCCTAACCTTTCACCATTTCTTCTTTTTAACACATTTCCACCAGGCTTCAGCTCACGTTATTTGCCACTTTAAGTTGGAATTTAAAATCAATTATGCATCATTTTGGTAAAATCTTCTCAATCTGTGTGAAAACAGACTACACTTGAAAAGATGGGGGGGTTGAGAGTTAGAGAAAGGTGTTAGCAAGTTATTTAATAGATCCAAAAGGTTATCTGCAAGGTTCTGTGAGGTAAGCATTTTATCACTGTAACTTGTAGTCACTTTAGAGATATCGGAATGCTATTGCTGAGCGCAAATTGCTTCATCCAGAGCAATACCACACTTGTTACCATGCTACCTGTATTTATAGGTACCATCTTTCTCTGACTGTGCTCCTGTATCTCTTTAGTTGGACCTTACCAACCAACCCATGAGATCATGGAACTGGTGACTTAATTTTTCACTTGTTCAGGATCCTGTAAGTTGAGGATCAAGAGGATTTTCATTAAATGTGGCCCTCTACTTAAAAAAAAAAAAAAAAGAAAAAAAAAGGACATTCCAAATAGAAAAACACTTGGGGGATATCCATAACTTAGAGTCTACCCATAAGAAAACATTAGCCCTATCCATTCTTGGTAAAGTAACCATGTTGCAGAAAAGCTTTAGATCGCTTGATTTATATAGTACCAAAGCAAAACAAACAAAATGTAAGGTACTACTAGGAGCATGGTAACAACTGTGGTAAAATGACTACAAGATGGAGGGGATAAAGAGCCTACCTCACAAGATATTGAGGAAACCTTTTGAGTATAATATATGCAGTAACTTGCTAACACTTTTCTCTGACTCTCAGGCATTTCATAACATGTATGTTCTAAACAGTTTTGGACATCTGTTAGAGATATGGTTCTTCTGGTACGGTCTGATTAGGTCCTTTTGAAAGCAGGTAAGGCATATTTTAGGCATATTCATGTTCCAAATGACCCTGCCTTCTTTCTTTAGAATAATACTTATGTAAGGAAAACATATGTAAAGTCAATACTTTCCTCACAGAAAGCAACTAAGAGTTATACTCAAGATTTATAGAAACAACCTTGTCCTCTTTCCATTGCTGTGTGGTTAAAAAAAAATAAACAACCTTTAACAAATGGAAGACTTTATCTCCTATAGCAAAGATAATAAAGAACATTTTGATAGGTGTGGTTCTATTGGTGAAAATTCTGTACTGCCCAGAATACAAATTGCTTCTATAAGACAGTATTCTATATTACTAAATAAATATCCGTTATTGGGCCTTGTCCTACATGCGAGTTGGAGCCTGTCGGAGGAGATCAACCTTCAGCTGTGTGGACCATATTTTTCCCTTGCATTCCTTGTGTTTTTCTTCTCTCTCCTACCTGCCTCTACATTTAGATCCTTTTACCCCCTCCCACATCTTGTTGGGTTCCACCTTGCTTCTTCCTCCCATATGTTGTTTATTTAAAAAAACTATACTGGATTGACATGGTTCATAGAACATTTGCATTTCATGCTTTCCTGTTTGATGGACTAGCAAATACATGTTTTTATGGACTATGATTTATAACTTACTGATCTCAATGTTGTCTGAAAACTATTATTTTTGATTTTGTCTCATTTATCTTGTGAATGTTGTATAACTTTGATTATAAAAAAATTAAAAACATACCTCGAGTTGTAATCTAATGTGTAGACTTTTTTTTTTTTTTTTATTAATTATTTTAAATTATTAAAATTCATTTGACTTAGTTGACATTTTTCATTGTAAATGGGAATCAGCTAAACTGCCCTGGGTTCATTTGAAACAGTTTGACTTTAAAATGATTTAGGTTGAGCAACTGAACTCCTTTGAAGTTGCCCAATGTTAGGGATTTATCAAAACTGAAGCAGACAGAATCTTGAGCAGTCATGCATAACAACCTATCATCTCCAGCTTGTTAATTTTTGGAAATAAAATAAAAGATGATTGGTTGCCATGCACAACTGTTTTATATTCTGATTACGCCTGTATTGATAAATTCTCCTCAATCCTAGCTGAATCTGTCAAATCCGAAATGCCCATTTTTTTAGGCAAATAGGTAAAGGGCTGTCTAAAAAATAACGTGGTGTGTTGGTAATGCCCTGGAGAACTTGTAGCAATGCAGAATTTTAAAAATACATTGGGCCATTGAGAAGTGTTTTTTTTTTTTTTTTTTTTTCAATGCGCCAACATTTACATTTTTTATGTAATTTGCCAGCAAATGACATTTCCCTCCTGGCGTCTTTATTCACTTCCCTACTGGCCTATTGCAGAATGACGTCCACAAGGTGGCTCAGTTATCCAAACTGGGCATCAGATGACATCTAGCAGGATAAGCTGCTCCTGGTCCCCCTCGGGGCATGCAGAGCAGCGATTGGTGTTGCAGTGTATCGATCTGACACACCGCATCTCCGAACTTGGTAAAGAGCATATGACATACAGTAGGCTCTTTATCATGTGATCAGCTGTGACCAATCACAGTGGTAACCAGGAAGTGCCGGTAATCAGCTTTCCTCAGTTCACACTAACAAGACGCGAGCCCAGCCAAACGGCAGCTCTCCTGACGGGGGGTCTGCGCTGATAATCACTGCATTGATTATCAGCGCAGCCCCATCAGTAATGCCTATCAGTAATTCAATACCAGCCATTTAATCTGAGCATGCAGTCAAGTTAGCCAGAAAAGAGGTTGACATGCATGCACCCTACCCACCCTGAACCATACTGGGCCACATGCCCTCAACATGGGGAGAGTATCTTGCCAGGGGGAACCCTTGGTAAAGCTCTATGTCCTCATTTTAATGAGGACAAGGGCCTTTTCCCACAGCCCTGGCTAAGTGATGTTGGGGGCTTTTGGCTTCTGGAAAACTTTAACAATAAGAGGGCACCCAGATACTAACCCCATTCACCTATGTGTATATATTATCTCTAATCATAAGGAAAAAAATGAAAAAAGTCTCACAATGTACATTAACAATGACCGAAGAGCTTAACTCCATGACATCACTTGCCAAATAACATCTCCCTGATCGTTAATATACGGGGAAGGCCGTTGCCATATTCAGGCAATGATGTAACACCTCGCATTCCCTGCCCATTTAGTTACTTGGCTGGGGATTCCTGCCCATGTAAGTGAAATGGGCTGAGTAACATCAGTGGTTGGTAAAGATTTGATGGGTGCTAGCCTCTGCTGCTTCCTTAGTAATCATTGACAGCCAGAAGCTGCCACCTTTGTTCAAACTGCCTTAAAGTGGTTGTAAAGTCAAGGTATTTTTTTTTTTTTAATGCATTCTATGCATTAAGATAAAAACCTGTGTGCAACAGCCCCCCTAAAACTTGCCTGATCTTCCAGCGATGTACACAAGCTCTTTGGCTGTCCAAGACTCTCCCTCCTGATTGGCTGAGACACAGCAGTGGTGCCATTGGCTCCCGTTGCTGTCCATAAATTCAGTTAGCCAATCATGAGAGGGGGTGGGGCAGAACTGCAACCCCATGTCTGAATGGACACAAAGAGCTTCAGCTCAGGTGCCCCCATAGTAAGCTGCTTGCTGTGGGGGCATGTCACAGTAGGGAGAGGCCAAGAGCCTGTGAGGGATCTGAGAAGAGGATCTCTGCTGCTCTGTGCAAAACCACTGCACAGAGCAGGTAAGTATAACATGTTTGATATTTTTCAAGAAAATAAAAGGAAACTTTACAATCACGTTTTAATTTGTGAAAACATCTGAACACTGAGCTCATCCCTAATTGTGAACAGGTTTCACGTTCAGATCACCGTAACTCATCCACTAATCAATTACCTCTGAGCAAATGTGTTCTTGGACACTATTTAAATAATCCTGATTTGAACTGGTAAAGTTATGAAGCACCAAATTGAAACCTGACACAGTCCTGGATTGAACGTAGCTCACAGGTCATCTCTAAAGCTGCGCATAGACTAACCATAAATTGAAATGATTCTGAAGGGACTGACTATATTTTGATTCAGGTGTCGCCTTCCCCTGTTTGACTGAGGTCGATTGTTAGGTCAAGTTCTGTTGAATCATGTGCAAGCAAAAATGCTGTTTTTATTTTTCCTTGCACGTGATTGGGTACTCTGCAAAGTGAAGCTTTACCTCATTTACTAAGCGCTTGAGCAACTGCACTTTGCAAAGTGCACAGTCCATTTGCCTTCATTAAATCAACCCTGTTGTCTGACCGAATTTCTAAATGTAGTGGTATTGTAAACCATTTAACCCTGTCCATTACCTAATATGCTTGCACAATGAAAACATACCATGAGAACAGGCCATGATTGTCAGGTGACTGCAATGAGGCCCATTAACTTGAATGGGTTGTGTCCTGCACTAGTGTATGTCAAATATTACAGGGGCTATAATTGCTGCTGTGGAGCAGATCATCAAGGATTTTGCATGTGTACTCATTCCTAGCTGCTGCGTTGTCAGCTAAAGAGGGAGCAGTTTGGGAGCCCTTATAACACAGCTCAACCATGTGGTTAAACAGCCCCCCCCCACCCCCCAAGTGTGAATGAGCCCTTAGCGTTCAGATAATACTTGCTACAGTTTTTTTTTTAACCAGTTCCTGACCATGCTATTGCCAAAAGATGGCTACAGCATGGTCGGCTAGTTCTGGGAGGGCATCCATGGACATCTGCTGCACTCTGTGATCGCAGTAAAGGGCCAATCACAGTGGCCTTTTACCATGCGATTGGCTGTGTCCAAACATAGCTGATCACAATGTAAACAAAGTTATCAGTTATCAGCATTTCTTTCCTCACGTGATTTTACAGGGTCAGGCGTGAAGAGCCGTTAACCGGCAATTCTGACAGGGCACATATACCGTATTTTCCAGTGTATATGACAACCTTTTACACCAAAAAAATGGCCAAAAAGCGGGGGTTGTCTTATACGCAAGCCGCCTGCTCGATGACAGCCCTCCAGATGCTTGCTGAATGTGCGGTAATACTGTATACATTATACACCGCTGAGCTAATCCCGGCAAGAGATGTATTCTATTAATGAATACAAAGTCTGCTCGGATTGGAGTAACAACCTCTGCCAATCCGAGCAGACTACATACAGTAGTCTGCTCCGATTGGCTTTGAGAGTCAGAGGCGCGGGCTGATGATGTTACAGCCTCTGCCAATCTGAGCAGTCTTTGTATTCATTAATAGAATACATTGCTCGCCGTGATTGGCTCAGCGCAGTAGACTTTGAGACAGTATGTTACCTGTTACCAAAGCTACTGAACATACGGCATTACTGCACATCCAGCAGGCTGACAGACTGGTCGGGAGGGGGTCGTCTTATACGGCGAGTACAGCAAAAAGACAATTTTAAATGGAAGATTGGGGGGGGGCGTCTTATACGCCTACCCGCCTTATACGCCGGCAATTACGCTACGTTGATAATCAGGATACCGGTTGTAAGTGCAGCCTCAACAGTACACATCAGTGAAGGAGAAAAATTGCTTGTTTGCAAAAAATTTTAACATAAACTGAGAAAAAAATAAATAAAAATGTTACATTTTTGGTCTTCTTTTGTTTATCAAAAAAAATGGTGATTAACTACCATCAAAAGAAAGATCTATCTGTCTAAAAAAAATAAAATAAATATGAGTACAGTATTGCATGACCGCACAATTGTCATTCAAAGTGCAACAACGCTGAAAGCCCAAAATTGGACTGGGCAGAAAGGGGGTGAAGATGACCAGTATTGAAGTGGTTAAATGTGCTGCCCTCAATGAATGTGGAAAACCAGCAGATGCTGCCCACTGAAGTAACAAAGACGGCTGCCCTGTGTGTTAAATCGTACACCCGCTGCCTGTTGAGTGCAGGCTCCATGCCACTGAGCTAAGCTCCTTGCCGGACCTCTGCGACAGGCAGCTGTGGCTGCACTGTACCTGCCATGAATGCTGTCACAGAGACCACTCCAAGCAGTTGGACAGGGGACTCAGCTCAGTGACATGGAGCCTTAACTAAAGCATTGCCCTGATTCACCATGTGAAGCCGGTGTTCTGTCGAGATGTGCCTACCCATCGAATAGTGCCCGGGACGAACTGCGCATGCGTTGTACGTCGAAGCACAACAGCTGTTTTGCCTATCAGCTGGGCTGACGTAACCATGGCGCATGCGCACATCGTAGGAGGTATTTCTCGATGGGAGATACCACAATTTAAACCTATACAAACAGCAGGGGTAGACAGAGGTTCTCAGATTGTGCATCGCTGCTGCTGGAGGGTGGCATGTGGCTGTGTTGAAGAGCTGGTTTTGTCTGTGTTGCAAACCACCGTTTCACACAGGCAAAACCGGCTGTTCAACACATGCAAACCCACCCTGCAACATAGACAAAACCAGACCATCAGCACACTGTAAAGCCGCCCCGCGAGGCACAATGTGAGAACTACGGTCTCCCCCCCCCACTGTTTGTATAGGTTTCAATCAAGGCAGTGAAATGGTATCTCCCATCGAGAGAGACCTCCTAAGATGTGCACTTGCACCCTGGTCACGTCACTCCAGCTGATCGGCAACTCAGTTGGAGTGCGGCTCTGTCCTGCGCATGCGCGGGCACTATTTGATGGAGGCCACTTCTTGACAGAACACCGACACTTGAAGTCACCTTATGGGAATTAGGCACCCCTGACTTTCACAGAAGTTGGTTGAGTCTAGATATACAGCTCTCTGCATGACAGGAACACCACTGACACAGATGATTTCAAAATAATAACTATATTATCTCCACATTTTTCAAATCTTGAAAAAGTGACATATTTATATACCAGTATTTGATTTGGGTAACAAATCCAAATTCTAATTGTATTATTCAAAGGTTTTGAAGAATGTTATTCCTCAACTGAAGGTATAGATCAACAGCTGAATATGGGTCTTCTGGTGCATTCCAGGAATTCTCTTCCATAATGAGACAACACAACTCAAAAACAGTTTCATCACATGAGTATCGACCTTTTGGGAGGCATTCCTCCTTGCATATGGCTACTTCATCTGCATCAACAGGCATTATTCTATTCACTGTGCCACGAGTTTCTGGATACAGATATAGTAAAATGGGCCTTCCACCTGAGCTGTCCTGTCTTTTGCATTTTCGCATATTGTGAGAATTCCAAATGTATACAACTTCATCAAGTTCAGCCTGAAATAACAATACTGAGAATTAGGGTCTACGAGGGAAATAAGAAATATTAAACAAAATGTTCCCATACTTCTTCATTGAAGAAAATTACATTGCTAGCTTGTCAAAGAGATCTATACCTAATTGTGATGGAGCAGTAATTCAAAGGTCCTGTATATATTTTAATTTAAAGGATAAGTTCACATCACATTAAAAAATCAATAAATACATTTTTTGGCAGTTAAAAAAGTGTATTTAATGTGTTTTCCATAGGAGCCTGAAAACATTGCACCCGGAATCAACAGATCAAGGGTGCAGTGTCAGGCTCCTGCAGACTGTGTAACTATCTGCCCATGTCTTTAATATGGACAGGCATACTCAGTCCAAGAAGAATCAATAAACTCCAAGGATGCTCACCAGCTCCCTCATTGTGCACTAAAAGCTATCAGCTGCAAAGGCTGTTGGTGTTTGGAGTTTATTTGTTCACAAAATGAATGATGTGACCGTGTGGGCGGAGCCCTGCATGGCTAGGTTCTTTTCAAATTGTAAAATTAAAAAAGCTGCGCTAAAAAAAGGTTTCAATCAGTGAGTCCAATTAAACTTTAAAAGACAGGAAAGTCAATATAAGCCACTTGGAATTCTTGATATCACCGCAATGTGCACACACAAACAAGAAAGTGCCCGATCACCGTATTTATATAGTCTGCTTACCAGATGGCAAGCATAAACGGCAGGTGGCTATAACCCAGCCATGGCCTTTAGCTTGTAGATGATAACAATGGTAGAGGTAAACCGGATCATGCAGATCACTCCCTCTATTCAACTATGATGTCCGTTATGGCTCAATGGATAGCGTAATTTAGTCTAGATAACAGTTTATTAAAATGAGGTATTGCACAGTTAGGAAGAAATGGATATGCATATAAAAGAAATGCCGGCCAGCACAAACACATGAAGCCCGTCCTCCTAGTTCAATCGTGTGGTGACGCCACTACGATGTCACGCTTTAAAATTGCTCACACTTGTGGTATGACGCAAAAGTTCAGTACTCAAAAATCTTCATAGGTGACGCTTTACATTTTTTTACAGGTTACATTTTTATAGTTGCAGAGGAGGTCTAGTACTAGAATTGTTACTATCGCTCTAACGTTCATGCTGATACCTCACATGTGTGTTTTGAACATTGGTTACATATGCGGGCGCGACCTACGTATGCATTCGCCTCTGCGTTCAGGGACAGGTGCGCTTTAATTTTATTTTTATTTTTTTACACTTTCCCTTTCAAAAAAATGGTTTTGATCACTTTTATTCCTATAATGTAAACATGCCTTGTAATAGGAATGGTGCGTGATCCGTCCTCTTAATGGAGAGATGTGGGGTCTATAAGGCTGGAAAGCATCAGATCAACAAAAAAACATGAACGATCTAATGCTTTTCTGCCGTGTCCCAGGCTTTTACTTACGCCGGACTGGACATGACGTCATAATGTCACGCCCGGGCCCCCGAGAGTCATAGAGATTGCCTGGGACCATCTATCCCTCAGCGCCAAATTCTTTCTCCGCGACGCCGATCGTACGGGTGACCCGGGAGAAGCACCGGAGGGCGACGGGAGGGGGGGTCATCCCCTCTCGCCAGCTGTAAGAATGATCAAGTGGCTGAATAGCCGCTATGATTTTGCTTACGGTGAAGGGAATCACCGGCAGGAAAAACAACATCTGAATGATGGTTGCAGCTGCAGGTATCATTCAGATATAGGGTTGCCACCTGTCCAGGATTCACCTGGACAGTTCGGCTTTGGAATCATGCGTTCGGGTTTCAGACTGCCTGAAACCAGGACACATTATTTAGACTGGACTATTACTTCCCAGCAGCTTCCACCCCCCCCCCCCCCAAACACTCCTACCCCTCTGTGTCTGCCCACACTCCAATCCCCAGCGCTGTGCCTCAGAAAAGGAAAGTGGGGGCTGGAAATTTGAAGTCCAGCAGCCTCAGATACATCTGGATGAGAGGTGCCGACTGCGAAGGGGTGAGTGAACTCACCATCCATCCCTGTCTGTGTCTGAAGTCTCCCCCCTTCTCTCTCCTGCCTCTGAGTGAGTACACTAAGGCAAATCAGGGTTCTCAGAGCACCCCTTACATCAGAGTTCCCCTTTACACCAGAGGCCACAGTGTTTCCCCTTACATCAGAGTCCTCTCTGTACATCAGAGTTCTCAGTGTTCCCCCTTACATCAGGGTTCCCAGAGCATCCCTTATGTTAGAGTCCCCAGAGTTCTCCCTTACATCAGAGTCTGGACAGTTCCCCCTTAAAGTGAAAGGGGACTCTGCGAGTTCAGATGTAAAAGGGGAACTCTGTGGATTCCGATGAAAAGGGAAACTCTGTGGATTCAGATTTAAAAGGGGTACTCTGTGGACTCTGATGTAAAGGGGGACTCTTGTTATTAACTTCATATGAATAGAAATATTTAATAGCAAAATATATGTATAGTTTATACTATAAAAAAAATTGCTGTGCGGTGCTAAAGTGTTTGGGTTTGAAAAGGTGGCAACCCTATTCAGATATCACCACTGAAAGACCAGGACGTCATATGATGGCCAGCCGTCGTCAAGTGGTTATAGACAGCTTACACATTTAATTGCATGTATGACATCCTGTGTCACTAAAATGTAACCAAAGAAGTATGTTTGGATAAATATGCTAGCTATTTTACATTAGGAATGAGACAAACATACCCGGGTTGGATTCGATGGCCATTTGGGGAGCATGTCATACATTCTGCTGAAAAATCCGAACCCCTTTTGAGTTGATGGGAGTCAAATCTGTCAAACCAAGTATCGCCATTTTAAAAGCTAATGGCAAAAAGGGCATGGGGGCTGGACTCTGCCCTGGGGGACATGAACCAATGGAAATGTATTTAAAAAAAATTAAGAGTTTATTGGGAAAATTGATTTTAAGGCCTTGTTTACAAGGGCTCTGTTTGCCTGCACAGGGATGCACAAATGTTCCATGCACAGCCACTGCTCCCAATGTCACAGCCGTTTAGGTGCGGGTGTGTGTCCCTGAAGAAACACACACACAATGTCAAAATGGAAGCAGCAGCTGTATCCATGCCGCTAATGTGTCCCAATTGACATGAACAGAACTGCCTGCATAGGAATGCACAGTACGCCTGTACATCCCTGTGTGGGCAAACACGCCCTCACACAGGAATATACTTAAGTACACCCGTGTGAACAAGGACTAATAATGCATAAAGCAAAAATAAATAAATTTAAATAACATGACTGTGGGTGGCCTTAAAGCGGTAGTAAATGTAATTAAATAATTAAAAATCCAGGCCCCCTGCATGCTAATGTCATAATGTGCTAGTTTGCATCACACACTAGCACATTATGAAATACTTATCTTAAAGCGAAGCCCTCCTGGTTTGCGGTCTCTGACCATTTGGCTGAGCCGCTATGATGTCACTCCTGTGCGTGCGCACGGGAGTCATAGCCGTGACACAGAGCTCTAAAGGGACGGCATGAGCATGCTGTCCCATCAGAGCGCATGTACCGGTGATGTCATCAGCCGCAGAAACAGTGAATATCTCCAAAACAGTGCACATTTAGGCGATATTACTTGTATCTACAGGTAATCTTTATAATAAGCTTAACTGTAAGTACAAGTATCCCAGTGTTTACTATCAGTTTAGCCTGCCTGTGAGCAGTGTTAATTTTGTCGACTAAAACGACTAAAACCTTTTAGCCGACTAAATGAATACTATTTTAGTCTACTAAAATACGACCAAAACTAAAACAACTGAGATGACTAAAATACGGCTAAAACTAAAATGGCATTTTAGTCCTAAGACTAAGACTAAAACTAAATTGAAATTTGCTTCCAAAATTAACACTGCCTGTGAGGTGTTGCATCTGTATGATGTATAGAACCTCCTGCAGCAAAACTAATATTTGCAGCATTGCTGTATGGTGGTTTAAATTGCAAGTAATTTACTTTTTAATGCCAGTTACCTTTATTTTAAAACAAAATGCATAGATACCCCACTAAAATACATTTCAAACTGTCAAGAGACATAAGGGTCTAGTATGCATTTTGGGGGGTTCCTGTGCACCTTTTTTGGGTACGAAATAAAAGAGGTTTACTGTGAAAAGTAAATTACCCACTGATGTATTTTTATATCTAAAAGGGGGGGGGGTTGTCGCAGAAAATCTATACTAGACCTCTCAGAACAGATTTTAAGGGGGTAGCCTGTGCAAAGTACAAGAAAAGAAAAATGACATAGGGTTCCCCCAACTCTATACAACACCCTTGATCCTAGCACACAGCCTGGCAGGCCAGGAAAGGGGGGATGAGTGTGCGTTCCCCCTTCTGAGTGTGCGTTCCCCCTTCTGAATCCTAACAGGCACCTGCCTTCAACATAGCAAGATTATGTTGCCAGGGCTATAATTGACCAATGCAATGATGGTTCTAGACATGCATTTTTGGGACAAGTTATTCCCCCAAATGTCCCTAAGGTTCGGATCAGTATCAAAATTCCAAACAGACAATGTTCATCTCATCCCCATTACACATTACTGAGGTTTTTTATTATCAGCTACTGCAGTCAAATTTAACATGTACCTGTTTTGTAATTCTCAAGAATAAGCCAAAAAACCAAGCATGCATGTGACAATCATGAATTTAATTGGCTGTAAATACTTGTAGAATATATGTAGTCAATGAGCAACTCTTCAATGGTAATTTTATATTCCTGCCCTGCTTCCAGTGGTGTACCTAGCACACCTGACACCCGGGCTAGACATTTTTTTTCACCCCCCCAAGAAAAATGGTATGTGGCAATATAACCAAAACTGTGGGTGTGGTCAGATTGCATCAACAGTGGGAAGGGTTTAAAGGGCCATATGCTTTAAGACTGTGCCACAAGCGAGTATGTATCAGACAGTACAAACCTCAGTATACTCATTTTAATAAAAGAAAACTGTTCTATTGCATATCCTTTACTACACACAGCTAACCATAAAGTGATATTATAGTCTTGATTTTTGTTTGTTTTTTCTAAATAATAAACATGTTATACTTACCTGCTCTGTGTAATGGTTTTGCACAGAGCAGCTTGGATCCTCCTCTTCCTGGCCCCTGCCTCTTTCTGGGTGCCCCCACAGCAAGCACCTTGTGTCTATTCACACACAGAGCCATGGCTCGACTCCACTCCCTCCGTCTTCTGATTGGCTCACTGGCTGTGATTGACAGCAGTGTGAGCCAATGGCTCCCGCTGCTGCCAACAGCCAATTAGGAGTGTGAGTCCCCAGACAGCCAAGGCTCTCGTAGACATCGCTGGATTGAGAGGGTTGGGGAGGCTGCTGCACACAGAAGGTTTTTTACCTTTGTGCATAGAATGTTGCACCTTTACAACCACTTTAATAAAGAATGCGCTGTACTTAGAATGCTGTAGTCAGGATAGGGTTGCCACCTTTTCTTCAAGCCAAACCCGAACACTTTTGCGACGCACGGCAATTTTTTTGTAGTACATGCTATATGATTGTAAAATACCTTCTGTTACCCAAAGAGAGTAGTAATGAGGTGTGCTACAGTGAACAGTGGCTGTGGCCCAATTGCATTAACAGTGGGGGGGGGGGGACTTAAAGGGGCATGGTTAAATAAAACAAAAGCATTAGTGTACCCATAAAATATGATTCGATTAATAATTAATAATATCACTATGGCAGAGGACGGTGTCAGTATGGCAGAGGACAGTGTCAGTATGGCAGAGGACGGTGTCAGTATGGCAGAGGACGGTGTCAGTATGGCAGAGGACGGTGTCAGTATGGCAGAGGACGGTGTCAGTATGGCAGAGGACAGTGTCAGTATGGCAGAGGACGGTGTCAGTATGGCAGAGGACGGTGTCAGTAAAGCAGAGGACGGTGTCAGTAGAGCAGTGGACGGTGTCAGTAGAGCAGTGGACGGTGTCAGTATGGCAGAGGACGGTGTCAGTATGGCAGAGGACGGTGTCAGTATGGCAGAGGACGGTGTCAGTAAAGCAGAGGACGGTGTCAGTAGAGCAGTGGACGGTGTCAGTAGAGCAGAGGACGGTGTCAGTATGGCAGAGGACGGTGTCAGTATGGCAGGGGACGGTGTCAGTAGGGCAGGGGACGGTGTCAGTATGGCAGAGGACGGTGTCAGTATGGCAGAGGACAGTGTCAGTATGGCAGAGGACGGTGTCAGTAGCACAGTGGACGGTGTCAGTAGAGCAGTGGACGGTGTCAGTATGGCAGAGGACGGTGTCAGTATGGCAGAGGACGGTGTCAGTAGGGCAGGGGACAGTGTCAGTAGGGCAGGGGACGGTGTCAGCAGGGCAGTGGACGGTGTCAGCAGGGCAGTGGACGGTGTCAGCAGGGCAGTGGACGGTGTCAGCAGGGCAGTGGACGGTGTCAGCAGAGCAGTGGACGGTGTCAGCAGGGCAGTGGACGGTGTCAGCAGGGCAGTGGACGGTGTCAGCAGGGCAGAGGACGGTGTCAGCAGGGCAGAGGACGGTGTCAGTAGGGCAGAGGACGGTGTCAGTAGAGTGGATGGGGTCAGTAGAGTGGATGGGGTCAGTAGAGTGGATGGGGTCAGTGGGGCAGAGGACGGTGTCAGTAGAGCAGAGGACGGTGTCAGTAGGGCAGAGGACGGTGTCAGTAGGGCAGAGGACGGTGTCAGTAGGGCAGAGGACGGTGTCAGTAGAGCAGTGGAAGGTGTCAGTAGAGCAGTGGAAGGTGTCAGTAGAGCAGTGGACGGTGTCAGTAGGGCAGTGGACGGTGGCAGTAGGGCAGTGGACGGTGGCAGTAGGGCAGTGGACGGTGGCAGTAGGGCAGAGGACGGTATCAATAGAGCAGAGGACGGTGTCAGTAGGGCAGAGGATGGTGTCAGTAGGGCAGTGGACGGTGTCAGTAGAGTGGATGGGGTCAGTAGGGCACTGGACGGTGTCAGTAGGGCACTGGACGGTGTCAGTAGAGCACTGGACGGTGTCAGTAGGGCAGAGGACGGTGTCAGTAGGGCAGAGGACAGTGTCAGTAGGGCAGAGGACGGTGTCAGTAGGGCAGTGCACGGGGTCAGTAGAGTGGATGGGGTCAGTAGGGCAGTGGACGGAGTCAGTATGGCAGAGGACTGTGTCCGTATGGCAGAGGACGGTGTCCGTATGGCAGAGGACGGTGTCAGTATGGCAGAGGACGGTGTCAGTAGGGCAGTGGACGGTGTCAGTAGGGCAGTGGACGGTGTCAGTAGGGCAGTGGACGGTGTCAGTAGGGCAGTGGACGGTGTCAGTAGGGCAGTGGACGGTGTCAGTAGAGCAGTGGACGGTGTCAGTAGGGCAGAGATTAGTGTCAGTAGGGCAGTGGACGGTGTCAGTAGGGCAGTGGATGGTGTCAGTAGAGCAGAGGACGGTGTCAGTAGAGCAGAGGACGGTGTCAGTAGAGCAGTGGACGGTGTCAGTAGGGCAGTGGACGGTGTCAGTAGAGCAGTGGATGGTGTCAGTAGGGCAGTGGACGGTGTCAGTAGGGCAGTGGACGGTGTCAGTAGAGCAGTGGATGGTGTCAGTAGGGCAGTGGACGGTGTCAGTAGAGCAGAGGACGGTGTCAGTAGAGCAGTGGCCTGTGTCACCCGGTGAGAACTGTATATATGGATGGTGTATGGGGGGGGTGGAGTACTGTATATATGGGGGGGGACTGTATATATGGAGAGGACTGTATATATAGATTGTGTATGGGGAGAGGACTGTGTATATGGGGGGACTGTATAGGGAGAGGACTGTATATATGGGGACTGTGTATATGGGGGGGACTGTATATATGGATGGTGTATGGGGGGGAGAACTGTATATATGGGGGGAACTGTATATATGGATGGTGTATGAGGAGGAGAGAGAGAACTATATGGATGGATGGATGGTATATGGGAGGGGGCCGGCAGAACTGTATATATAGTGTATGGTGGGGGGAGGGGGGTGTACGTATATATGTATAGTGTATAGTGGGGGGAGGGGGGGTGTACGTATATATGTATGTATATTGTATGGTGGGGGGAGGGGGGTGTATGTATATATGTATGTATATTGTATGGTGGGGGGAGGGGGTTGTATGTATATATGTATGTATAGTGTATGGTGGGGGGAGGGGGGTGTATGTATAGTGTATGGTGGGGGGGAGGGGGTGTATGTATATATGTTTGTATAGTGTATGGTGGGGGGTGTATTTATATATGTTTGTATAGTGTATGGTGGGGGGAGGGGGTGTATGTATATATGTTTGTATAGTGTATGGTGGGGGGAGGGGGGTGTATGTATGTTTGTATAGTGTATGGTGGGGGGTGTATTTATATATGTATGTATAGTGTATGGTGGGGGGGAGGGGGGGGTGTATGTATATATGTTTGTATAGTGTATGGTGGGGGGAGGGGGGTGTATGTATATATGTTTGTATAGTGTATGGTGGGGGGAGGGGGGGTGTATGTATGTATGTATGTTTGTATAGTGTATGGTGGGGGTGTATTTATATATGTATGTATAGTGTATGGTGGGGGGAGGGGGTGTATGTATGTATGTATAGTGTATGGTGGGGGGGGGGTGTATGTATAGTGTATGGTGGGGGGAGGGGGTGTATGTATGTATGTATAGTGTATGGTGGGGGGGGGGGTGTATGTATAGTGTATGGTGGGGGGAGGGGGTGTATGTATGTATGTATAGTGTATGGTGGGGGGGAGGGGTGTATGTATAGTGTAAGGTGGGGGGAGGGGGTGTATGTATGTATGTATAGTGTATGGTGGGGGGAGGGGGTGTATGTATATATGTTTGTATAGTGTATGGTGGGGGGGGAAAGGTGAGAGTACTTTGAAATCCTGACATGGATGGTAAAAACTTACCTTACAAGCTGGGCTCCAGTCCCAGCGTGATCTGTGCACACATTCCAGCAGGGAATGGGGAGGCTCCGCCCACCTCCTTGTCCCTTCTGCTGTCAGCCAGAGGATTGGAGGAGAGCACCCGGCCGGTAACATGGAGGCTCTGCCTCTGTGTCCCGACTCCGTCCTGCACTCAGAGTCAGACAGCTGAGCACTGCAGGAGCAGAAATCAAGCAGCGCTAAGGCGGCGCTACGGAACGGAACTCCACGGCCGCACTGATGACACAGCTTCGGCACAGGGAGCCACGGGTCTGAGATGAATAATGTGTCCGGGTCTCAGGCGGGCAGAGACCTGGGCACATGTTTCAAAACCCGTACTGTCCGGGTGAATCCCGGACAGGTGGCAACTCTAAGTCAGGAGTAAGAAATGTAAAACACAGTGAGGGGAATTCATCAAAACTGGTGCAGTCAGAATCTGGAACTACTGTGCATGGCAACCAATTAGCTTTTATCTTCAGCTTGTTCAGTTTTAAAAATGAAAGTTATGAGCTGATTGGTTGCTATGCACAGCTGTTCCAAATTCTGTCTGCTCTAGTTTTGATAAATTCTCCTAAGGCCTAATCAGACTGGTCCTGTATGCTGAGCCACTTTTTGATGCATCTGCGTCTACCAGAGAGCTTCACCTATTGAAGTGGGTGCACAGATCCGAATTCAGACACTGTGCGTTTGGATACATGCATCCCTTCCTATCTGCATGTCAAATTTTGATACTCGACTGTCCATGCAGTTGCTGCATCCCGATTGACTTTGACAGGAACTGCCTACACAGGAATGCACAGAACACCATGCATCCCCATGCGTTACACAAGGCCATCACACTGGGCATGGATGCATATGCTCCATGTAAATGAGGCCCAATTGCCATGTGGGCCAGATAGCAGGAAAGATGATATGTTGGGTAATTAAAAGAGAAGTACAGGCAGTCCCCGGGTTACAAACAAGACAGGGACTGTAGGTTTGTTCTTAAGTAGAATCTGTTTGTAATTTTGAACTGGTACAGTTTTTTTTTTAAAGTGTAGCTCCAGCCAAAAAATCTATTTTTAAGCTTTTTGGAAAACATAGGGAAGGGTTATCACCCCTGTGACATTTGTTTTGCTGTCTGTGCTCCTCTTCAGAAGATTTCACCTCACCTAGGTGGATGCTGCATCTGTCCCCCACTGGCTCTAAGGCTGAGAAACAAGTAACCAAACAACCGATCACTCAGTTCTCAGAGCTACCTAAGCAGAGAGCTGGGGGCTGCCAGTCTCTGGCTCTGCTCTGCCACCCCCGGTGCTCACTGAAACACTGGGTTGTGGAGGGGGCTGGAGTGGCCAGCTCAGGCTCTCAGCAGCTTGCTGAGAGCCAGAGCTGGGTGCCGGTCCAGGCATGTGAGCAGATCACAAACATATGGTTGCGATCTTTCCCCAGCACCAATTCTGTGACATCATCCGACAGCAGGCTTAAGCCAGATGAAAATGGGTCACAGGAGTGCAAAACAATCTGCACTGCTGTGATCGACAGAAGAAGTACAACCAAACAGGCTTTGGCTGTACTTCTCCTTTAATAAATCTATCACACGACCTGTCTCTCTGGTCCTGTTTGGCATTACTTAAAACAATTGATACATTTTGCCATTTATGTTGTGAACTCACCCTCCAGGGCCCAGACAGGCTTTTCCTCAGCCCAGGCTTTAAGGCCCCATTCACACCTGAGCTTGGTGTTTTCAGGCAGAAAATCGCGCAACTTTACAGCGCTTTTACGGCGTTTTTTGCAGCGTTTTTATACAGCGATTTGCGGCGTTTTTTACCGCGATTTTCCAGCGATTTTGTGCAGGGCAAAAGGTCACCAATGTAAAAAGCAGAAAAACGCCTAAATCTGCCCAATTTGCGCGACAAAAAAGGGTCCAGAACTTGTTTGAGCTTCAGTCGTAGGGCTTCAGGCATTTTGGAGTGGAGATGTGAACTATCTCCATAGAGAATAATTGATTTTTTCCCCTCCAGCGTTTTGTAGCTTCAGGCTTCAAGCTACAAAACGCTCAGGTGTGAATGGAGCCTAAATCCAGTCCTCTCTCTCCCTGAAGCTGGAAGGTCCTTCAGGCACCCTCTTTCCTAGTCCAGAGGTCCTCCACGATCCCTCTCTCATAGTCCAGGGCCTCCATATACCCTCTCTCCTAATCCGGGACCTCTAGGCACCCGCTCACCTAGTCCAGTATCTCCCTTGTCCTCCACCTAGCCAAGGGCTTTTGCCACACCACCCCCTTCCTAGTCGGGGGGCCTCCTCTGCTAGTCCAAGGCCTCCTTTACAGCCTACCCCAAAATAGGAGCCGCCTCTGCACCCTGCTCTCCGAATCCAGGTCCTTTATCAACCCCACTTTTCAAGTCCAGGGCCTCCATTGTACTCCCCTCCTAGTCCAGGGCCTCCTCTGCTAGTCCAAGGCCTCCTTTACAGCCTACCCCAAAATTGGAGCTGCCTCTGCGCCCTGCTCTCCGAATCGAGGTGCTTTATCAACCCCACTTTTCAAGTCCAGGGCCTCCTCTATACCCCCCAGTCCAGGGCCCCCATTGTACTCCCCTCCTAGTCAAGGGCCTCCTCTTTATCCTCCGGTCCAGGGCCTACTCTGCACCCCTCAGTCAAGGGCCTCCTGTGTACTCCCCTCCTAGTCCAGGGCCTCCTCTACACCCCCCACACTCCTGCACCTCCCTCCTATTCCAGCACCTCCTCTGCACAACCCCAGTCCAGGGCCCCCTCTGCACCCCCCAGCCAAAAAGCTCCTCTGCATCCCCCAAGTCCAGGGCCTCCTCTGCACCCCTCAGCCCAGGGCCTCCTCCGCACTCCCCAACCCAAGGCCTCCTCCGCACCCCCCATCAGCCCAAGGCCTCCTCCTCACCCTCCATCAGTCCAGGGCCTCCTTAACCCCCCCAGCCAAGAAGCTCCTCTGCATCCCCCAAGTTCAGGGCCTCCTCTGCACCCCCCATCCCACAAGGAACTCCTCTGCACCTCCTCTAACCCCCCCAGTGTGGGGTCTTCTCTGCACCCCCTCAGCCCAGGGCCTTCACTGCACCCCCCAGCCTGGGGCTTCCTCTGCACCCCCCCAGTCCAGGGCCTTCCTTGAAGCCCCCCCTTCTCTGGGATACATCACGCAGAAAAGACATAGGCTGTTTGGGGACTGGGCAGGAATAGGAGGGAAACCGGCCTGTCCATTACACTTGATCGGGTGGCAGTGACACCCTTAGAGCAGCGGTTACCAGTGTGGGTGGGGGCAGCACCCCCCTAGATGTGTCACCCGGGGCAGGCGCCAACCCTGCACCCTCTAGTTTTGGCCCTGCCTGCTTCTGACATGTTTTGGAAGTAGAGTGGGAAGAACATTTTGTTAAATAGCAGTAAATGTATTCTATTAAAATTGCATTTTACAAGAGCTTATAAGGTAATCACTCTCATATATTTAAAAACACTTACCTGTATGATGTTTAAGAAGCAAAACTGGATGAGGTTTTTATCGATAAAGTCTCCAGTAAAATAGCCATCATTCTGAATATTTCTTAAAAGGTTAATCCAGAACTGCACATTCTGTTTCCTCAGTACACCCCACCATCTTTCAATTCTTTGATTTGCTGTACTTCTTCCATACAAAAAACTTTTCTCTGCAGCCCAATTGTCTGAGTGTGAGCGCCTTAGAAATTTCTGCATTTGTTCCATATGTCCATTCTCTGTGCCAAGATCAGCACGTATCCTTTCTGGGCAACCTCCAATCATAGATACAGCATCAATAAAATAATTAGCAACTATTTTGGGGTTGCTATTAGTAGTAAAGGCTTCCATCCATACAATATAACGACTGTAACCATCAATGCAGCCATTAATTGCAATGCCATAGGGTTTTAATTTGTCATAAGAATCTACATGCCAAACTGCATTTGGACCTTCAGTATGGTAGCGCCGTCTATGCAAGCGTCGAGCTGTTCTTAATTGAACTCCTTCTGGGTCAAGGTATTTTACCATTTGCCTTATCGTTTTCTGTGTAACAACAAATCCTTTTTGAAGTGCCCTTAGATGTAGCCATCTATATCCCTGCATTTGCCCAGATTTGAAAATTTCAGCTTGTAGAAAGCTAAAAACTTCAGGCAAGTTGGAAAAGTTCTTCTTTCTGTAAAGACTAAATTTGCTGCAGATTCTCTTCAGTGTTCGATAACTAATAACTATGTTATGACTGGCTAAAACTGCAAGTATTTCCTTATTATTAAATCCAAGTCTAAAATAGAATTGAACAAGTTCTTCTCTATTTGCCATGCTTCACTGACAGCCACTGAAGCTAAAGAAACCTCTACTGGGCTGAGTCTCCTGTAACATTCCTTTTATACTGTGTAATCTCAGAATTCTGACTTTTAATCTCAGAATTTTGTTTAATACATTTTAGGATGGATAAAATTTTAAACAAAAAAGTTACTTCTGTTGTTTGCAGCCTCCTCCAAATCTACGGCCCTGCCCTTATACACTGCTCACTGCAAATGAAATACTGTTCCTTGTCACCAAACACTGCTCACTGGTAGATATTAGGTAATGCCATTTTATAAAGCTTCCTTCACTGACACAATATAAAGTTGCATTGCCAGACATCCCAACCTGCAAAAACTCATTTCAGGGAGGTGGCAAACCCATTTCATTCTCACTCGCTCCTGGACTCACTCCTCCCTCTGTTTGAATCCGACACAAGCTCCCTCCACACAGCTGCTGCTCACCTCCCATTGGCTGCCCTGGCTAACTCTCTCTGAGCTGGATTGGCAGAGGGCAGGCACTCAGTGATTGGGGGAGCTGGAGGGTTATAAGAGGAGGGCGGAGTAACAGTCTGGGACACATAGGAAGTCCTATACTGCACCCGCTTTCATACAATTGATCCCCATAGCGATGCCACTGCCACCCCTGGCCCGGAGGAGGGGGTGACTCGGGCTGTTGTGGTTGACAATCGGAAGATGATGCTGCACTCGCAGGTGTCTGTGAGCCCGCCGTCAATTATGGGAGACTTGGGATGTCGGCATTGCCATCATATACTGCTGATTGAACAGAACTGCTATTACACTCTGCTCACTGCCCTGACACTACATTGTGTTTAATCATCACCCTGACACTGCCAGTACATACAGCTCATGGCCTGCACTGCACTGCCACTATATACACTGGTTACTGTGCCTCCTCCCCCCTCTCAGGTGGGGATTCTGGGAAAATAGTGGCATGCAGAGCAAAATACTGTATCTGTGTATATATATATATATATATATATATATATATATATATATATTTGTAGTATGTTAGACCCCTTTCACACCGAGGACGATTTGCAGGCGCTATAGCGTTAAAAATAGCGCCTGCAATCTGCCCTCAAACAGCTGCAGCATTGTCTCCAGTGTGAAAGCCCGAGGACTTCACATTACTCTACCTGAGGACTTTCACACCGGAGCGCTGCGCTGGCAGGACATCAGGAAAAGTCTGCGCTATTGCGGCGCATTGCGGGCGGTTTTAACACTTTCTTGGCCGCAGGCGGGGGGGGGGGGGGGGTAAAAGCACACCGCCAGCGGCCGAAATGTGCCACTAATCCGATGGTAAAGCACCACTAAAAATAGTGGCGTTTTACCGCCGACGCTATGGGCGGCTCGGTGTGAAAGGGGTCTAAGAGTTTAAAACTGGTGCACACATAAGGGACTAACAGTAGTGAAGAAGAAAAATGACCCTGCATCGGTGGTGTCACTGGATGAAAACAAAATGACCCTGCATCGGTGGTGTCACTGGATGGAAAAACGACCCTGCATCGGTGGTGTCACTGGATGGAAAAACGACCCTGCATCGGTGGTGTCACTGGATGGAAAAAAATGACCCTGCATCAGTAGTGTCAATGGATGGAAAAAAATGACCCTGCATCTGTGGTGTCACTGGATGGAAAAATGACCCTGCATCGATGATGTCATTTGATGGAAAAAAATGACCCTGAATCGGTGGTGTCACTAGATGGAAAAAAATGACCCTGCATCGGTGGTGTCACTAGATGGAAAAATGATCCTGCATCGGTGGTTAAGTTATAAGACGTGATGGTTATCATGCAGCTTCCAGGGACAATCTCCTGAAATTTAGAACTGGCCCCATGTCACCAAAATCATCCCAATATATACACAGATTTGTAAAAAAATCCCTACTCTCTAATTTATAGTAGTCAGCTTATATAACAATTTTATCAATATGTCTTTGTTAATATGCCTTGAAATCAATTTGGATATATCAATAAAATACAATTTAAGTTCTCAGTAACGTATAGTTTAAAATATGTTTAATATAAAATCAATATATTGAAAATACATATATAATTAAAAATGTGCTCTGAACTGGATAAGAACCAGAACTTTCAACACCATAAGCCTGGTATTCTACCCACTGTACTATCACTTAAGGGTTTCTAATAGTTTCTTTCTATGTTTAATATGAGGTTAATTCTCTGTGAAACTACTGTTTTAATCCAGACAAGTGATTTATGATCGATTCGTTATGACCAGTCTCCTAAATTATGAACTGCCCCCGGGGAAACTGAAGATGACACCCTAATGATCCTATCTGATCACCCTAATAATATATACACAGTTTTTTCTTTGAAATCTCTACTCTCTATTTTATAGTAGCCAGCATATACTACAACTTTGTGTGCTCAATATATCAGTGTATCTTTGTTAATATACCTTGAAATAAATTTTGGATATATTGATAAAATAAAATTTAAGCCCTCACTATCTCATATTTTAAAATATATATATATATATATATATATAAAAAAAATTCCCACACCTGGATTAGAACCCACAACTTCACCAATACAAGTCTACTGCTTTAACCACTAAGCTATCTTTCGTTAGTGGTCAAGTGCTGCTTTTATGATTAATATGAGGTTAATTGTATGTAAAACACCTCTATTAGTCCAGACGAGTAATTGCTATGATCAATCCGTTATGACCATAGACACACATTGTCCTGCTGCCTTCTAGTCATTCACAATTCCCCAATGTAGGGGCAATAGTGCAATGTGTCCTACAAGTTGGGGTGCAGAGCTGTGCTGTGCTGGCCATTGTGTTCTATTGGGATCAGTTTGGATATATTAATAAAATACAATTTAAGCCCAAATACAATTTAAGCCCTCGCAAATCTCTTATTTTAAAATATATTTAGATAAAAAACATAGTCTCACCCAGATTAGAACCCACAACTTCACCACTGTAAGCCTGCTGCTCTAACCACTACACTAACTCTCATTAGTTGTTTGGGCATGCTTTTACGTTTAATATGAGGTTAATTGTGTGTGAAACACCTCTATTATTCCAGACAAGTAATTGCTATGATTAATCCGTTATAACCATAGACACACATTGTCCTGCTGCCTTCTAGCGATTCACAATTCCCCAATGTAGGGGCAATAGTGCAATGTTTTCTACAAGTTGGGGTGCAGAGGGGTGCTGGCCATTGTGTTCTGTTATCTATGGAAGCTGTGTCCCCCCCACTCACACACAATACACGTTTTCAGCATGGCTCTTTATGTTAGAGCAGATCACAGAGAAGAAGGATAAGACAGCAAACAGAGGAACTATTAGTACAGTCATAGAACCAGAGAACCCAGCACTGCCTGCTTCCCTGTACTGTGTGCTGTTAATAAGATAGATTTACATATCCATATACAGAGCAGAAGACATGTATGTCTGCAGAATGATGATCTGTGGGTGTTACTACATTATTGCTCATTGGTCCTAAAATCTTCCTAATAGAGACTACTATATTTATAAACTCAGAATTCTGACTTTAAATCTCAGAATTCTGACTTTTAATCTCAGAATTCTGACTTTAAATCTCAGAATTCTGACTTTTAATCTCAGAATTCTGACTTTAAATCTCAGAATTCTGACTTTAAATCTCAGAATTCTGACTTTGAAACTCAGAATTCTGACTTTGAAACTCAGAATTCTGACTTTTAATCTCAGAATTCTGACTTTAAATCTCAGAATTCTGACTTTTAATCTCAGAATTCTGACTTTAAATCTCAGAATTCTGACTTTGAAACTCAGAATTCTGACTTTGAAACTCAGAATTCTGACTTTGAAACTCAGAATTCTGACTTTGAAACTCAGAATTCTGACTTTAAATCTCAGAATTCTGACTTTAAATCTCAGAATTCTGACTTTTAATCTCAGAATTCTGACTTTTAATCTCAGAATTCGTTAGATTTTTTTTTTTTTTTTTTAAACTCACGATTCTGACTTTGAATCTCAGAATTCTGAGTTTGAAAGTCAGAATTCTGACTTTGAATCTCAGAATTCTGACTTTCAAACTCAGAATTCTGACTTTGAATCTCAGAATTCTGTTTTTTTTTTAAACTTACAATTCTGAATTTCAATCTCAGAATTCTGAGTTTCAAAGTCAGAATTCAGTTTTTTTTTTTTTATGATGGCCCCAGGGCTCTTCCATAAGATCACTATAAAAACAATAGGAGATCTGGATAAAAAAAATATATATAAACAAAAATTCTAAACATTATTATGGAGATCTGACGGAAAAAAAAATTATTCATGAGATCACGAAAAATAATAAAGAAATCAGTTTGTCAGAACTCCGTGTGAATATCAGCAGCAAAACAACTTCATTATTCTAGCATTATAAAGAAGAAGAGAATGCGCTGCATCAAAAGATTTTAAAATATGCAGCGTGACGAATGTGCTATCTCCATTACAAACGCTAGTTTTACCAGAACGAGTGATTCCGTCTCGTATTTGATTCAGAGCACGCGTGGAACTTTGTGCATCGGAATTGTGTACACACGATCGGAATTTACGAGAACGGATTTTGTTGTCGGAAAATTTGAGATCCAGATCTCAAATTTTGTTTGTCGGAAATTGTCAGATGAAGCCTACACACAGTCGGAATTTCCAACAACAAGCTCCCATCGAACATTTGTTGTCGGAAAATCCGATCGTGTGTACGCGGCATAAGAGCTGTAAAAATGTAAAAATGACTTCCTTAAGTGTTGGTTCTTGCCAGTGCTTTAAAAAAGGACTGGATTATTTTCTAAATGTTAATAATATAACTGGATACTAACTTTATAGGTACATTTGATACGGGGAATATCCGATTGCCTCTCAGGGGATCAGGAAGGAATGTTTTTCCCCTGCTGTAGCAAATTGGTTCATGCTTTGCTGGGGTTTTTGCCTTCTTCTGGCTCAACTGTGGGTATAGGATTGTGTATATGGGATTGCATGATTTTTTCCCCCCTTTTATTGGTTGAACTAGATGAACCTGTGTCTTTTTTAAACCTGACTATGTATGTAAATACTTTTACTCATCAGCAGTATATAGCAGTCTTGTGACTTCTATCAGTGTCTGGCTAAAGCTTGCAGGAAGAGATTTCATTCTCCTCTCACTATCCTATGAGGCTGCAGGACCCCTGACCCTCTGATTTTACACAGCGGGAGCTGATCAGCGGATCCTTGGACCCAAAGTCTGCCGGCACCCGCTGATCGCTCGATACAATGACAGAATGACAGTCTGCCTATATAAACAAGGCAGATTGTCATTCTGTCAGTACAGAAGACATGGATCCTGTGTTCCTGTAAAGCAGAAACACCAATCCATTTCTTCCACTAGTAAAAGCACCTCCCCCACTACACTGAACCACCAGCTAGGCACACAGTTAACTCTTTGATCACCCCTGATGTTAACCCTTTCCCAGCCAGTGTCCTTAGTATAGTGACAGTGCATATTTTTAGCACTGATCTCTGTAATAATGTCACTAATCCACAAAAAATGTCAAAAGTGTCAGTTAGGTGTCTGATTTGTCCGTCGCAATATCGCAGTCCTGCTACAAGTCACTGATTGCCGCCATTACTAGTAAAAATAAAAAAATAAATAAAAATATTCCATAGTTTGTAGACGCTATAACTTTTGCACAAACCAGTCAATATTCACTTATTGGGATTTTTTTACCAAAAATATGTAGAAGAATACATATTGGCCTAAATTAATGAAGAAATTAGATTTTTTTTTTTAGTTTTTTATTTGATGTATTTTATAGCATAAATTAAAAAATATAGTTTTTTTTTTTTTTTTTTAAATTGTCATTTGTTCTTGTTTATAGCGCAAAAAATATAAATGTAGAGGTCATCAAATACCACCAAAAGAAAGCTCAATTTGTGGAGAAAAAAAAGGACAAACGTTTTATGTGTAAACAGCATCGCACGATCGTGCAATTGTCAGTTAAAGTAACGCAGTGTTGTATCACAAAAAATGGCCTGGTCATGAAGGGGGGTAAACCTTCCGGAGGTGAAGTGCTTAATAACAATAAATTACAATTTGGCTTGTGTAACAATTGTATACGCTATATTATTATTTTTTTTTATTTGCTTTTTTTCCCCCAATAAAGTGGAGCTACTGCTATCTGCCCTCCACCAAATAGCTGTTCTTCCACCCCCAACATGCATTGCATTTTGTTTTCATGATTTTTATTGAAAATCATTCTGATGTATAGGGGGGTGCTAGGGACAGACTGCATCGCATGTGTTGTTTTTTTTGGAGCCCAAATTCTGTAGCCAAGATGAGCAGCAAATGGAGAACCAATAGTTGTAGTCAGGGCTTTTTTTCTCGGAGAATAGGTGCAGGAACTGCCCCCGTCTGAGTCACCCCTTGTCTCTGCCCCCTACCCACCTCTGACCACTGTCCCTTGATTCCACCCCCTACCCACCTACCAGTACTGCCCTTTTTATAGATTACAGAACCAAGTATCATTTTGTGGTGCTAAATCATTTGTATGGAACTCGGTAATGATAAAAAGAAAAGCAAAATAGATCCCCTGCAGCCAGCAACAAAATAGATCCCCTGCAGCCAGCAACAATAGAATCTCAGCAATAGATCCCCACACAACAATAGACTCCTCCCCAACAATAATAGATTCCCTGCAGCAACAGTGAACCACCCACAACAAAATATCACACCCAGTAACAAAATATCCACCCAAGCCACATTAGACCCCCCCCCCCCCCCAGCAGCAACAACAGATCTCCCAGCAGCCAGCAACATAGGACCCCCCAGCAACAATAGATTCCCCTTCAGCAACAATAGACCCTCACACAAAATCAGATCCCCACCAGTGACAATAGATCCCCCAGCAGACAACATCAATAGACCCTCCAGCACACCCCACACCCCATGCTATTACATACATTCAGTGCTGGAGGTGCCCAGACTGCTCTCCCCCGCGTTCCCTCTGAAAAAAAGCCCTGGCTGCAGTAATATATAAAACAAACAAAACTATTTTATATAAAGAAATATGTTTATTCAGTCATTACAGAATGTGGGTGTAAAGTCTGAGTCTAGCACATCATTTGTTGTATTCTAGAAGCAAAGAATAGAATAATCTGAATAAGTATTTCAGTTGAAAGTTTAGTTGGCAGCCTGAGTGCTGGCGATCCAGGAGTTGTAGTTGCAGACCTTGGTGTAGACACCGGGGTAGTTCCTCAGGGCACAGCCGTATCCCCAGGAGACAATACCCTGGAGCTGTCCGTTACACACCACGGGGCCACCAGAGTCACCCTGAAAAACAGAAAATCATTTTGTAGAATTTCATAATAAAGAAAAGACCGTAAATTATAAGTATTTAGATTCGGTGGCTGTGTTGGTTTTCATTTTTTCAGGCTTCATCTTTTTTTCCACTTGGTAATCCAGGGGATGACACCCTTCCTGTCCCTGGGTGGCTAAACTCATTACCTCCCCTGTATCTGTGGAAGGAGCCATAGTAGCCATCAAGGCTGGATTTCAAGCCTTTGCAATTACAAGTGGGAAGATTAGTAGCTTATGCAAGCAAGATAAGACTGAGTTTGCTTCCAGTTTATTTCACAGGAAGTGACAAGGACGCTGGATGTCTGGCAGAATCAACAGTTAATTCCTATATTTGCTAAAAAACATTCCTAACCTGAAAATGAGAAAAATAATGCAGCCACCATATCTAAGGACTGGTAAGCTAAAAGATATTGGAGTTGATTTACTAAAACTGGAGAGTACAAAATATGCTTCAGCTGTGCATGGTAGCCAATCAGCTTCAGCTGGAAACTGATTGTTTTTTTTCCTGTTTTTTTTATATAGTTGTACTGCGGCAACATGGCTCGGCTGCGCGGATCGCCGTCATGGTATGTCGGCACCATAGACAGCCACTAGGGGGGCGCATGCCCACGGAGCCGATGCGAGTGCCTGGCGGACACGATCAATGCCGGGCTCCCGCGATCACTTGGGGCACACGGAGAACCGGGATCTCTGTGTGTAAACACACAGTTTCCGGTTCTCTGAGGGGAGAATAGACGGATCGTCTGTTCATACAGAGTATGAACAGCGATCTGTCATGTCCCCTGCACAGTCCCCTCCCCCCTTCAGTTAGAACACACACTAGGACACACTTAACCCCCCTAGTGGTTAACACCTTCACTGCCAGTGACATTTTTACAGTATATCAATACAATTTTATAGCACTGATCGCTGTAAAAATGACAATGGTGCCTACTCGCTCTGTTACCGAGCTTAGACACAGACAAACCCCTCCATACCTTTTTGCACGAGACGCTATTCTTGGCAAGGAAAGCGGTAGCCCGTATGTGGATGCAGGCCCTGCCCCCTACAATTTAATGCTGGAAGAAGAAGGTTAATGACACTCTCCTATATAAAAAACTGATTTATCTCCATAGAGGGTGTTCGCTTAAATATGAAAAGGTCTGGAGCAGATGGTTAGCAGGTGGTGAAACGTGCACCTAATAGCCTCACCTCCTATTTCCCCCTTCCCCTTTTTGTATTCTCTTTTTCTTTTATATATGTTGTACATTGACTCCATCTCCATTGATGTGTTTTACTGTAGGCTATACAGACATTTCAATCTATTCATGTATGTACTATTGTCAAGGCTATGTTGGTCTATATTGATTTCTGTTCCATGCATACATTTTTCAATAAAGTTGGTTTTTCCAATTATAAAAAAAAAAAATGACAGTGGTCCCAAAAATGTGTCAAAATTGTCCGACGTGTCCGCAATAATGTCTCAGTCCCGATAAAAATCGCAGATCACCGCCATTACTAGTAAAAAAAAATTAATAAAAAAGCCTTAAAACTATCCCCTATTTTGTAGACGCTATAACTTTTGCGTAAACCAATCAATATACGCTTATAGTGATTTTTTTTTTACCAAAAATATGTAGAAGAATACAAATTGTTGCTCTTTTTTTGTTTATAGCGCAAAAAATAAAAACTGCAGAGGTGATCAAATACCACCAAAAGAAAGCTCTACTTGTGGGAAAAAAAAGAACATCTATTTTGTTTGGGAGCCACGTTGCATGACCGCACAATTCTCAGTTAAATCGACGTAGTGCTGAATTGCAAAAAGTGCTCTGGTCTTTGGGCAGCCAAATGGTCCGGGGCTGAAGTGGTTAAAGAGCTGTACCAGATTTTGTACTCTCCAGTTTTAGTAAATCAACCCCATTGCATATTATTTTTTGGGTTCAGTTATACTTTAAGATGATATTTTTTCCATATTGCCTTAACTTTATTAGTTGCTTTTCCAACTAATATGAAATATTGCTACAGAAGATCTGTTTTACTATGCATTTACTTGGAAAGAAATATCTTTAATCTAGTTTCAAAACTTCTCCTGAACATTTGGACTATAGATTATACATCAAACTTAATTTTTTTTTACATATGAAAAAATAAATAAAAAATTCTCAGTCTATGAAAACTACTAGTAAGATAACACATTTATTATCGTTATATACAAAATTTAAATAAGTTGTGGCAATTACCTGGCAGGAATCCTTGCCTCCCTCCAGGTAGCCAACGCAGATCATGTTGCCGGTAATCTCTCCGGGGTAGGCATTGCTACACTGGGTAGCGGTCAGGATGGGGGCGTTCAAACACTGCAGGAGATTAGGCATGTTGGCTACAATTAAAACAAATGATAGTTAATAAAATATTGACTGAAGACAGAAGGAGAAAGAACAAACATGTTAAAAAAGACAAAAGCTTGCTTTATGCATTGTTAGTCAGAAAAATATTAAATTGTTCTAATTATTTATTATTATATTTACCACTTGCAGCCAGCAGGTGGTGCTTTTGTGGATATTCTGCAGCTCTTTACCAAGGTGACTTGCAACTATGTTGTAAATAACGTATACAGCCTATGTTTTGAATAGTTCTAAATATTAGCAGATGACATTACACATACACAGCTGACCCATCATCCCACCCCTCTTCCAGTTATTGAGATCTGTGTTTATTTTCAGTTAAAAAGAAGCAGTCAAAAATTTTGGAATAGAAGGGTGTGGGTGGGGGAATAAGACCTTCTTCAGGTTTTATTGCTGCCTGTGTTCTCACTGTGTTCTTTATTTGTCCTGATGACCATTGTCACCAGGACTGAAATTGATGAGAAATCCAACATTTTGAGTGGTTGACAGAAGGGGAAAAAGGGAAGTCTTCCAATGGGGACACTTATTCTGAGCTTCAAAGACATTTCAGAATATATTTCATAGTTTTTTCTATTTTATATATGTTATGTTTTTCCTTAGTAAAGTCTAAGGAAATAGATGGTTAAAATCATTTAAACCATCTATGAGTAGGCAGATTGTACCAAAGTCGATCCACTTGAGTAAAACTAGCATGTTCGATTGTTAGCATGCAATTATTGCCAGTGTCTATAGCCAATAGCAATAATCACTGTGTTCTCTTGGCAGGGACAGCCCCCCCCGCCATAAGAACACAATAGTTCCAAGAGAGAGATTCCCCCATCAACCCACTCCCAGATCATGAAGGATCCAGCGCTAGTTTTCCTTTCTAGGGAATTAATTAATCCAGAGTAATATCTATATTACCCCGTGACAGCCTCCTGTCCTATTCCCTCTGGTGCCAAAATGGGATTGGGCACTCCTTCCAGCAGCCTCCCTAATGACATAGCTACTGGTCATTAGGTTGGCCCTGCACTGTACGTAATGACCTCAGTAAGAGGGGCAGTGACAAGGCTGGTCAGAGAACTGGCAAGAAGAGAGGTTTTGGACAACTGGTCACCACACCCATAACCTCATGGAAGAAGATTTCAGGACACTGGATTAAGTTAAACATTATTTTGTGTTATTCCAACCCCTTGACAAAACAAGCAATCGCTGAAGAGATGAAGACATGCCTAATTCTTAACTGCCCAGAGTTAGGATTTATGGCATTTGTTCCAAACTAATCATTTTGCCTACATTTTCTAATCTTTGCAAAGTTTACCTGAGAAGCTTAGCCTCATTTCTCAGTAATATATGATGTTAAGGTGATGTTGACTTACTTCCACTGCTAAGGGTATTGCCCCATCCGGAGATCACACAGCTTGTGCCGGCAGCAGCACAACCACTGGGCAGAGGTACGGTCTTGACGTAGGAGTTGAGGGTGGCAGGAGAGGCCAGCTTGACCAACATGATGTCGTTGTCCAGGGTTCTGGAGTTGTATGCGGCATTTCTGATGACCTTGGCAGAGTTGATGAACTGCTCAGTGCCCTCAGAGACAGCGATGTTGTGCTCTCCGAGTCTGACCTGCATGCTCCTGTATAGAGACAAATTCAATGAAATCAGTATACATTTGCATCTTTAACAAAGGAATTCTGGATAGAAGCCAGTTCATTTATTCCAAACTGAGCATCAGTGTAGGTTTGCGTAGTATGGAACGTGTACCACTCATGATTGGGACACTCACCTTCAGTTCTAGGAGTGAAATACAGTCATTTTGGGTACTGAGAACATTGAATTTTGTTTGGCATAGAGCAGGAAAGGAATAGAGCTTCTGTCAGAATCCTGTCTTTCTATTGGGGAGATTTATCCTCACTTCTGGTGAAGACAGGAAGTGGTATAAAATTGCTTCCAATGGACACAATACCATACATTCTTATAGATTGGGGAAGCCTTTCTGTTAATGTAACCCATATCAAATGAACAAGAAGTAAGGTGAAAGACTTTCAAAGGGGGTCACAGCAATAAATAACACTTGTTAGCATTTTTAACTCGTCCCCTATCTAGTCAACCTATTACAAAACACCTGGAGAAAGGGTTTAATAATAAAAGTAATCATTATAGCTGAAACTTTGGTATGGTAATTTTTACATAGTTTGGTGTATCCTAATTATTGTTAGGAGCACTATATGTTTTGCAATGATGGTTATCTATGTACAGTATATTTGATTTGGATATTACACAGGAGCTATAGGTTGGCAAGGGATTGAGAGCACCAAACAATTTGTGTTTAATTTGACTGCACTTTATGAATAGGTTCTTCCAGGGCTTTTTTTCCTCAGAAAATTGGTGCAGGAACTCAACCACGACCCCCAAAACCAACCTTCCCCCCACACACACACCCTCCAAACCGCATCAAATAGTGTGTGTGGTCAAATTTCACTAACAGTGCAAGGGTCTTAAAGGGGCATTAAATACCCAGAGTGCATTAATTACAGAGTGCAGAGTTCCAGGGGTGCACTACACACAGTGCAAAGTTTAGAGGTGCACTACACAGAGTGCAGAGTTCCAGGATGTGCTACGTGCAAAGTTTGCAATTGTGCTATGTACAGTACACAGTGCATAGTTCAGGAGTGTATTGCGTACAGTGTGCAGAGTTCAAGGGTGTACTACACAGGGCCGTCTTTAACGCAGGGCAAAAGGGGAAGCTGCCCTGGGCCCTGTCATTGCTGTGGGGCCCAAAGCAGCTGGCACTTAAGCCCTGCGCTGCCCGCAGTTTTTCCCGAGTAGCGGGGGGGAGCCGATCCCCCCTGCTCTCCCAAGAAGCGGCGGCCACATTAATTATACAGGGACAGCTGCGGGCTTCATGTGTTTGAGCCCGCTCGTCCCGCTTCTCCCTCTGTCAGGAGCTGCGGACCGGAGTCAATTACAGAATGAGAGCGGCGCTTCGTGTTCCTCCCACCCCCATCTGGCAGACCTGTGTAGCACACAGCCGAGTGAAGTTTTCTGGCTGTGTGCTGGGTCTGATAGGCTGGGACTGTGTTGCACCGCTGTGTGATCAGGTAAGAAAGAACAAGGTGGAGAGAAGGGGAAGAGGATTCATTTGTGCAGACTGCAGAGAATTGCTGGTACAGAGGTGGACATGGGGGGGGGTACAGAGATGGACATGGGGGAAACAGAGGTGGACATGGGGGGTACAGAAATGGACATGGGGGTACAGAGATGGACATGGGGGGTACAGAGGTGGACATGGGGGGTACAGAGGTGGACATGGGGGGTACAGATGTGGAAGGGGTACAGAGGTGGACATGGGGGGTACAGAGATGGACATGGGGGGTACAGAGGTGGACATGGGGGGTACAGAGGTGGACATGGGGGGTACAGATGTGGAAGGGGTACAGAGATGGACATGGGGGGTACAGAGGTGGACATTGGGGGTACAGAGATGGACATGGGGGGTACAGAGATGGACATGGGGGGTACAGAGATGGAAGGGGTACAGAGATGAACATGGGGGGGTACAGAGATGGACATGGGGGGTACAGAGATGGACATGGGGGGTACAGGGGTGGTGGGGGGGGTACAGAGGTGAACACAGAGGTGGACGGGGGTACAAAGGTGGATGGAAGGATATAGAGGTGAACATGGATGGGGGAGATACAGAGGTGGATAGGGGATACAGAAGTGAGCTGTAGATGGGGGGGTACAGAGGTGGACATGGGGGGTGCAGAGGTGGACATGGGGGGTACAGAGATGGACATGGGGGGTACAGAGATGGACATGGGGGGTACAGAGGTGGAGGGGGGGTACAGAGGTGGAAATTAGGGGGTGCAGAGGTGAACACAGGTGGACGGGGGTACAAAGGTGGACATGGGGGGGTATAGAGGTGGACATGGGGGAAACAGAGGTGGACATGGGGGGTACAGAAATGGACATGGGGGGTACAGAGGTGGACATGTGGGGTACAGAGGTGGACATGTGGGGTACAGAGGTGGACATGTGGGGTACAGAGGTGGAAGGGGTACAGAGGTGGACATGGGGGGTACAGAGATGGACATGGGGGGTACAGAGGTGGACATGGGGGGTACAGAGGTGAACAGAGGTGGTGGGGGGTACAGAGGTGAACACAGAGGTGGACGGGGGTACAAAGGTGGATGGAAGGATATAGAAGTGAACGTGGATAGGGGAGATACAGAGGTGGATAGGGGATACAGAAGTGAGCTGTAGATGGGGGGTACAGAGGTGTACACAGTGGTGGAGGGGGGGTACAAAGGTGGAGGGGGGGTACAGAGGTGGAAATTAGGGGGTGCAGAGGTGAACACAGGTGGACGGGGGTACAAAGGTGGACATGGGGGGTATAGAGGTGGACATGGGGGAAACAGAGGTGGACATGGTGGGTACAGAAATGGACATGGGGGGTACAGAGATGGACATGGGGGGTACAAATGTGGACATGGGGATGTACAGAGGGGGACATGGGGGGCTACAGAGGTGGACGGAAGGATATAGAGATGAACGTGGATGGGGGGATACAGAGGTGGATGGGGGATACAGAAGTGAGCTGTGGATGGGGGGATGCAGAGGTGAACATGGATGGGGGGTAATACAGAGGTGGATAGGGGGTACAAAGGTGGACATGGGGGGGGGGTACAGAGGTGGACAGATAGATATAGAAGTGAACGTGGATGGGGGTACAGAGCTGAACACAGAGGTGGATGTGGGGTACAAAGGTGGACGGAAAGATATAGAGGTGGACATGGGGGGGGGTACAGAGGTGGATGGGGGATACAGAAGTGAGCTGTGGATGGGGGGTGGGCAGAGGTAGACAGGGGATACAGAAGTGAGCTGTGGATAGAGGGGTACAGAGGTGAGCTGTGGATAGAGGGGTACAGAGGTGAGCTGTGTATGGAGGGGGGACAGAGGTAGACGGGGGATACTGAAGTGAGCTGTGGATAGAGGGGTACAGAGGTGAGCTGTGGATAGAGGGGTACAGAGGTGAGCTGTGTATGGAGGGGGGACAGAGGTAGACGGGGGATACTGAAGTGAGCTGTGGATAGAGGGGTACAGAGGTGAGCTGTGTATGGGGGGGGACAGAGATAGACAGGGAATACAGAAGTGAGCTGTGGATGAGGGAGCAAAGTGATGTGCATAGGTGACCAATAGATAGTTACTTTGCCGGAGGGAGGAGGATATGCAAGTACTTCCCCTTGTGCTGATTTTTTTCTGTGCCATGTATGATACAAACACCTCAAAGTACACACACCCAATCCCTGTGTGTCATCCTGGACTCCTATCTCCCCCCTTCCCCCATTATCTTGAACTCTCCCATCCCCCCCTCCCAATCATCCTGGACTCCAATATCTCCCCCCCCACCCATCATCCTGGACTTCTCTATCTCTTCCCCCCATCATTATTATACAGGATTTATATAGCGCCAACAGTTTGTGCAGCGCTTTACAACATGAGGCCAGACAGTACAGTTACAATACAATGCAATACATAAGTTTACGTGTGTGTTTTGTTTTTTCGAATGCTGGGGTGGAGAGACAATTTGCATGGGGGGGGGGGCAAGAATTTTTTTTGCCCAGGGCCCAATCAATAGTAAAGACGGCCCTGGTACTACACACAGTGCAAACTTCATGGGTGCACTACACACAGAGTGCAGAGTTCAGCCTTCTTCTGCATCTGCTTACCTCTGCATCCCCCATCCACATCTCACTTTCACCCCTCTTCAGCTTTGACCTCTGTATGCAACCCCCCTTCCACTTCCCCCATCTTCTCCCTCCCTCCTTAAAAGCTGAACCATTTTCCACATGTCTTACTTGTGTTGCTGTATTAAACTGAAGCACCCTGTTGGCTCTAGTACCTCCCCACACACTATAGGTGGCTCCTCTCTCACTTGTAGGGAGATGATCCAGTGGGGGAGTTGGGATCTGCTCTGCACCTGCATCTTCCTTGTACATTCAGGAGATCAGATCTGTGGGAGCCATTGAGAGACGAGCTGTCCCTTGCAAACACAGAGGCAGGACTTCAATGTATACAAGTAATAGTGGTGAGCAGGGAACAGAGGGCCTGAGCCAGAGGTGGTGGAACTGAGTTCCACCAAGTTCCAGCTGAAAAAAAGCCCTGGGTTCTTCTCTAATATTGGCACTAGGGATCTTCTACCGACCCACCCACTGAGCAACCAACCATCCATTTATTTAACATACCACTTTGCCTGGTAAAAGCTGTACATAATAGATACTACTTTTTGAAATGCCTCATAACTATTCCAATATGAAGTGCTGTCATAAAAAGTGCACTTACGCCTTGTAGCAGTGAGCAGCAGAGACCACCCACAGGGAGTTGACGAGGGATCCACCACAGAAGTGATATCCAGAGTTCAGAGATACCTGCCAGGGCTGAGAGTAGGCTGCACAGGTATATCCTCCAACGATCTTGTCATCATCCAAGGCAGCTGTAAAACACAACATGTGCTGATTACATATAGAGAGCATAGGTGTGCGCAGCCTAATGCATTAGGGTGTGCACCCTTAAGCTCAAACACACATGCATGTGTATGTATCTACATATATATGACCCCCGGCACATTGATCTCCCTGCTGGCACAGTGAAAGAGAAAAGGATAAACACTTCTTTTATGGCAGAGCCAGTAAGAGGGAGATCTTTCCCATGTTCCTGTTGCTACACAGAACGATAACACTAATGCGCATGGGGGGATTAAGGTGTGCCTGGGCACACCCGGCACACCCTGTGCGCCAGGCACACCCTGTGCGCACGCCTATGATAGAGAGCCTACGCAAAGGGATATACATTGGAACCTCAAAGGGTTTATCGATGTTTCGCAATGTGAGCTCTTTTTAAAAAAAAGTTCTGACTCGCTTTGCAAGCGTTGTCGCACAAGACAAGCAGGATTCAAACCTCTGGAGTGTTCACTACTGCATTTGGCCAGAGGTGTGAAGGATTTTGCCGCCAAGTACGAAGTTATGTTTTGCAAACGGGTCAAATACTTATCTCACTCATTAAAATGTCAATTGATTTGTAACTGTTTTGTAATGCGTTTTTCTGTATATTTTTGTTGTTATTCTGTCTCTCACTGTTATAATAAATCTACCATTAAAATTATAGACTGATCATTTTTTTGTCGGTGGGCAAACATACAAAATCAGCAGGGGATCAAATACTTTTTTCCTTCACTGTATATATATATATATATATATATACGTATATGTATATATATATATATATGTATATATATGTATATATATATATATATATATATACTTGGCGGCAAAATCCTTCACTGTATATATATATATTTATATATATATATATATATATATAAAATGTATACTCACCAGCTGCCCCAAGGAGCACACAGATCAGAAGGAATTTCATGGTGTCGATTTTACCAGTGAACAATTTGTTGCTAATAATGTAGGTATTTATATGTTTTACCAGGATCCCCCCCCATTCCCCCCCACCTGTACACTGGCCAGCTGTGTCAATAAGAAATGTTCAGGTTAATGTATACACAGTTTTATCTGCATGTTTTTTTTTCACATTAGCAGCAACCTCCACCATAAGGTTAGTAATTTTTTTTAATCTTGATAATTTAGTATTTTTTCCACACTATTCCATTTCACTTTTTTAAAGGCCAGCAGATCAAATTGTTTTAATATGACAACATCTTATTATCGATAAAGATGGTTATCACTTTTACAGAATAAAGTATTCTATAAGTGATGTTTGACCCATTCTAGGTCTACTGCTCTAAAGCTATTCTATTACCTGGGGAGCACAAAGCCACCTAAAAAAAAACACTCAGCCTGGGTTCACACTGATACAAATTTACAGGTTTGATGCGTTTAACACAGATTCGCAGGTCATGTAAAAAGCATAGTATTCCATGGCTTTGGTTCACATTTATGCATTGCGAATTCGATGCAAGAAAAAAAAAGGGTCCTGTGTGTGTTGACTGCGGGTGCGATGCAGATTCCTATGGTGCAGTGCGAATTTTATCTTCATAGGCTTCAACTGAAATTGCATTAAATGCACAGTATACAGTTCACATCTCTGTGAATTGTTCACCGTCTGCCTCCTGAAATTTGCGGTAAATTTGCGGTAAATTCAACACGGAAACATTTCCGTGGAGCCTTGCGGCTTCACTGCCCGTTTCCAACCGCACATGCGCAAGTCGTACGGCGCTTTGTGAATGGCCCTGTTGTTTTCTGGGACACACACATGTCCCAGAAAAAAACGGAGCAGCTCGCCGAAGAGGAGGAATTGAAGGAACAGCGCAGCGGAATAGGAAGAGGCAGATAAGGAAGTCTGCCTAGCAGCCGGCAATTTTTTTAATATATTTTTTGGAGAACGTTAATGTAATTTTTTAATTATAGGGTGGACCTCTGCTTTAACACGATAAAATATAAAAAAAAACTGCCTTAGTGGGCAAGTGGTTAAATCCCAGGACTTAATAGACAGAGATAGAAACCACTTCGCTTTAGTAGTTTGCTTTGGTTTCAGCTTTAGCCCCGGTTCTCACCAGTGTGGCTTTGAAGTCGTGCTACTTCAGCGAGCTTTCAAAGCCGACTATCAGTGTGGCTTGCTGACATCTGTGCGACGGATAACAGATGTCAATGTAAGTCGCACTGAAATTGCACGGAAATATTGCAGGAAGGCGCTGCGACTTGAACTGTTCCATTGGCGCAAATGGGGTGCGACTTGTCATGTGACTTTGAGCTGTCAAGTCGCATGACAAGTCGCATTGGTGTGAACCAGGGCTTAATATATACATGCTACCAAAGAATGGCTCCAAACAAATCCAGAAAGCCTGCCAAACTCAGATCACAGTTATTTACTTTTCAAAATGTAAATAGATCCACTTAGCTTAACTTTGTGACTAGTCTTAAATCTTTGTATTAAACCTTATCTCAGGGGTCGGCAAAGCCGCGGGACGTGGGCCGTACCTGGTCTGCCACCGCTAGATGGCCGGTGTCTTGCCGAATAAGTTCCTTCGGCGGATAGGTTCCCCCCCTGTACTGCGCAGGCGCAGCGCCTGCGCAGTACGTACTACTGTCGGCCGCCGGAGATAGCCGAAGCTCAAACGCTTCAATCAGCTGTACACGGCGCCTGCGCTCTGGGTCCAGGTTCCTTCCCCACCATCCAAGTGGACCTAGAGGGGGAAACTAAAAGTGCCGAGCGCAGCGAGGCCGTGCCCGAAGCGTGGCGAGCGAAGCGAGCCCGCGAGGGGCCCTCTTACAGGCGCCGTGTACAGCTGATTTTCAGCTGTTCCGCTTCGGCTATTTCCGCCGGCTTCTACTGCGCATGCGCAGTAGAGGGGGGAACTAATCCGCCGAGCGGAACTTTCTCGGCAGAACACCGGCTTGTCAGTGCCCGTGATTAATTCACGGGCACACGGCCCGCGGACATCTTCATTGGACAGCGGCGAGCGGTGGTATCACAGGGCTGGATGGGGGCGGGAACCGCTAGAGTTAACTTTTTACATTACACAGCAGGTGATTGGTTGTCGGGCGATCCTAGCAACCAAGCAACAGCCTGTTAATGTGAAAAGTTAACCAGAAGTTCCCACCCCCATCCAGCCCTGTGATATCGATCTCTGCTCTGCTCGCTGTACACCTGTGTAAGGTAGGAGAGTTTTACCTACACCGTGTGTGTGTGGGGGGAGGTGGAGGGAGGCAGAGGACACTATGGGGGGGGAGGGCAGAAGACACTATGGTGGGGACAGAGGACACTATGGTGGGGACAGAGGACACTACAGTGGTAGGGGGGGTGCAGGGGACAGAGGACACTGCTTTGCGGGCACAGGGACCCCATCACTCCTTATTATAAACATATTAAAAACCTCTGTATAAAAAGACTTTAAAAATAGGTGGCACTGATAGGCACTGATATGCCGCACTGATGGGCACTGATAGGCAGCACTGATGGGCACCGATAGGTGGCACTGATGGGCCCAGATGGGTGGCACTGGTGGGCACTGATGGGTGGCACTGATCGATGGCACTGATGAGGAGGCACTGACAGGCATTACTGATGGGCACTGATTGGCATCCCTAATGGGCACTGATTGGCATCCTTGATGTGCACTGATTGGCATCCCTGGTGGGCATGGGTTGGCATTTCTGGTGTGCTCTAGTGGGCATCATTGACGGGTCTGCACTGATAACTAATGCACTGATTATCAGCGCAGACCCCCCCCAGTCAGGAGAGCCGCTGATCAGCTCTCCGCTACTTGAGCTGACAAGGCGATAAATGGCACTTTATTGGTTACGATGTGACCAGCTGTGATTGGACATAGATGATTACATGATAAAGAGCCTATATCATAGGCTCTTTACCAGGATCGGTGATGCGGTGTGTCAGAGCGACACACTCACTACCGAAGGCCGCAAAGTGCGCCCTTGCGGGCACGCACAAGCAACTTTTTCTGCTGGACGTCATATGAGCCCAGTGAGCATGATAGAGCCACCCTGCGGGCATTTATTTGCACACAGCAGGCGGGAAGGGGTTAAAGTGCAACAGTAAAAATGAAAAATTCCATTAAATATAGTGCTTGGGGGGTCCTCTTAGTAAAGTGGCACATCTGTAGCATATATAGAACCTGCTGCAGCAAAAATAAAATTTCAAAAGAAATAAAAAACAAGTCAAATCACATATAAAATGACTCAAGGTTGCAATTGCCGGCACCTTGCTTTTGAAAAAAAAAAAAAAGAAAAAAACGACGTGGAGTCCACCCAAAATCCATACCAGACCCTTATCTGGGTGTGCAAGAAAGGGGGGGATGAGCGAGTGCCCCCCTCCTGATTGACGATGGATTTACATTGGGGGACACTATTTTCTTATTTTTTAATAAAAGAATTGTCAAAAACTGTGTGTATGTTTTTATTACTTTGACACATTTTTTGTGAATGGGTAGGGGTACTATGTACCCAATACTCATTCAGATGGGGGGCAGGATATGGGGGCCCCCTTGTTAAAGGGAGCTTCTAGATTCCAATAAGCCCCCTGCCCACAGACCCCCACAACCACCGGCCAAGGTTGTAGGGATGAGGCCCTTGTCCCCATCAATATCGGGACAAGGTGCTTTGGGGTGGGGGGCGCAGAGCTCCCCACCCCAAAGCACAAACCCCCAATGTTGAGAGGATGTGACCTGGTATGGTTCAGGAGGGGGGCACTAGCTTCCCCCCTTTCCTGACCTGCCAGGCTGCATGCACGAATAAGGATCTTGTATGGATTTTAGAGGGACCCCATGCAGTCTTCTCTTATTTTTTGTAACCATTTTTTTTTATTTTTTATTATTCAGATGTCAGTGGGAAACCCAATGACAGCTGATGACTCATCTGTTGTTAAGGACGCTGTGGCTGGCTTCCCAGCCCCTCTCATTAACAATCATCTTATACTACACCCTGATTGGGCAAAGCTTTGCTCAATCAGGGCGCAAAATGGACTCTGCAGCTCGCAGTGCATTGCGGAGGGGCTCTATATACCCCTTTTGGGATACAAAGATAGATGCTACAAACTATGTTCATTTGTTTGTTTACCTTGTGTATTATAGATCCTTCGCTCCCACTTGCCCCACTCTTCTGCTCCCCCTTGGGTGGGTTACACCTGGTTCCCCTGTGTTTGCCAGGTTATTGTGGATTCCACTGATTGCTGCCATACTGATATAAGCTGTGCAGTCTTTACGTATATGGATTATAAAAATGATGCAATATGAATTATAAAATGATGTAATATATCTAACAATCTAATGTTTTGTTTATTTGTTTGATGGCAATAGTGTTGTTCCCTCCATAAATATACAGTCCTGAAGAGGCTATTGAAGTGAAACTCTTTGACCGTTGGAAGTTGGACAAGACCATCTGGATTATATGGATCATTGTTATATCACCTTCTGTCGATGGTGATTGATGTCCTGTATAGGGATGAGCTTCGAGTTCGAGTCGAACTCATGTTCGACTCGAACATTGGCTGTTCGCAAGTTCGCCGAACAGCGAACAATTTGGGGTGTTCGCGGCAAATTCGAATGCCGCGGAACACCCTTTAAAAGTCTATGGGAGAAATCAAAAGTTCTCATTTTAAAGGCTAATATGCAAGTTATTGTCATAAAAAGTGTTTGGGGACCGGGGTCCTGCCCCAGGGGACATGGATCAATGCAAAAAAAAGTTTTAAAAATGGCCGTTTTTTCAGGAGCAGTGATTTTAATAATGCTTAAAGTCAAACAATAAAAGTGTAATATCCCTTTAAATTTCGTACCTGGGGGGTGTCTATAGTATGCCTGTAAAGGGGCGCATGTTTCCTGTGTTTAGAACAGTCTGACAGCAAAATGACATTTTGAAGGAAAAAACTCATTTAAAACTACCCGCTATTGCATTGCCGACAATACACATAGAAGTTCATTGATAAAAACGGCATGGGAACCCCGAACCAAAATTAAAAAAAAAAAATGACGTGGGAGTCCCCCTAAATTCCATACCAGGCCCTTCAGGTCTGGTATGGATATTAAGGGGAACCCCGGCCAAAATTTTAAAAAAAAATGACGTGGGGTTCCCCCTAAATTCCATACCAGACCCTTCAGGTCTGGTATGGATTTTAAGGGGAACCCCGCGCCAAAAAAAAAAAAAAAAAAACGGCGTGGGGTCCCCCCAAAATCCATACCAGACCCTTATCCGAGCACGCAACCTGGCAGGCCGCAGGAAAAGAGGGGGGGACGAGAGTGTGGCCCCCCCCCCTCCTGAACCGTACCAGGCCACATGCCCTCAACATTGGGAGGGTGCTTTGGGGTAGCCCCCCAAAACACCTTGTCCCCATGTTGATGAGGACAAGGGCCTCATCCCCACAACCCTGGCCGGTGGTTGTGAGGGTCTGCGGGCGGGCCCGGCCCCCCCCCTGTGTGAAATGGTAAGGGGGTACTTGTACCCCTACCATTTCACTAAAAAACTGTCAAAAATGTTAAAAATGACAAGAGACAGTTTTTGACAATTCCTTTATTTAAATACTTCTTCTTTCTTCTATCTTCCTTCATCTTCTGGTTCTTCTGGTTCTTCTGGCTCTTCTGGTTCTTCCTCCTGCGTTCTCGTCCAGCATCTCCTCCGCGGCGTCTTCTATCTTCTTCTCCTCGGGCCGCTCCGCACCCATGGCATGGGGGGAGGCTCCCGCTCTTCTCTTCTTCTTCATCTTCTTCTCTTCTTCTTTTCTTCTCTTCTTCATTTTCTTCTCCGGGCCACTCCTCACACATGCTAGCATGGCGGGAGGCTCCCGCTGTGTGGCGGCGCTCCTCGTCTGACAGTTCTTAAATAACGGGGGGCGGGGCCACCCGGTGACCCCGCCCCCCTCTGACGCACGGTGACTTGTCGGGACTTCCCTGTGACGTCACGGGGAATGCCACAGGGAAGTCCCGTCATGTCCCGTGCGTCAGAGGGGGGCGGGGTCACCGGGTGGCCCCGCCCCCGTTATTTAAGAACTGTCAGACGAGGAGCGCCGTCACACAGCGGGAGCCTCCCTTCATGCCAGCATGGATGCGGAGCGGCCCGGAGAAGAAAATGAAGAAGAGAAGAAGAGAAGAAGAAGAAGAGAAGAGCGGGAGCCTCCCCCCATGCCATGGGTGCGGAGCGGCCCGAGGAGAAGAAGATAGAAGACGCCGCGGAGGAGATGCTGGACGAGAACGCCGGAGGAAGAACCAGAAGAGCCAGAAGAACCAGAAGAACCAGAAGATGAAGGAAGATAGAAGAAAGAAGAAGTATTTAAATAAAGGAATTGTCAAAAACTGTCTCTTGTCATTTTTAACATTTTTGACAGTTTTTTAGTGAAATGGTAGGGGTACTTTTGTACCCCCTTACCATTTCACACAGGGGGGGGGCCGGGATCTGGTGGTCCCCTTGTTAAAGGGGGCTTCCAGATTCCGATAAGCCCCCTGCCCGCAGACCCCCACAACCACCGGCCAGGGTTGTGGGGATGAGGCCCTTGTCCTCATCAACATGGGGACAAGGTGTTTTGGGGGGCTACCCCAAAGCACCCTCCCAATGTTGAGGGCATGTGGCCTGGTACGGTTCAGGAGGGGGGGGGGCCGCACTCTCGTCCCCCCCTCTTTTCCTGCGGCCTGCCAGGTTGCGTGCTCGGATAAGGGTCTGGTATGGAATTTAGGGGGAACCCCACGTCATTTTTTTTTTAAAATTTTGGCCGGGGTTCCCCTTAATATCCATACCAGACCTGAAGGGCCTGGTATGGAATTTAGGGGGACTCCCACGTCATTTTTTTTTTTTAATTTTGGTTCGGGGTTCCCCTTTGGGGAATTCCCATGCCGTTTTTATCAATGAACTTCTATGTGTATTGTCGGCAATGCAATAGCCGCGGGTAGTTTTAAATGAGTTTTTTCCTTCAAAATGTCATTTTGCTGTCAGACTGTTCTAAACACGGGAAACATGCGCCCCTTTACAGGCATACTATAGACACCCCCCAGGTACGAAATTTAAAGGGATATTACACTTTTATTGTTTGACTTTAAGCATTATTAAAATCACTGCTCCTGAAAAAACGGCCGTTTTTAAAACTTTTTTTTGCATTGATCCATGTCCCCTGGGGCAGGACCCCGGTCCCCAAACACTTTTTATGACAATAACTTGCATATTAGCCTTTAAAATTAGAACTTTTGATTATTCATGATCGTGTCCCATAGACTTTAACGGTGTTCGTGTGTTCGAACGAACTTTTTTCCTGTTCGCATGTTCTGGTGCGAACCGAACAGGGGGGTGTTCGGCTCATCCCTAGTCCTGTACTATATGAGGGGAAATCATACCTATGGAGGATATATTCCTCTATTTTTCAAAGTATTGTAATACAGAATGTAATACAGAAGTTTTTAATATGTTTATAGTAAAATATTCCTTTTTATATAAATGTGTATGTCTCATGTTGTGTCTTTAAAGTCCACCATTTTACTGCACAAGTAATTCTTGCTGGTATATATTTTTGCCAGTGTTTACTGGAGGTGGCACCTTGTAAAAGCTATATTTTTGTTATGAAGCAATACAAAGAGAACAGGAGACTTTTTCATACAAGTACATGGTACAGCAGGCCAATATCAGGAATATGAAATGTTGGATTCACATATTCTTTAACCTCTTGGCGCCAGCGTAGTCCTTTAAGAGGTTTAAGATACCAGGAGGCGGGGTGGGGTTTATGATCATGTGACTGCCATGTATGGCTGTCACGGTGGTCACATGATCGTAAAGCTCCCAATCGAAGAGCAAATGTGAGCTTTCTGTTAGCCGACAATAACTGTGTGCTCTCGACACAGCTGTATTTACACTAATTCAAGCAAATGTGCGGCTGCTTGCGGCCAAGGCCCACCCGCCCAGAGGCCGCATATTTGCGTGTAGCTGGCACCAAGGGGTTAAACTGTGGACATGATATAGTAGATGTTCTGAGATTGTGAACCAGTGGCGGCTGGTGCTCAATCGGTCGGGGGGGGGCGCAGACAGCCCTGACCACAGACACCCCCAAGTCGCTTCAGTCAACCCTCCCACACTAACCATCCCCCCGTTGCTCGAGCCCGCTACCGCACAACATACCCATACACCCTGGTCGCTGGCTCGCTCGCTCATCCCTGCACTTACAGTACCCCATGCAGGTCACGGGTGTGGCGGCCATCGCTTCTCCTTCCGGCCAATCTGGTTTTGGGACTCCTGGCCAATGGGGTCTTAGGACTCCGGGAGGAGAAACAGGAAGACATTAGCATATTAATTCACTAATGTCACACAACAGCTTTTTTGAAGCCAAATAGAGCCTCCAGCTCTAATAACGGGCTTCAGAAACAAACAAAAAAAACATTGGAATCCATGCATTCTGCATCCTGCATGCAGATTAGGGGCTGGGCGCATGGATTAGCGGGGTGGCACCCCTAATGAGTGGCCGCCACTGCTGTGAACATGCTACAGTCATTTCTGCAGGTTTCATACTTTAGACATCTGTCCTTCCAAGTTCCAAAAAAACATTTCAGCACCTGCACATCTTACCTTCTATTTCTGTCTATGGATTATGCCTCTAATGCAAACAAAATTCGGCAATGGAGATATTCTGACACTTGGTATGACAGCTTAAACCGGTGGAGAAATGTACACAAGCTGTACAGCTGTTTCAGATAAGGCTTAATACAAAGAATTAAGACTATTCACAAAGTTACGCTAACTGGACCTATTTACAATTGATTTTCTTTTGGAAAATGTGAAAATAAAATAACTGTGATCTGAGTTTGACAGTCTTTCTGAATTTGTTTGGAGCCATTCTTTAGTAGCATGTATATATTATAGACTTGTGCACAACGGGAAGTTTTGTTTAGTTTTGGTTTGTTTTCATTCGTAAAATACATAATTTCATTCTGTTATATTCGTTACTTTACGTTAATTTGTTTTCGGATAATTTGTTATTATTCGTAGAGTGTCGATATTCATTATACTGAATCTCGAATCATGTCAAATTAATTTGTTATATCCGCTATAATTTATTTTGTATTAGTTGAAATTCGATATTTATGTATGTACCGTATTTATCGGCGTATAACACGCACTTTTTTCCCCTTAAAATCAGGGGAAAATCGCAGGTGCGTGTTATACGCCGATCCCCTGCGATCCCGAGCTGTCACATTTTCAAAATCGCCGACCGCGATTTGAAAATGGCGCCGCCGGCGCCGAAATACACAGAGCCGGTCCTCGGCTCTTCCCGGCGGCTCTCGTTCACTTTCGGCTCCACTCGTAGTCCCGAGCGGAGCTATCCGAACCTACTCGGCTAGCGGTCGGCGATTTTGAAGCCCAGAATGGCAGGGATCACTGGGGCAAGGCTGCACTGGGGCAAGGCTGCACTGGGGAAGGCTGCACTGGGGCAAGGCTACACTGGGGAAGGCTGCACTGACAAGGCAGCACTGGGGAAGGCTGCACTGACAAGGCTGCACTGGGGAAGGCTGCACTGGGGAAAGCTGCAATAGGAAGGCTGCACTGGGGAAGGCTGCACTGGAGAAGGCTGCACTGGGGAAGGCTGCACTGACAAGGCTGCACTGGGGAAGTCTGCACTGACAAGGCTGCACTGGGGAAGTCTGCACTGACAAGGCTGCACTGGGGAAGGCTGCACTGACAAGGCTGCACTGGGGAAGTCTGCACTGACAAGGCAGAACTGGGGAAGGCTGCACTGACAAGGCTGCACTGGGGAAGGCTGCACTGGGGAAGGCTGCACTGACAAGGCTGCACTGGGGAAGTCTGCACTGACAAGGCTGCACTGGGGAAGGCTGCACTGACAAGGCTGCACTGGGGAAGGCTGCACTGACATGGCTGCACTGACAAGGCTGCACTGACAAGGCTGCACTGACAAGGCTGCACTGACATGGCTGCACTGAGAAGGCTGCAATGATGGGCATTTAAATGTAAGTTTTTTTTCCCTTCAACTTCCCTCCTAAAAGTTTTTTTCTCCTTAAAATTCCCTCCTAAATTGGGGTGCGTGTTATACGCCGGTGCGTGTTATACGCCGGTGCGTGTTATACGCCGATAAATACGGTATATTGATTCGTGATAATGATTCGGAGTTTGTAAAGTCGTTTGTTTATTGAATCTATTAACACACACAATGACAATATCTCTTCTCCTCTGCTCAAATACAATACAACACTCTTCTCACTCAGTTCTCAGGAATGCACTTTGCCAGTAATCCAATCTCCAGCACAAAATTAATCAGCTGATTGGACTGTAAGATTTACCTTGAGTTGACCTTTTATTTCATTAGATCTTTAACAAACTACCGAATCATGTTGAATTAATTAGTTATATCTGCTATAATTTCTTTCGTATTAGTTGAAATTCATTATTTTTTTATTCGGACATTCGGATGCATCCGAATGTCCGAAAGATGCAAAATTCAGCCAAATTTCGATTTGTTACGAAACGCATTGCACATGTCTAATATATTAAGCCCTGGTTCACACCAGTACGACTTGTCATGTGACCTGACAGTTCAAAGTCACATGACATGTCCCATTTGCGGCAATGGAACCGTTCAAATCACTTGCAAAAAGTGTCCAACAAAGCATGTCCTCAAACATATTCAGCGTAGTAAGTGCCCAATCTAAGAGTATATATTCCTTGATCCTTTCCCCCAATGTGATAAAAACTCACCCGAGATTGTGATCCCTTAATGAAAAGGAAAATAGAATTTTAGAAGAGGGTGTATTTACAGCAGGCTACTTTTATGGACAAAAAAAATTTGAATTTAGGATTTATTTTTAAAATACGCCCCAGAAAAAAGTTTTAAATAAGTCTGGTACATTTATAGATATTCAAAGACTGAAGAAATATAAGAAAACTTAATATCAAGAAACATTTCACTATTAAAGTATAAGTAAACCCTCCTATCGTTTTCAGCCAAGGAAGCTGCCATCTTTGCCTCTGTTTAATCTACAACTGCCATGATGCTGCACATGTGATCAGTTATGACACCAGCCATTGGATGGTTTGACAGTTTGATTGACAGCACAACCAATCGGAGTGTTACATTTCCGGCACGTGCCGGAAATGAAACTGTTTTATGGATGGGTTTACTTCCGCTTTAACTATATTTCCCATGATGCTCAACTACACTGCAGAGTGCTTGAGCATCATGGGAACTGTAGGTCCAAAACATCTGGGGTGCCAAGGTTCACCATCACTGCTAAAGGGGGTAATAACCAAGAGGAAGGGGAATATGTACATAGTGCTTGCCAAGGAGGAATCATTCACAGTTGCTAAGGGGTGATAGTCACAAAAAGGTTTAGAATAAATAGATCAAAAAAGTGTGCTCCATACATTTTCCATGACAAATGTAAAGGCCAACAGATTAGATTATATTAACATGATAACATCTTGTTGTTCCAGCATTATAACATCTAATCAACAAAAATGTTCATTAATTTTACAGAATAAAGTGGAAAGTAATGTTTGACCTATTCTGCGTCCACTTTTCAATAGTTATCCTGTTACCCGTTGAGCACAAAGCCACCTATAAAAATCACTCAACATCATCTTTCAAAGATAAGTCGGCTTTATTTGTAGTAGATCTTAGAGAAGAACCATCAGTGTTACTCAGAGCATTGACCCTTTCTCTTTCAGAACCCATTGGACATCAATTAAAGATCTTTTTAATGCCATGGAGAATGCAGAAGAAAATTATTATCTGGATTGGTTCACCTGGCCCTCAAAGTGGAGTTTCAACTCCAAGTGATGGCAAACATTAGACAAGACAATAGTATCTGAGCAGGTTACCATTATGGTATAGCCACAAGCTACTTGTACTTGTAGCTACTTGTACCTTGAGACCGGGTTCACACTGGTACGATAAATGCTCCGACAAATGCTCCGACATTGGGAGCTCATGTCGCATGATGTGTGAAAATCAATGTTTCCCTATGGGAGCCGTTTTAACTGGTCCAACACAAGTCGGTCCGACTTTGAAAATGCTCCCTGCACTACTTTGGTCCGACTTTGATTCTACTTCAGCCCATTGAATATAACTGAAGTCGGATCAAAGTCGGATCGCCGTCCTGACTGATCCGTCCCCCCTCCTGACCTGTACTAAGCCGCATGCCCTCCACATGGGAGGGTGGGTGCTTTGGGGCAGGGGAGCCCTGCGCCCCCCACCCCAAAACACCTTGTCCCCATGTTGATGAGGACAAGGGCCTCTTCCCGACAACCTTGGCCATGGGTTGTCGGGATCTGCCGGCAGGGAGCTTATCGGAATTTGGGAGCCCCCTTTAGCCTATGTGCTTTAGAGCAGTAGACCCAGAATGGGTCAAACATCATTTAATACCTTATTCTGTAAAAGCGATAGACATCTTTATCGATAAGAAGATGTCATATTAAAACAATCTGATCTGTTGGCCTTTAAATAAGTGAAATGGTATAGTGTGAAAAAATGAATATATACGATTAAAAAAAATTACTAACATTACCGATGGTGAAGGTTGCTGATAGTGTGGAAAAAAACATGCAGTTAAAACTGTGTATACATTAACCTGAACGTTTCTTATTGACACAGCTGGCCAGTGTTCAGGTAGGGGGAATGGGGTGGGGGGTCCTGGTAAAACATATAAATACCTACATTATTGGCAACAAATTGTTCACTGGTAAAATCGACACCATGAAACTCCTTCTGATCTGTGTGCTCCTCGGGGCAGCTGGTGAGTTTACATTGTGTGTATATATCTATATATATATATATATATATATATATATTTACACAGGGTATGTTTATTCATTTTTAATTTAAAAAAAAAATTAAAAAATGTATATGAACATAAACTTAATATATCCCTTTTCATATGCTCTCTATATGTAATCAGCACATGTTGTGTTTTACAGCTGCCTTGGATGATGACAAGATTGTCGGAGGATATACCTGTGCAGCCTACTCTCAGCCTTGGCAGGTATCTCTGAACTCCGGATATCACTTCTGTGGTGGATCCCTCGTCAACTCCCTGTGGGTGGTCTCTGCTGCTCACTGCTACAAGGCGTAAGTGCACTTTTTATGACAGCACTCCCTATTGGAATAGTTACGAGGCATTGAAAAAAAGTAGTATCTATTATTAAGAACTTTTACCAGCTGAATGACCAGCAAAGTGGCATGTTGGTTAAATGGATGGTTGGTTGGACATGAGGTGGGTCAGCAGGAGATCCCTTGGGATGGTTTTGGTGCACCCAACCCCTTGCTAACATATAGCTCCTGTGTAATATCCAAATCAGATATACATAGATAACTATTGTTGCAAAAAAAATATAGTGCTTCTAACAATAATTAAGCGAGACCAATGAAACTATGTAAAAATTACCATACCAAAGTTTCAGCTGTAATGCTTACTTTAATCATTGAACCCTTTCTCTAGGTATTTTGTAATAGTTTGAACAGATTGGGGATGAGTTAAAAATGCTACCAAGTGTTATTTATTCCTGTCACCCCTTTTGGAGTTTTTCCCCTCACTTCTTGTGCATGTAATATGGGATACATTGACAGAAAGCCTTCCCCAATCTACTAGAATGTAATTTTGTTTGTGTGTCTATTGGACAAAATTTTATACCACTTCCTGTCTTGACTGGAAGTGAGGATAAATCTCCCCAATAGAAAGACAGGCCTCTGACAGAGGCTTTATTCCTTCCCTGTTCTACACCAACCAAAATTCAATGTTCTCACTACCAAAAACGACTGTACTTCACTCCTGGAACTGAAGGTGATTGTACCAACCACTAACAGTACACGTTCCATACTAAGCAAACCTACACTGCTGCTCAGTTTGAAATAAATGAACTGGCTTCTATCCAGAATTCCTTTGTTTAAGATTCAAATGTATACTGATTTCATTGAATTTGTCTCTATACAGGAGCATGCAGGTCAGACTCGGAGAGCACAACATCGCTGTCTCTGAGGGCACCGAGCAGTTCATCAACTCTGCAAAGGTCATTAGAAATGCCGCATACAACTCCAGAACCCTGGACAATGACATCATGTTGGTCAAGCTGGCCTCTCCCGCCACCCTCAACTCCTACGTCAAGACCGTGCCTCTGCCCAGTGGTTGCGCTGCTGCCGGCACAAGCTGTGTGATCTCCGGATGGGGCAATACCCTTAGTAGTGGAAGTAAGTCAACATCACTGTAACATCATATATTACTGATATTAAATGAAGCTAAGCTTCTCTAGTAAATTATTGGCAATATTAAAACATGAAACTGCCGCTCACCATAGATGATCCAGGTGTGAATCAAAGGGGTGATAAACCCAACCCCCCCCCCGGTGGACAGGGTGAAACATGAAAGGGGGCATAGCCCAAGGAGCATTAACTGATCACATGTATACATCCACACCAGGATTGGCTATGGTGAGCGGTGGTTTCATGCTTAAATGTTCATTGCTTGCTGGATGAGTTTTTCCTTGCTAATCTGAGTGACAAAGGGGCCTGGAGTGGCACCACCAAGCACTAATGGCCTTATTTAGGAAAAATTATTCCTTTGAGGAACAAATCCCAAAAACCCTATTTCTGGGCAGTTAAAAATGTATTAAGCATGTCTCTATCCCTCCAGCAGTGAAGGATCCAGTGCTTGTTTTGTCAAGGGGTTGGAATAACACAAAGTAATGTTTAACTTAATCCAGAGTCCCACTATCTTCTTCCATGAGTTTATGGTTGTGGTGACCAGTCCTCCAAAGCCTCTCTTCTTGCCAGTTCTCTGACTGGTCTTGTCACTGCCCCTCTTTCATCACGTACAGTGTAGGACCACCCTAATGATCAGTGGCCATGTCATCAGGGTGGCTGCTGGAAAGAGTGCCCCACCACATTGCAGTAGGACCAGACAGCAGGCTGTCCAGGGGTAAGAGAGATATTACTCTGTATTATCCCATCCCCTAGAATAGAAATTGAGCACTGGATCCTTCATGAGTTGGGAGGGGGCAATTTTATTTAGACTTTACTGAAGAAAAGCAAAAAATAATAAAGTAGAAAAACAATAAGAAATACATTCTGAAATGTTTTTGAAACTTGGAACAAGTGTCTCCTTTGAGAGATTTACCTTTTTCCTGTTCTGTAAATCATTCAAAATGTTGGTTTTCTCCATTTTCAGTCCCAGTGACAATGGTCTTCAGGATAAATAAAGAGGGTGAACATCTTTAGCCAGAACACAGGCAGCAATACAATCCGAAGAATGTTTTATTCCCCCACCCCCACCCATCTATCCAAAAAGTTTTGACTACACTTTAATGTTGACTGCTTCTTTTTAGCTGAAAATACACACAGGCCATGGAAGAGGGGTGGGATGATGAGTCAGCTGTGTAGGTGTAACCTCATCTTCTAATTAGAGATATTCAAAATATAGGCTGTATAAATTATTCCAACCACTAATACCACCAACAACTAATGGACTTTATTGGGACTTCAAGAGATGCACAATTAAAATGAACAAGTTTATTATAGTTCACATAAAACAACAGATAGCACCATAAAATACTAGAAACAAAAGTAGAGTCCCCAGAAGTCTAAAATACTCTCTTTTTTAACACAATTTGTTCTCCTTTTGTCTCTAGTCAATATTTTATTAACTGTCATTTGTTTTAATTGTAGCCAATATGCCTAACCTCCTGCAGTGTTTGAACGCCCCCATCTTGACCGCTACTCAGTGTAGCAATGCCTACCCCGGAGAGATTACCGGCAACATGATCTGCGTTGGCTACCTGGAGGGTGGCAAGGATTCCTGCCAGGTAATTTCCACAACTTATTTTAATTTTGTATATAAAGACTTATGCCGCGTACACACGGTCGGACTTTTCGTCTACAAAAGTCCAACGGACGCCGACGGACTAAAGCTGGCTGGTAATCCGATCGTGTGTGGGCTTCTCCGGACTTTCAGCAGACTTTTTCAGCCTCAAATCCGACGGACTTTAGATTTGAAACATGCTTCAAATCTTTACGTCGTAACTACGACGGACCCCGAAATCCGCTCGTCTGTGTGCTAGTCCGACGGACAAAAACCCATGCTAGGGCAGCTATTGGCTATGAACTTCCTTATTTTAGTCCGGTGTACGTCATCACGTACGAATCCGTCGGACTTTTGTGTGGTCGTGTGTAGGCAAGTCCGTTCGTTAGAAAGTCTGCTGCAAGTCCGCCGAAAGTCCGCAGGAAGTCTGTCGGACAGGCTGTCGGACTTTTGTAGACGAAAAGTCCGACCGTGTGTACGCGGCATTACAGTTCAAATAAATGTGTTTTCTCAAACTACTAGTAGTTTTCATAGACTGGGATTTTTTTAATATATATATATATATATATATATATATATATATATATATATATATATATATAAAGAAATTAAATTAAATGTATAATTTATAGTCCAAATGTTCAGGAGAAGTTTTAAAACTAGATTAAATATATTTCTTCCCAGGTAACTGCACAGTAAAATAGATCTTTATTAGCAATATTTCATATTAGTTGGAAAAGTAACTTATAAAGTTAAAGTGATTGTAAAGTCTTGTTTTTTTTTTTCTATTAAAATAAGAAACCTGCTCTGTGCAGTGGTTTTGCACAGAGCAGCCCAGATCCTCCTCATCTCGGGTCCCTGGATAGAGCTCCTGCCCCTCACACCTGACAAGTGCCCCCACAGCAAACAGCTATGGGGGCACCCAAGCCAAGCTGCAGCTCAGTGTATCCATTCAAACACGGAGCTGCAGTTCGGCCTTGCCCTCTCTCTCCCGATTGGCTAACTGAGTTTCATTGACAGCAGGGGGAGTCAATGGCGCTGCTGCTGTCTCTCAGCCTGGGCAGCCGAGGGACTCATGGAAATTGTTGGATAGAGATGGGGCTCAGATAAGTATTAGGGGGGCTGAGGGGAGCTGATGCACACAGAAGGTTTTTTTTATCTTAATGCTTAGAATGCATTAGGCTAAAAGAACTTCTGCCTTTACAACCATAGGCAATATGGAAAAAATATCATCTTAAAGTATAACTGAACCCAAGAATTATATGTAAAAATATGTAATGGGGTTGATTTACAAAAAACTAAGTGCAAAATCTGGTGCAGCTCTGCAAAAATAAAACAATCAGCTTCAAACTGACGTTGAAGCTGATTGGTTTCTATGCACAGCTGCAGCAGATTTTGCACTCTCCAGTTAATCAACCCAATATCTTTTAGCTTACCAGTCCTTAGATATGGTGGCTGCATTATTTTTCTCATTTTCAAGTTAAGAATTTTTTTTATCAAATATAGGAATTAACTGTTGATTCTGCCAGACATCCAGTGTCCTTGTCACTTCCTGTTAAATAAACTGGAAGCAAACACCAGTCTTATCTACTAATCCCATCGCCCCACTTGTAATAGTAACGGCAGATATGCTTAATATCCAGCCTTGATTGCTATTATGGCTCCTTCCATAGTTACAGTGGAGGTAGTGAATTTAGCCACCCAGGGACAGGAAGGGTGTCATCCCCTGGATTACCAGGTGGAAAAAAAAGATAAAGTCTGAAAAAATGAAAACCAACACAACCACCGCATCAAAATACTTATAATTTACTGTCATTTACCCAAATACCCAAAGTTCTAAAAAATGCTTTTTCTATCTTTCAGGGTGACTCTGGTGGCCCCGTGGTGTGTAACGGACAGCTCCAGGGTATTGTCTCCTGGGGATACGGCTGTGCCCTGAGGAACTACCCCGGTGTCTACACCAAGGTCTGCAACTACAACTCCTGGATCGCCAGCACTCAGGCTGCCAACTAAACTTTCAACTGAAACACTTATTCAGATCATTCTATTCTTTGCTTCTAGAATAAAACAAATGATGTGTTAGACTTAGACTTTACACCTACATTCTGTAATGACTGAATAAACATATTTCATTATATAAAATAGTTTTATTAATTTTATATATTACTACAACTATTGGTTCTCCATTTGCTGCTCGTCTTGGCTACATTTGGGCTACAACAAAAACAACATATGCAATGCAGTCTGTTACTAGCACCAAAGGTAGATCCTTTTTTTTAAGACCCCCCCATACATCAGAATGATTTTCAGTAATAATCATGAAATTAAATGTCATGCATGTTGGCGGTGGGAGTAGAGTTATTTGGTGAAGGGCAGATAGTAGTAGCTTTCAAGGGTAACCTTTGTGGGGAAAAAATTGCAAATTTAAAAAACATTGCTACATTGCTACAGCAGAGCTCAGAGGCAAGTAGGAAGAAGCAGCGCAAGGAGCTGATATGTTGGGCTGCAGTGCATAGATGCTGATGGTAGAAGAAAGTAGAGATAGACTTGTGTACACCTTTTGCTTTGATGCACCTCAAATGTACTGTATTTAGTTATTTTAATCTAAAAGTTTGGTTGGGTGTTTAATACAGTTGATTTGGTGACCAGTTTCAACGTAATCCTCTAAACTGATAAGAATAAAATGGATTGGGGGTTTTAGGTACCAGGCTATAAAGAGCTTTGCAGTTGTACATTTTGGACATTCCAGGTCACAGTAAGTTATTTAGAGGGAATGTCATGGTGCAACAAAGAAATGCAGTAATTACACCATTGCTTGTTATAGAAAATTGAAAAGCCTTAGCTTACAATCATGATCTCTAAGTAGGAATTATTTGTCACCTTAGAGAAAAAAGGACAAAAAATTAGAGGCCTTGGTTTGAATACTAACCAGGACATGCCTGTATGAAGTTTTTATGTTCTCCCTGTGTTTGCATTAGTTTCCGTTCCATGCTACAGAGAGGTATGTTGGGTAATTGGATCCTGTCTAAATTGGCCCTAGTATATGTATTTATGTAAGATAGGGACCTTAGTTTGAAATGCATTAAAAGAGGTTGAATTTAATACAGTAGATGAGGCAAGTAATAACTACCTCAATATCAAAATATGAACATATTAAGTTTATTGGCATAGACAGTGAGAAAACATAGCATTGGATACATACATGGATGACAATCATTTCTTATATGCAAGACACATCATAGAAAGAACCTAAATAAAAAAATAAAAAAAAATAAAGAAAAATATATACACTTTACAGTGAACCGTAGGGTAAGATGTAGTATAGCATGCCATTATGATTATAAAATAGAAAGATAAACCTATACCATGGTGGGAATAGATTGTATATTAGAATAAAAGCTTGTAAAGGGGTTAGTTAAAACCCTGCATAAAGGCGGGACTGCATCCTGTAAATCTCAATGCGTTTCATGGATTTTTCCACTCCTCAGGAGCTGAAGAAATTTATATGGACACCGTTACGCGTCAAGCTTTATAGAATGCAGTCCCGACTTTATGCAAAGTTTTAACTACCCCCTGTACAAGCCTTGATTCTAATATACGATCTATTCTCACCATGGTATAGGTTTATTTTTCTATTTTATCATCATAATGGCACGCTATACTACATCTTACCCTACGGTTCACTGTAAAGTGTAGATATATATATATATATATATATATATATATATATATATATATATATATATATATATATATACACAGTGGGGACGGAAAGTATTCAGACCCCCTAAAATTTTTCACTATTTGTTATATTTATATATATATATATATATATATATATATATATATATATATATATATGTCATTTAAGTTTTTTTTTCCTCATGAATGTACACACAGCACCCCATATTGACAGAAAAACACAGAATTGTTGACATTTTTGCAGATTTATTAAAAAAGAAAAACTGAAATATCACATGGTCCTAAGTATTCAGACCCTTTGCTGTGACACTCATATATTCAACTCAGGTGCTGTCCATTTCTTCTGATCATCCTTGAGATGGTTCTACACCTTCATTTGAGTCCAGCTGTGTTTGATTATACTGATTGGACTAGATTAGGAAAGCCACACACCTGTCTATATAAGACCTTACAGTTCACAGTGCATGTCAGAGCAAATGAGAATCATGAGTTCAGAGGAACTGCCTGAAGAGCTCAGAGACAGAATTGTGGCAAGGCACAGATCTGGCCAAGGTTACAAAAAAATTTCTGCTGCACTAAAGGTTCCTAAGAGTACATTGGCCTCCATAATCCTTAAATGGAAGACGTTTGGGATGACCAGAATCCTTCCTAGAGCTATCCGTCCGGCCAAATTGAGCTATCAGGGGAGAAGAGCCTTGGTGAGAGAGTTAAAGAAGAACCCAAAGATCACTGTGGCTGAGCTCCAGAGATGCAGTCGGGAGATGGGAGAAAGTTGTAGAAAGTCAACCATCACTGCAGTCCTCCACTAGTCCGGGCTTTATGGCAGAGTGGCCCGACGGAAGCCTCTCCTCAGTGCAAGACACATGAAAGCCCGAATGGAGTTTGCTAAAAAACACCTGAAGGACTCCAAGATGGTGAGAAAAAAGATTCTCTGGTCTTATGAGACCAAGATAGAACTTTTTGGCCTTAATTCTAAGCGGTATGCGTGGAGAAAACCATGCACTGCTCATCACCTGTCCAATACAGTCCCAACAGTAAAGCATGGTGGTGGCAGCATCATGCTGTGGGGGTGTTTTTCAGCTGCAGGGACAGGATGAATGGTTGCAATCGAGGGAAAGATGAATGCGGCCAAGTACAGGGATATCCTGGATGAAAACCTTCTCCAGAGTGCTCAGGACCTCAGACTGGGCCGAAGATTTACCTTCCAACAAGACAATGACCCTAAGCACACAGCTAAAATAACAAAGGAGTGGCTTCACAACAACTCCGTGACTGTTCTTGAATGGCCCAGCCAGACCCCTGACTTAAACCCAATTGAGCATTTCTGGAGAGACCTAAAAATGGCTGTCCACCAACATTTACTATCCAACCTGACAGAACTGGAGAGGATCTGTAAGGAGGAATGGCGGAGGATGCACAAATCCAGGTATGAAAAACTTGTTGCATCTTTCCCAAAATGACTCATGGCCAATCTATTAACCTTCTATGAGGAGGTGAGTTGCCATCTAGATAAAGGAAGGCCCGTAGACGTGGGGTATCTGGATTTTGCAAAAGCATTTGACACAGTTCCCCATAAACATTTACTGTACAAAATAAGGTCCGTTGGCATGGACCATAGGGTGAGTACATGGATTGAAAACTGGCTACAAGGGCGAATTCAGAGGGTGGTGATAAATGGGGAGTACTCAGAATGGTCAGGGGTGGGGTTCCCAAGGGTTCTGTGCTGGGACCAATTTAATTTGTTCATAAACGATCTGGAGGATGGGATAAACAGTTCAATCTCTGTATTTGCAGACGATACTAAGCTAAGCAGGGCAATAACTTCTCCGCAGGATGTGGAAACCTTGCCAAAAGACCTGAACAAATTAATGGGGTGGGCGACTACATGGCAAATGAGGTTCAATGTAGAAAAATTTAAAATAATGCATTTGGGTGGCAAAAATATGAATGCAATCTATACACTGGGGGGGAGAACCTCTGGGGGAATCTAGGATGGAAAAGGACCTAGGGGTCCTAGTAGATGATAGGCTCAGCAATGGCATGTAATGCCAAGCTGCTGCTAACAAAGCAAACAGAATATTGGCATGCATTAAAAAGGGGATCAGCTCCAGAGATAAAATGATAATTCGCCCACTCTACAAGACTCTGGTCTGGCCGCACCTGGAGTATGCTGTCCAGTTCTGGGCACCAGTCCTCAGGAAGGATGTACTGGAAATGGAGCGAGTACAAAGAAGGGTCACAAAGCTAATAAAGGGTCTGGAGGATCTTAGTTATGAGGAAAGGTTGAAAGCACTGAACTTATTCTCTCAGGAGAAGAGACGCTTGAGAGGGGATATGATTTCAATTTACAAATACCGTACTGGTGACCCCACAATAGGGATAAAACTTTTTCGCAGAAGAGAGTTTAACAACACTCGTGGCCACTCATTAATATTAGAAGAAAAGAGGTTTAACCTTAAACTACGTAGAGGGTTCTTTACTGTAAGAGCGGCAAGGATGTGGAATTCCCTTCCACAGGTGGTGGTCTCAGCGGGGAGCATTGATAGCTTCAAGAAACTATTAGATAAGCACCTGAATAACCGCAACATACAGGGATATATAATGTAATACTGGCACATAATCACACACATAGGTTGGACTTGATGGACTTGTGTCTTTTTTCCTTGTCAAAAGAAGTTTATTGAGTATACAATGTTATAAAGATACATAAAGTAAGTTTACAAGGATCTATAAAGTAAGCTCATTGTTTTACAGTAGGGTTTATATAGGTAAATATTATGAAATTTCAAATATTAAACATTGGGTTCACGTAAACCTAAATTAAATTAAAGATATATATCATTTCCTTAGTTACTTTTGTAGGTATTTAAATGATTTATACCTACTATACATATTGTTTACAGGTAGAATGTATATAGGTCAAATAAATTCTGATAATGAGCTTTAATCGTAAGGTGGAGAAAGGGAAAGAGAAAGAAGAAAAAGGGTTGAAAGGTAGAGGTATGGTCCACAAGGTTGTCCCGCTCGTCAGTTTATTATTCTTTTTAGTTCTCTTTGAAGCCTTAGAATGGGTGTCTCTGTAAGTCATTTAATCTGTTACCGTGGCAACAGGACAGAGTCATTGAAGTTTGACAGGAACTGTTGTTTTATCCAAGGATGCCAAAGTTTTTCAAATTTTGGAATTTGATTTTGATCGATGGCTACCATCTTAGCATGGGACATTGTATTATTCATTCTGTGAATTGTTTCTGCTAGTACCAATGTAGGAGATTTCCATGCCTTGGCCACTGTTTGTTTTGCAGCCGTTATTAGTTGGATCATAAGTTTGAATTGAGAGAGTGTTAACCATTCCTATTTTAGATTAAGTAAAGTTAAATATGGATCTGGTTGTATTATTTTTTTAAATATTTTAGATGCAATCACGAAGACTTCCTTCCAGAAGGTTTGGATTACTGGGCACGTCCACCATATGTGTAAATATGTGCCTATTTCTGGGCATCCTCGAAAACAAAGAGCTGAGGTATTAGGTGAATATTTTGCCACTCTAGCGGGTACAAGGTACCAGCGAGTTAGGACTTTATAATTTGTCTCCAGTGCTAAGATGTTGGGTGAAGATGACTTAGATGTGAGCCATATGTTAGACCAGTCCGTGTCTTCTAAAGTTCGTCCCAGGTCCCCCTCCCACCTCTGAACGTAAGAGGGTCTATTAAGATTTGCTACTCCATATAATTGATTATAAAGTGATGAAATTGTACCTTTAGCAAATGGATCTTTTGTACAGATTGATTCAAAAATGGATAATTGGGATAATGGTGTATCCCCCTTTAGGAATGGTGTATAGAAATTTTTGATTTGGAGATATCTAAATATCTCAGAGTTTGGTAGATCATATTTTTCTCTAAGCGATGGGAATGAAAGGAATGATTTAGATGCTATGAAGTAATTTAGTGTCTGAATGCCTGATGTTGTCCAAGCTTTAAAAGAATTTGGGTAGATCCATGCCGGATAAAAGGCCGAATTTCTGATAAAAGAAAGGAGAGGATTGTGTGGAGATTGTAACTGATATTTGGTTTTTAGTTTATCCCAGAGAGATAAGAAGTGTTTAGTTATGGGATTATGAATTTTAAAGCGGTCTTTAGGATCAAGCCATAATAAATTTGATATTAATAGAGGGTCATTTTCTGAAGCCTCTATAAATACCCATAATGGGATTTCCTGTTTTGCATGGTATTTGAACAGACTAGCCAAATGTGCTGCTCTGTAGTAGTTAGTAAAATTAGGGTATCCCAGGCCTCCTTTATTTTTGGGAAGATGTAGTGTGTGTATAGGTATACGTGGTTTAGAAGAGCCCCATATAAACGAAGTTGCTCTTTTTTGTACTATTCTCAAAAAATAGGAAGGAATTGGAATAGGGAGGACTCTGAATAGATAAAGCAATTTGGGTAGAATAGTCATTTTGATTGCATTAATCTTTCCTATCCAGGATAAAGGAAGTTGCGACCATTGTTTTATTAGATTTGTGATCTGTCTTAATACAGGAGGATAATTGGTTGAGAATAAGTCAGAATGAGATGCTGTTAAATGAATTCCAAGATATGGGATTGATTTTTCTGCCCATGTGAATGGGAGTGCAGCCCTAGCCGGGATCAATTCCATGTTTGTGAGTGAAATATTAAGCACTAGGCATTTCTTAGGATTAATCATAAGGCCGGATAGGGCTGCAAATCCATCAAGAGCTGGTATTAAGTTAGGACCAGAGACCTGTGGTGATGATAGAAAAAGTAATATATCGTCTGCAAATATACATAATTTGTGTGTAATACCTCCTACTTCAATGCCAGTTATAGTTTGGTTTGTTCTGATGTATTGGGCCATGGGTTCGAGTATAAGGGCAAATAATAAGGGAGATAATGGGCAACCCTGTCGGGTACCTCTTTCGATATTAAAGGCTTCAGATTTGTATCCAGCATATTTTATATAGGCTTTGGGTTTATTATATAATGCTTTGATCCATGTTAAAAAGTGGATCCAAAACCCCATTTTTGTAATGAATATTGCATATATTGCCAGGATACTGTGTCAAATGCCCTCTTAACATCGAGAGATAGAAAACATAAAGGGATTTTCCGTTTTTTAGCAATATGTGCCAATAACACTGCCCTGCGTATATTATCGCCTGCCTGTCTATTTGGCATGAAGCCTACTTGATCTCTATGTATTAATTTTCCTATAATGCTATTGAGGCGTTTTGCTATTATTTTTGCTAATAATTTAATATCGAGGTTTAACAGAGAGATAGGCCGATAATTCACACAGTAAGTATCATCAGAAAGGGGTTTTGGGATCATACAAACAATTGCCATTAGTGTTTCTTGCCGAAAAGAATGTCCATCTAGAAGTTTGTTAAAAGTTTCAGTGAGAATGGGAGAGAGTATTTCTGAGAATGTTTTATAGTATAAAGCCGAGTAGCCGTCTGGGCCTGGTCTTTTGTTAAGTTTTAGGTCTTTTATGGCGTTAGCAACTTCATCTATAGTTATAGGCTCATCCAAACTGCTTTTTTGATTCTGAGATAACTCAGGTAAGGTTATTTTTGAGAAGAAGGATTCAGCCTCTGTAGGATTAAATTCATTGTTTGTCTTGTATAAAGTTGCGAGATGTGAGTGAAATTTATGGACTATTTTAACTGGATTACAAGTGTAAACATTTTTTGATAATTTCAAACGTATTGGTTTGAAAGATTTGTTAGTTGAATTTAATGCCCGAGCCAAATATGTACCTGGTTTGTTTGTATTCATGTAGAAATTGTGTTTGGAGCGTTTGAGGGATTTATCAACTGACTCAGTGAGAAATAGATCGTATTCCAATCTAGATTTTTCCAGATGAGATTTTGTACTCTGAGATGCATTATCTTGAAATGATATGTAGGCTGCATTAAAATTGAGTTCTAGTTTTTTTGCTAGATTTTTGCGTTCCCGTTTAAATAGTGCCATTTGTCTTTGTATTGTACCACGCAAGACAGGCTTATGAGCTTCCCACAGTGTTATGTTATTGGGGAGATGTCTGATGTATTATTAATTGATATGTATTCCTTTAAAGCTTGTTCAATGGCCATCTGATGTAGTGGGTGTTTGAGCATTATGTCCGGTAAGTACCACGTTGGGTCATGCGCTTTTGGTATGGCTGAGGCTATAGTAGTGTATACTGCATTATGGTCAGACCACGGAATCGGAATTATATCTGATGCAATAATTTCTGGTATCATTCCTATTGTTAGAAAAATATGATCTATTCTGGTGAAGGTTTGATGGGGGTGCGAGAAATAAGTGAATTTCTTTTTCATTGGGTTACTTTCTCTCCACGAATCTACCAGATTGTATTTGGAAAGAAGTTGAGAAAAAGGTAATCTAGAGGTTATTTTGGATGGTGTAAAAGGTGATTTATCTAGAAATGGGAGGAGGACCTGGTTCGAATCCCCACACATTATCGCTGTTCCTATTTTGTGTGTATTAATCACTTGTAATATATGTGAGAGGAATGGTGTAGGTTGTTTGTTAGGAGCGTAGTAGGAAATCACCGTGATTGCTGTATCCATTATATAACCCATGAGTATCAGGTATCTACCTTCTGGGTCTTTAATTTCTGATGATAAGGTGAATGGTGTGGATCGGTGAAATGCAATTAGAGTACCCCTTTGTTTGGTACAGGCAGAAGCCGTGTAAATTTGTTGATAAAAAGGAGAAATATATTTTGGAGTAGAATCTTTGGTGAAGTGTGTTTCTTGGAGGCATACTATGTGAGCCTTCTTGTTATGGAAAGTACGGAAGGCTTTGGTCCTTTTTTGAGGGACATTTATTCCCTGAACATTCAGGGAAAGTATATTCAGTGGTGCCATGGCAACAGATCAAATAGTTTTGACTTACTTTTTGTTATGCAGAGCTGACTGCGCAGATCAACCTGTGTGGACTGAAGAGATGAATAGATAGAAAAGAAACCAGTGAATTCTGGAGTAAAGAGTAAACAAAAACCATATGAGATTAGATGATATATTGTATAAATTATTTTTTGCACGTAATCACAATTTACCCGTGAAAGAGAATAAATATCTCTCTCAGGGGAATAAGTGCCTTCGTCACACTCCCACATAATATGGTTGGGAGAATGAGGAGGGCTAATGGGGGGTACACGGATCTTCCGCTTACAGGAGAGAAGTGCTATGTCAAAAGACATCAAAATGATATTTCGTTAACTGGAGTGCAGAATATAGTTTTTGTTGAAATTATTTATTCCAGGGTGGTTGTATATGGTTAGTCTTGCCCTAGGCTAAATAATTCAGTTAGAAAGGTACTGTTAATAACTTTGGTATTGATGAAGATAGTTTGAATTATTTTGGGATTTTAACCCTTTTAGAGTAAACAATTACATATTTTATTCATATGTAACTGTTTAGATATGTTAACTCATAAAATTGAGGTTGTATTGCTTCAGATTAGAATAAACAAAAACATAATTCTAGGAACTAATTAGGTAATAATATATTTGTTTTAAGAAAAGAAAGAAAAAGCTTCCATTACTTCTGGATTATTGAACATATTTGTCCTAAAAAGTAATAAATCTATTGTTATTACCTGATATTATATAACTGAACAAGAATTTCCTTATTTCACTTATATATTCTAAGGCTATATGAATCAGAAGTAATAAGAAATATAACTGGAATGTAACATGATCCCACACAGTGTGTGACTATCAGAATGCAGTTACATTCAGTTATAAATATAGTTTTTTTTATAGAGAACCATCTCTTAGTATAATAAATGAAGAGATATCAGGATTTAGGATGTCAGTCCATTGAATCTTCTTGGTCCATGGATGATGGGGCATAAAGGCCTCTTTTGTGAGAATGATGATTCCCATTTTGTTCTGAAATTTTCTGAGTGCTGCCTGAAGATGAAGATGATGCCATTCTTCTGCGTGTGGGAGTGTTGCTGCTTGTGGGTTCTGTCAGATTTAATTTTAAAAGGGTTTGTTGTAGTTCATCTGCTGATCTGCTTCTGTAAATTGTACCTTGGTAGTTAAATCTGACTGAAAAGGGGAAGCCCCATTGATACATAATGTTGTGGCGTTGCAGTTCCATTAGTTGGGGTTTCATGGATCGTCTTTTAGTAATAGTAAGTTGGGATAGGTCAGCAAAAATTTGATAATTGTGTCCTTGAAAATTAAGTTCCTTTTTTTCTCTTGCAGCAATTAGTATTTGTTCTTTCGTTCTGTAATAATGAAATTTTGTGATTATTTCACGTGGGGGTCCATCTTTCTTTTTGGCTGTGAGGGCTCTGTGTACTCTGTCCAGTTCTAAACGTTCAATAGGGATATCTGGCTTTAGTTCTTGTAATAGAGCAGTAATAGTAGATTGCAGGTCTGTCACAGTTTCAGGTATTCCCCCCTTAAGTTTGAACGTCTGGCTCTATTTTCGTAATCTTCGAGCTTAGTTTGAAGTATTAAATTCTCTTTTTTTAATTGTTCCAATTCTGTTATATTTTCTTGAGTTGTAATTTCAATTTCATCCATTTTTATTTCTAAGGCTGCGGTACGGTTTCCCAGCTCTCTTATTTCTTTGGTTAGGCTTTTTGTTATTTGGTCTGAGGTTTGTTTTAAAGCCTTATGAAGCATCTTTTCAAATTGTAATAATATTACTGGGGATGCTGAGGAGGCTTGTGGAGAAGTTTGTGAGAGGATTTGTTCTGTATCTGACTCAAATGGAGAGTCTTGCTGTGACATTTTCTGTCTGTGAGAGCGCCCTGATGCTGTATCTTGTGAGGTGACTGGAGCTGCTTCAGCTGCAGTGAGTGCCTGTGAGCTCTTTGTGAGGTGATTTTTATTTCTGCTACGGTTTCCTCCCAGTACCATATTTCCTGCCCAAACTTTCACAGTTTGTTCCCTGGGGTAAAAAGGTTCAAATGGATACCTTTTGAGCCTGCAGGCTCCGCTTTGTCCTTCTCTTCTCTCCTCAGCGGTGTGGAGCTCTAACAATGCATGTCTGCTCCGCTAGGCTCCGCCTCCTGCCCCCCAACTTGTGTCTTTTTTCAACCTCACCTACTATTTAACTATGTAACTATGTAACGATATTAGATCAAAAGGGTGCTTCTACTAAATACTGAGCAAAGGGTCTGAATACTTAGGACCATGTGATATTTCAGTTTTTCTTTTTTAATAAACCTGCAAAAATGTCAACATTTCTGTTTTCTGTCAATATGGGGTGCTGTGTGTACATTAATGAGGAAAAAAAAATGAACTTAAATGATTTTAGCAAATGGCTGCAATATAACAAAGAGTGAAAAATTTAAGGGGGTCTGAATACTTTCCATCCCCACTATATATATATATATATATATATATATATATATATATATATATATATATATATATTTTTTTTTTTAATATCTAGGTACTTTCTATTAGGGATGAGCTTCGTGTTCGAGTCGAACCCATGTTCGACTCGAACATCGTCTGTTCGCCCATTCGCCGAATTGCGAACGATATGGGCCGTTCGCGCCAAATTCGTGTGGCGCGTCACGGCCCATAATTCACTGTGGCATCGCAGTGCATTGCTGGCTGATGATTGGCCAAGCATGCACTATGACCCGCATGCTTGGCCAATCACAGCGCCGACTGAACAGAGAGCCGTAATTGGCCAAAGCCAAGGAGGCTTTGGCCAATTATGGCTCAGGGGATTTAGTGCACGCCCCACACTATATAAGGCCGCCTGCACGGCGGCCCTGTGTAGTGTGTGTTCCGGCGTTCATTGAGAGAGAGAGAGACAGACAGGGGCATTTGATTTGAGTTAGATTGATTAGGCAGAACAGTCAGTCAGTTAGCTGCACTTACAGTGTATTGTGTATATATATGCATCCCAGGTGTTGCATATATATATATATACACTGTATTCAGTTTAGCTAGATCCGTTCTTGTTATCTTCCTACTGACAGGCAGGCTTGTCTTGTTACAGTATTTACAGCTACCTGAAGAAAATTACTGGTGTTCTTTTGATCCTATTAGTACCACAGTCAGGCAGCTAGACTATTTACAATTAGTGCAGTGTGTCCTGCTCACAGTGTTCAGCTAGATCCGTTCCTGTTATCTTCTTACTGACAGGCAGGCTTGTCTTGTTACAGTATATACAGCTACCTGAAGAAAATTACTGGTGTTTTTTTGATCCTATTAGTACCACAGTCAGGCAGCTAGACTATTTACAGTTAGTGCAGTGCGTCCTGCTCACAGTGTTCAGCTAAACCTACAAGTTAGTGGGGTGCGTCCACCTCACAGTGTTCAGCTAAACCTACAAGTTAGTGCGGTGCGTCCTGCTCACAGTGTTCAGCTAGATCCGTTCCTGTTATCTTCTTACTGACAGGCAGACTTGTCTTGTTACAGTATATACAGCTACCTGAAGAAAATTACTGGTGTTTTTTTGATCCTATTAGTACCACAGTCAGGCAGCTAGACTATTTACAGTTAGTGCAGTGCGTCCTGCTCACAGTGTTCAGCTAAACCTACAAGTTAGTGGGGTGCATCCACCTCACAGTGTTCAGCTAAACCTACAAGTTAGTGGGGTGCGTCCTGCTCAGAGTGTTCAGCTAAACCTACAAGTTAGTGGGGTGCGTCCTGCTCACAGCGTTCAGCTAAACCTACAAGTTAGTGTGGTGCGTCCACCTCACAGTGTTCAGCTAAACCTACAAGTTAGTGGGGTGCGTCCTGCTCACAGTGTTCAGCTAAACCTACAAGTTAGTGGGGTGCGTCCTGTTCACAGTGTTCAGCTAAACCTACAAGTTAGTGGGGTGCGTCCTGTTCACAGTGTTCAGCTAAACCTACAAGTTAGTGGGGTGCGTCCTGTTCACAGTGTTCAGCTAAACCTACAAGTTAGTGGGGTGCGTCCACCTCACAGTGTTCAGCTAAAGCTACCTGTAGAAGGTTGGTGGTGTTCTCATACTACAGGCAGGCAGTTGATTTTGCTAGCTGCAGTATCAATACATATATATATATATATATATATATATATATATATATATATATCCCAGCTTAGTGCAGCTACAGGCCATTAGTATGTCTGGAAGGCCAAGAAGGAGAGGCAGACAGTCACAAGCCAATAAGAGAGGGCAAGCAGGCTCTGTGTATAGTGCTGGTCTTGGAGATGGTGCATCCTCATCAGCACGTGGCCGTGGGACACGCTTGGCCTTTTTTTCGGCAGCTGGCCGTGTTGAGCCGCAACATGCGGAAGACTTGGTCGAGTGGATGACCAAGCCGTCCTCATCCTCCTCATCCTCTCTCACCCATGCCCAGGGTACTTTGTCTGGCAAAGCAGCGGCCTCTTCCCTCGGCTCAATGTCATCAGTGACTCCTTCCCTAGCCCCACCATGTCCTCCTGAGGAGTCCCTCGAACTGTTTGACCACAGTGTTGGGTACATGCTCCAGGAGGATGCCCAGCGTTTGGAAGGCTCTGATGATGATACTGAGCTCGATGAAGGCAGTAACATGAGCACGGACAGAGGGGGTGCCCAAGAAGGACAGCAATCTGGCAGTCATGCTCCCTCTGCTGCAGCATACTGCCAGGTTTGCTCTAGTGATGAGGAGGGAGGGGATGATGAGGTCACTGACTCAACGTGGGTGCCTGATAGGAGAGAGGAGGAGGAGGAGGAGGAGGAGGAGGTGGCACATCATAAGGGAAGCACATTGACTGCATCACACCCCAAAGCTCCACATGTGCAGGGCGCTGCAGTCTCTGCGCGTTATTCAAAAAGTTCTTTGGTGTGGGCCTTTTTTGAGACGAGTGCATCAGATCGCACCGCTGCTATTTGCAACATATGTCTCAAGCGTATCTCGCGTGGCCAAAACATCTCCCGCTTGGGTACCACATGCTTGACCAGACATATGTTGACCTGCCATGCAGTTCGTTGGCAAGCGTATCTAAAAGACCCACACCAAAGAACAAAGAGGACCTCTCCTTGCTCCTCATCAGCTGAGATTTCCAACCCCACTATACCTTCAGTCCTCTCTGAGACCTGCACTGAGAGGAATGAAGGTGTAGAATTAGGTGTGTCACAGCCAAGTACTTGTGGGCAATCTGCTTTTGGTACACCGACGTCAGATTGTACCAGGCAAATTTCCCTGCCCCAGCTGCTGCACCGCCGAAAGAAGTTTGCTCCCAGCCATCCACATGCCCAGCGGTTGAATGCTAGCTTGGCAAAATTGCTAGCACTTCAACTGCTGCCTTTTCAGTTGGTAGACTCTGCCCCCTTCCATGAGTTTGTGGAATGTGCGGTTCCTCAGTGGCAGGTACCCAAACGCCACTTTTTCTCATGGAAGGCGATTCCGGCTCTCTACCGGCATGTGGAAGGCAATGTCCGTGCCTCGTTGGACAGGGCAGTCAGCGGTAAGGTGCATATTACCGCTGACTCATGGTCCAGCAGGCATGGACAGGGACGTTACCTAAGTTTCACGGCGCATTGGGTGACTCTGCTGGCAGCTGGGAAGGATGCAGGACAAGGTGCAGTAGTGTTGGAGGTTGTTCTGCCACCATGCCTCCAAAATGCTAATGATTGTGACACCCCTCTCTCCTCCACCCCCTCCTCTTCTTCTTCCTCCATGGCCTCTTCCTGTGCTTTGTCCTCAGAACCAGCGGTGCTCCATAGCCGTTCAAGGGGCTACGCAAGTACGCAGGCCAAAAGATGCCATGCGGTGCTTGAGCTGGTGTGCTTGGGGGACAGGAGCCACACTGGGGCAGAGGTTCTGTCAGCTCTGCAGGGGCAGGTTCAGAGGTGGTTGACACCACGCCAACTTAAGGCAGGAATGGTGGTTTGCAACAATGGCACCAACCTCCTCTCTGCCCTCCGACAGGGACAAATGACCCATGTGCCCTGTTTGGCTCACGTCCTTAACTTGGTGGTGCAGCGGTTCGTGGGCAGGTACCCGGGCTTACAGGATGTCCTGAGGCAGGCCAGGAAAGTCTGTGTGCATTTCCGCCGGTCATATAATGCCAGTGCTCAGCTGATGGACCTCCAAAAGGAGTTTAACCTGCCCAAGAACCGCCTAATCTGTGACATGCCCACCAGGTGGAACTCAACGTTGGCCATGCTGCAGTGGCTGCACACGGAGCAGAGGGCCATCAATGAGTACCTGTGCGACTATGGCACCAGGACAGGGTCAGGGGAGCTTGTTTTTTTTCCCCACGCCAGTGGGCCATGATCAGGGATGCATGCACTGTCCTGTCACCATTTGAGGAGACCACGAGGATGGTGAGCAGTGACAGTGCATGCATCAGTGACACTGTCCCCCTTGTCCACCTGTTGGAGCACACGCTGCGTGGAATAATGGACAGGGCACTTGAGGCAGAACAGAGGCAGGAAGAGGAGGACTTCCTTAGCTCTCAAGGCCCCCTTTATCCAGACAGTCTTTAAGGGATCAGTCCCAAGAAACACATGGACTTGTACGTGGCTGGGAGGAGGTGGCTGCGGACCATGTCGTCCTTAGTGACCCAGAGGACTCCGGACCGAATGCCTCAGCAAACCTACGCTGCATGGCCTCCCTGATCCTGCAAAGCCTGCGTAAGGATCCTCGTATTCGTGGTATCAAGGAGAAGGACCAATACTGGCTGGCAACCCTCCTTGATCCACGTTACAAGGGTAAGGTTGCGGACCTTATCTTGCCATCGCAGAGGGAGCAGAGGATGAAACATCTTCGGGAGGCCTTGCAGAAAGGTCTGTGCAACGCGTTCTCAGAGACTGGGAGGTTACAAACTCCTGTTTCTGGACAACGTGTTGCTGAGGCTTCGGTCAGTCAAAGAAGGAGCGGTGGAGAAGGTGTCCGTCTGTCCGATGCGTTTTTGGTCCGCAGCCCCAAGGTATGATCGGTTCCAGCAACCATCGCCAGCGTCTGTTTTACATGGTGCAGGAATACCTAGGGGCAAGATCAGACTTGGACACCTTTCCCACCGAAAATCCTCTGGGTTACTGGGTCTTGAGGATGGATCACTGGCCAGAGCTTGCACAGTATGCAATTGAGCTACTGGCCTGTCCTGCATCCAGCGTTCTTTCGGAACGCACATTCAGTGCTGCTGGAGGTGTGGTAACCGATCACAGGGTGCGTCTGTCCACCGACTCGGTCGATTGCCTGACCTTCATAAAAATGAATCAGTCTTGGATCACCACCAGCTACCAAGCACCTTATGCTGATGTAACCGAATAATTTTTTTTGAAATCTCAGATCCCTTCAAAGACTGCCTATGCTGATGCTGAGTGACTATCCCTGAGTAATTATCCTCTTCCTCCTCAATCATCACGCTGATAGCTTGTAAGAACATTTTTGGTTCTGGGTGCCACCACCAGTGCCTAAGGCACAATTTTTCAGCCTCTGTTTAACAGGGTCGTGTAATTACAATTTTTGATGCAATACTTTGCAGCAGGGCTCGTTCCTGCGTTCCAACTAGAGTGTCTGTGAGGGGTTGCAGTGTTGTGGCACCAGCACCAGTGCCTAAGGCCCAATTTTTCTGCCCCTGTTTAACAGGGGCGTGTAATTACAATTTTTGATGCAATACTTTGCAGCAGGGCTCGTTCCTGCGTTCCAACTAGAGTGTCTGTGAGGGGTTGCAGTGTTGTGGCACCAGCATCAGTGCCTGAGGCCCAATTTTTCTGCCCCTGTTTAACAGGGGCATGTAATTACAATTTTTGATGCAATACTTTGCAGCAGGGCTCGTTCCTGCGTTCCAACTAGAGTGTCTGTGAGGGGTTGCAGTGTTGTGGCACCAGCACCACCACCACCACCAAAGGCCCAATTTTTCTGCCCCTGTTCAACAGGGGCATGTAATTACAATTCTTGATCTAATATTTCACAGCAGGGCCCATTTCTGCACCCACCAAGAACGAGTGAGGACTTACAGTGTTGTGGCACCAGCACCACCACCACCACCAAAGGCCCAGTTTTTCTGCCCCTGTTCAACAGGGGCATGTAATTACAATTCTTGATCTAATATTTCACAGCAGGGCCCTGTGAGGGCTTACGTTGTTGTGGCCACAACAACACCTAAGGCCCAAATTTCTGCTGAGTATATAGGGCAGGCCCCTACTTTCAAACATCTAACTTACAAACGACTCCTACTTTCAAACGGAAGGAGACAACAGGAAGTGAGATGAAATCTACCCCTAGGAAGGGAAATTCTCTCCTGTAAGAGTTAATATGGGAAAAACATTTCTCCTTTCCACTGATGCTTTCCAATCCTTGTTCCACAAAAAACCCCAAATTCTCAAAAAACATTTGTCATTGGGACAAAAAGTGAGGTGAAATCTTCTAAAGAGGAGGAAAGACAGCAAAACAAATGTCACAGGGGTGATAACCCTTCCCTATGTTTTCCAAAAAGCTTAAAAAAGATATTTTGGCTGGAGCTAAACACGTTCTAAAATGTACCCGTTCAAAATGACAAACAGATTCTACTTAACAACAAACCTACAGTCCCTGTCTTGTTTGCACCGCCTGTATACTGCTGTTCAGAGTATATAGGGCCTGGTGGCCCCACACCTTTCCTTATTTTAATTTGGGTGCGGGGTTCCCCTTAATATCCATACAAGACCCAAAGGGCCTGGTAATGGACTGGGGGGTACTGTTTGTCTCACTGATTTTCATCCATATTGCCAGGACCCGACATTACATTAAACCCGCAAGCAGTTTTAAATGAGTTTTTTTCCTTTAAAAATGACATTTGGTGCAGGGACTGTTCTAAACATGGGAAACACGTGTCACTTTACAGGCATACTATAGACACCCCCCAGGTACGATATTTAAAGGAATATTTCACTTTTTTTTTTTTTACTTTAAGCATCATTAAAATCACTGCTCCCGAAAAAACGGCCGTTTTTAAAAGTTTTTTTTGCATTGATACATGTCCCCTGGGGTAGGACCCGGGTCCCCAAACCCTTTTTAGGACAATACCATGCAAATTAGCCTTTAAAATGAGCACTTTTGATTTTGAACGTTCGAGTCCCATAGACGTCAATGGGGTTCTAACGTTCGTGCGAACTTTCGGTCCGTTCGCAGGTTCTGGTGCGAACCGAACCGGGGGGTGTTCGGCTCATCCCTACTTTCTATGATGTGTCTCGCATATAAGAAATTAATGTCACCCATGCATGTATCCAATGCTATGTTTTCTCACTGTCGGTGCCAATAAACCTGATATGTTCATATTTTGATATTGAGATCATTATTACTTGCCTCATTTAAAGTCCCAACCCCTTTTAATGTATTTCAAATGAATAGGGATGAAGGCGCACTTACACGTATGTGTTCCTTATTTAAAGTCCAACATCCCCTCCCCATTTAACTTAGGGATCTTAGTATGTAACATCCTGTAACATCATTTAAATAAACAGTTTGGGCTAGGGCTACACAAGGGATTTTAATGCATTACTGGCACAGAATTTAAGTTCTTGTAGATCATTGCTTATTTTGCAATACACCGATTCTGATCAATTGCAAACTAAGGAAAGCATAGTTGCAAAAAAAAGGAACAAAAAATGACCATTGCCTTCAAATGAATTACAAACTAAGATTACAAAAAAATAATAGCAATAATAATAATAAAGTATAAATAAATATTGATAATACTTATAAGAAGAAGAAAAAGCAACAGAGCAGCGATGCTTTTTGATCCTGTGAGGTCGGCATTTCCTATTATTGTGAATCAGAATTTGCCAAGTGCTGTGGAGGCAAGGTTGACCTGGGATAGTCACCATGCCCCCTCTTCCCCTTTCTTGCCACCTCGCCAGGGAGTAGTGCCATTTATCTCAGGACCGGAGTCTAGAAGGAAGCAGGCTCTATTCTCTCACTGGGAAAAAAATTATAAACCTATTACAAGACAATTTTATGGTCTAGTTCATAGAGGCCCCAACTGGGAATGATGCTCTACTGGATCTGGTAATCTCAAACCATGCAGAGCATATTACTAATGTTCATATAAAAGAACATCTGGGTAGCAGTGACCAGAAAATGATTGCATTCATACTGGAAAGTAAAAAAACGTATAACTTTTTCCGATGGACAATGTCCGATCGGAGCGTGTTGTCGGAAATTCCGATCATGCGTGGGCTCCATCGGACATTTTCCATCGGATTTTCCGACACACAAAGTTTGAGAGCAGGCTATAAAATTTTCCGACAACAAAATCCGATCGCGTCAATTCCGACCGTGTGTGGCCTGTTCTGACGCACAAAGTGCCACGCATGCTCAGAAGAAATTCCGAAACGGAACAGCTCGGTCGGGTAAAATTAGCGTTCGGAATGGATACAGCACTTTCGTCAGGCTGCAATGTTAAAAATGGTTTAATACAGCGCGCTCTCTTCTTCTTTATAATGTGAGAAGAATGAAGTAGTTTTGCTGCTCATATTCACACAGACTTCTCACAAACTTATTTCTTTACTATTTATCGGGATTCCCTCAATATATTTGGATTTGTCACATCTGACAACATTTTTTTTTTTTTGGTTTTAAGGCAGATTTTTTTTGGTTTGTCTTTTTTTCAAGGCTGATCTTTGTTTTATTGTATTTTAATTTTTACTCCAGAATATTTTTGTGTGTGTTTTGTGTGTCAAGTTACCACAACACCATTGATATGTTGTTCTATTTAATCACTAGGAGATTGTTTGGTGTTGTTGTCTCTTGTTAATTTCACATTGTATTTTGAAATGTACCTGAATCCTCACCAACCAACTGTCCTTTTTGGATGAAAACACACATAGGAGAGTATAATTTTCCAAAAAATTTCATTTATTAAGGGCTCACAACTAAACAAAGAGAGAGGCAACGCTGGAGAAACAGCAGAAATGGGTGAAGCCTTGGACCCCCAGGGCAGACATTAACTATTTTCAATCAAAATTGGTGGCCTGAGGAGTCCATATATAAAGGAGTGCAGTCTGGTCCAGAAGTCCCAGAGATCCAGAAAGCAGCAGATAACATGTATGTCCCCAGGCGGTGGTCATACAAGAGACTGCATCTTTTGCCAGACCAGACTGAACCCAGGGCCATCACTCTCTGGTCTTCCTTCCACGCTTCCTTCCACGCTGTGGCGGTGGAGTTGTGGCAGCAGGAGGAGGAGGATGGTCCACCTCAATCACGTCGGTCTTGGGTGTTATTTCGCCACTCACCCCCTTAGTTAGGGCTTTATAAACAAGTTGCTCACACATGAGGCGTTGACCCTCCTGCATGCCCTGCAGTTTTGTGGCAGCCATGCAGGCAAAGGCCTCTTCAGGAGTGGGTAAGGCTCTGAGGAACGCAGAAGTCTCCTGAATGAGCCTGAGTGCAGAATCCTGACTCCCCTTCCTGGGTCTTTTGTATGGAAGGCGGAGGGGAGGAACCTGCGATTCGGTCAGGTTTCAACTGGTCCCAGGCTTCTCCTGGCTGCCACTTAGCCCCGCCTCCTCCTGGCTGCCACTAACCCCCGCCTCCTCCTGGCTGCCACATTCCACAGCCTCCTCCTGGCTGAGGTCTTCCTGTGTATGAAAAAGGGACATAGTTTTAGTATTTGTTTCATCAATCACACACAATTTTCACCTCCTGACTGTTGCAAATAGAATGTGAACAAATATAATAGACTATCATTCTAAACCCAGCATTTTTTCATTCTTGTCCCAATTTTGGGTGCCCACTACTGTCTACTGATAAGTCAAACACTTTATTAAATCACCAATTAGTGATCAATAATAACATCTAGTAAAGATCATTTATTTATTGACCAGAAATCTGTAGAAGAATGCTATACCTGACTCCAGCTGGGCTCCTCCACTTCTTCCTGGCTGGAAGGCCCAGGTTGGACATCGGAAGCCTCAGCTGGGGTGGAAGGAAGAGTGGAAGGAAGAGTGGAGAGGGATTCCCTGACTTCAGTCTGGTCTGACAGAAATCGCAGTCTCTCATAGTACCAGAGCCTGGGGACATAAACATCATCTGCTGCAGCTCCAGATCTCTGGGAATCCGTGACCTTCTTGCGCTCCCTAAGATAAGTGCTCCTCAGGCCACCAATTTTGTTTTTTAAATAGGGGATGGTTGCTGTGGGGACCACCGGCTTCACCAACTCCAGCAGTTTCTCCAGCGCTGCCTGCCTCTTTTGTTTATGATTATAATGGGGGTGTCTCACCTGCCACAGACAGGGCAGCTCCCTGTATTTGTCTATGAACAGGGGGAGGAAGTTGTGGTCATTGAAGCCATCCATTTTCTCTGCAAGACACAACACGAGACAAACCCTAATGTCAGGCCAAACTCTCCTAATCTTGTTACAATATAGGCTTCAATTTCGAAGCAGTATAGGCCCAAGTTTAGATCTTACCTTCGTTATCATGATCGGCGCCTCCGATGCTCCTTCCTCCGCTCACAGATCGTACGTAATACGCATGCGTGTTACGCTTTATACACACTGTGCATGTGTCTAACTCCGCCCACCCCTGACGTTCTTTCTAGTCTATTCCCCGCCCCTTTTCATTCTGCACAGTGGGGGGAGAGCACATGACGGATACACAGCAGGTGCGTGCTAATTACAGCAACGAGGAGGAGGAAAGGCCGGAGCCTGAAACGTCTGGATCCAGAAGGAGACGATTTAAGGCCTCAAATATGTCCTTTGGGGAGATGTTGGAGATGGTCGACATCCTAAAGAAGGCCGACTATGACGGGAAGTATGGACTTTACTCCAACCCCAATGTCAGAAAGGCCAAGATCATGGCGAAAGTGGTCAGGAGTCTGCACCGGAATTTCGGGGTATGACGATCGAAAGATCAGCTCAGGAAGCGGTGGTCAGACCTGAAATTACTAGAACACGAGCAGTACAGAAAGATCCAGAGAGTGCTGCAAAAAAGTAAGTAGTTGTCCTGTGTTCCTAATCTTTTTCTGTTTATTACGTTCGTGCTGCTCCATGTGCTTTTCTTAAAAGTGTACATTTTAAAATGGCAACTTTCATGTTCATGGGCACATTATTCGTTCGTATCAAACATTTTTATTTCGGACTATAAAACGCCATTGTTTTGGCCATATGCATTTGGCCACATTTTTGACGCCCTACTTGTATGAAACTAATTTGGTTGTGTAGATGTGTTTGTTACTAGAATGAAATGCAAACTAGATTCTGTGTACGGAGAGGACACTCAGTAGCTGTTTTCACATCTGGACTCTGGAGCACTAGTGTGGGACACAAGAACACCCTTTTTATTAGGGGGCCCACACAGGTGCTCTAGTGTATACTATAGGGGTGACTCCATCTGTGAAGCTTGTTTAAAACAGGTAAAAAGTATTGCCGCTTGACAAAGGACACTGAAAATGCTACATTTTGGAACTTGGCCAAAATAGACAATTGTACCCCACTTCCAAGCAATGTTTCCTATTTATAGTTCTGCCATCAAATATCTGTGTGCTAATTATACCATTTTTATTTTACATAGGGGAGAAAAGACTAGGAGGAGACCCCTCATCCGAGGAGAACAGAGACCCCCCACCTCGGGAAGAAGGGGAAATACCCCCAACCCAAGCAGAGCAGGAGGAGGAAGAAGATGTGGTGGAAATTGTCACCACAACAGGTGAGTGTCTGCGACCACAGACTCAGGTAAGAGATGGATGCCGGCATATTTTTGATACCTGTTTTTGTTTGGTTTCTCTCTTTTTAGGTGATCGTGATGTTGTGGATCCAGATCCTTTCACATCAGAAAGTGCCCAGATCCTGATCGGGGAGATCATGGGGTGTAATTTAGAATCGGAAAACCTCAAGAAAAACATCAATGATGTTATTCAAAAAACTAAAAACATCATTGATGTTTTGGGGCAAGTTTAAAACCCCTCCAAACCCCTTTGTTTTTTTGTGTGCTACAATCTTAAAAATGTTTGAGCGATTTTTAGAAAAGCCAAATTTGGAGGATGCACACAGTGTGTCAACATGTGCTATCTGCCATCACGGGAGATCACTGGACGCGTTTTGGGGGTGCAACCCCTTCCTTAATAATAAAGTAGCTGAGAGGAAGGGGTTTCTCCCCCAAAACACGTCCCTTGATCCCCCGTGATGGCAGCTAGCACATGTTGACATTGACAAAATTGTGTGCATCTTGCAAATTTGGCTTTTCCTGGGGTGACTTCACCCCATCTGAACGCAATATCAAACACAGTTCCTAAATACTCATGTATGATATTGCCTTCAAGTTCTACCAAATGTGAACTTTCTAAGTTCAAGATTTGTGTCTTTCTTGTTGGTTTTACACATGCCTGTTTTATCTTAAATGGATATTTCTATTTTTGATAATGCCACCCCAAAAAAGGTTATACAACAAACATGTTGGTTTGTTTTAAAAAACTTTTCTAAATGCACATGTGATTGTGCAGGTATTAAAAAGATTGTGAATCAAGAATGTGTGGATTATTGTCTCAATGCTACAACACTTTTGTGGTGATGTAATTGCTACTTTCTGTGAAAATGGAGGTTATTTCCTAAGGGCAAATCCTCTTTGCACTACAAGTGCAGTTTCAGTGCAGTTTCAAGTGCACTTGTAGTGCAAAGTGTCTTTGCCTTTAATAAATAACAGCCAACAGTGCTTTGGATAAGGTTACACAATCACGCCATTTTCAGGACTACCCACATTTCAGTCAGGGTCAGCTAAAAGGGCAAATCCTCTTTGCACTACAAGTGCAGTTTCAGTGCAGTTTCAAGTGCACTTGTCGTGCAAAGTGTCTTTGCCTTTAATAAATAACAGCCAACAGTGCTTTGGATAAGGTTACACAATCACACCATTTTCAGGACTACCCACATTTCAGTCAGGGTCAGCTAAAACAAACACAAGCAGTAAATGTCACCAAAGATTATTTTTTTTCTTTTGCTTTTATTTGATAAAAGCTTCACAAATTGTTTGGCATATTGATGGCCCCCCTACCCGCAAAGAACTCAAGGTATCTTAACCGGACATCACGGGCACTCAGGGAGGGCAAGCCAGGAGGGCCACTTTCAAGTGCCGTCAGGGTTGTTTAATTTAGAATTCCGGCCTCAGGCCCAACTGAGCCAGCATAGTTGGCAGAATGTTGGCGTAAAAAGTTATGTAGAACACAGCACGCCAGGGTTATATGGTTAAGTTTATACTCCGCCATATGGATGGGTGTCAAAAATAGGTGGAACCGGCTTGCCATGATTCCAAATGTGTTCTCCACCACTCTTCTGGCTCTGGCCAGCTGGTAATTAAAAACCCTCTGGTCCGGGGTGAGGGTCCTCATCGGGAATGGCCGCATAAGATGGTCCCCCAGCGCAAAGGCTTCATCCGCAACGAAGACGAATGGGAGTCCTTCCACATTGTCTTCTGGAGGTGGCAAGTCCAAGCTGCCATTCTGGAGACGCCTGTAAAACTCCGTCTGGGCAATGACTCCACCATCGGACATCCGGCCATTCTCCCCCACGTCCACATACAGGAACTCGTAATTAGCCGACACCACCGCCAACATCACAATACTATTGAACCCCTTGTAATTATAATAGTACCACCCCGAGTTGGGGGGTGGGACGATGTGGACGTGTTTCCCATCAATTGCCCCTCCGCAGTTAGGAAAGTCCCACCACTGGGCAAAGTGGGAGGCCACAGTCTGCCATTCCTGTGGCGTTGAAGGAAACTGTTGATGAAAACAAAACAAACGTAGTATTTTTGCACATAAACATGGAAAGCAGATTAGACACAAACATTCTTGGCCAACATCCAGATAACATTTATTAAGGGGAATTTTACAACACCAAAGTATAAGGTACACCTATCATATTCCCCCTCCCACCCCCTCTCATGGGCCATTTCTAACATTATAGGGGGGGGGATCTTGGACAGGTAACCCTCTTCACTTCATTGAGAGATGAATGCCTAAATACAGGGTATTACTTTGAACAACCCCTGCTTAGTTACACTATTGGCAGCCCACTGGACAGGTAAGAAGTGTCATAATACAAAGATATAAATACACACTGTACACATTTGAGCACATTTGGACATTCTGCTATTACCTATCAAGATAATAATAGGATACAAAAACTTTAAACAGTACCATTTGAAAGTATTCAGGCAGGCCCTTGCACTATATGCTTTGGGGAATTCATCAATAAATCTGACCACAAAAGAGGTGGGTATAGTGTGTATGGGTTTGGCAAAGTCAGCAGATAGATGATTGAGGATAGATAGAGAATTGGTATCAGCTGACTTAGCAGTTGGGGGGAGGGAGGGTTAATAAAAATGATTTGGGGACACCACAAAAAAAGCCTCTGGCACTCTGCCTGAATTTAAAGCACAAATCACATTTCTAAACATTTTTTTTTTTTTTTTTACAATCTTTATTTATCAAAACATTTTTTACCATAAGTTAAAAAAAAAAAAAAAAAAAGGAAACTTAAACACATCCGAGACATAAAATAATTCCATATTTCTTTATCAGAGCACTATTTCAGGTTTCTTTTTCCTTCTAATTAATTGCAGAATTAATTCAAGGATGTGCATCCCCCATTTTAAGCCTACCCCCCACCGTCCCCCCACCTACCCCCACCCACCGTCCACTCTCTCTACTCAATCATCCCCATTCATACAACAAACCACGACAAAAAAAAAAAAAACATTTCTAAACATTTTAGGGGGTGTTTGGGGTAAAACACTACTATGGAGCTGATAAAATACATTTTTAAGTGACTACATGAGGTGAATATAGGGCCAGGAGAGACCATGCTGGGGAGGTTATTGAAGGGCAAATATGTATGAAGGACAAAAAAAATAATTACATAAAAATCCAGCATGCATGAGAACAAAGGGGACATTCACAGTATATTACAATCATGGTAATTAGGGAATGAGGAGAGAAATACAATATATTAGCAAACATTATATACAATCAAATGTGATAAAGGATAAAAATCTTACCTTCATATACTCCTTCTGTAGGACCTGGATGATGGCACAACAGGTCTCTGGGATAATGATACCCAGACCCTGGGGGGAGATGCCTGTCGAGAACTTGAGGTCCTGCAGGCTTCTCCCTGTCGCCAAGTACCTCAAGGTAGCGACAAGTCTCTGCTCCGCAGTGATGGCTTGCCTCATGCAGGTATCCTGCCTGCTGATATAGGGGGTCAGCAAAGCCAGCAGACGGTGAAATACAGGGTCTGTCATCCTGATAGAGTTCCTGAAATCATCAGGATTATTCTCACGGATCTCACGGATCTCACAGAGCAAAGGCATATGAGAGAACTGGTCACACTGATGCAACCAATTCTTGGTCCATGAACTCCTCCCCACTCTGTTCATTGACTTGACTTGTGTCAAGGTCAGGACTCCAACATCAAGCCCCTGCACAGCACGAACTCTACGAGGAGTACGTATACGCAACATGGCTAGAAAATGGTCGGCTGCTCAGAACGAAGTAACAGAATGCACTGAAGAACAGCAAGGCCTGTGAAGAGCGACCTGAAAAACAGTAACGCACGAACAAGAACACAATGACTAATCCAAGTCACGCGGAGCTTGCTTGCATGCACTGAAGAGCAGATACAAACCCACAAGCACAAACTGAACCACAGAAAACGATCTGAAAGCCACGAGTCTGAAAAAGCACGAATCGTCTCTCACCAAACTTTTACTAACACAAGATTAGCAAAAGGAGCCCAAAGGGTGCCGCGCTTGGTTCTGAACTGGCCTTTTCTAGTCTCGTCGGACGTGGTTGACGTCACCGCGTTGTTGGCGATCAGAAATTCCGTCAACTTTGTGCGACCGTGTGTACGCAAAACAAGTTTGAGCCAACATCCGTCAGAAAAAATCCTAGGATTTTGTTGTCGGAATATTCGATCAATGTCCGACCGTGTGTACGGGGCATAAGAGAGCAAATTTCCCAAGGATGAGGGCTGCTCTCCAAGACTTATGCCCTGTATACACAATAGGAACAAAATCCATGTTTTTTTTCCGAAGGATGTTGGCTCAAACTTGTCTTGCATACACACGGTCACACAAAGTTGGTCTGAAATTCCGAACATCAAGGACGTGGTGACGTACAACACGTCTGACGAGCCAAGAAAAATGAAGTTCAATAGCCAATGCTGCTCGTCTGCTTGATTCCGAGCATGCGTGGAACTTTGTGCATCGGAATTGTGTACACACGATTGGAATTTCCGACAACAGATTTTGTTGTCGGAAAATTTGAGAACCAGCTCTCAAATTTTGTGTGATGGAAATTCCGATAGAAAATGTCCAATGGAGCCTACACACGGTCGGAATTTCGGACAACAAGCTCCTATCAAACATTTTCCGTTGGAAAATCCTTTTGTGTGTACGATGGAGCCCACACATGATCGGAATTTCCGACAACACAATCCGATCGCACTTTTTCCATCGGAAAATCCAACCGTGTGTGCAGGGCATAAGACAAACCTAAAGAAATTCTTCAAATATATTAATAGTGAAAAGGTCAGGTATGAGCATGTAGGCCCTTTACAAAATAATCTGGAGTGGGTGACTGGGGACAAAGAGATAGCAAATTTATCATGCCGCGTACACACGAGCAGATTTTCCGTCAGAAAAAACTTGGATGGTTTTTCCGACGGAATTCCGCTCAAGCTTGCCTTGCATACACACGGTCACACAAAAGTTCTCTGAACTTTTGAACGTCAAGAACGTGGTGATGTACAACACTACGACAAGCCGAGAGAATGACGTTCAATGCTTCCGAGCATGCATGAAATTGTTTCCGAGCATGCGTAGGGATTTTGCGCGTCGAACAGTCGCATTTTTGGATAGGAACTTTTTCCGACCGAAAAACTGGGAACCCGCTCTCAATCGTTTGCTGGTGGGAATTCCGAACCTGTGTACGCGGAATTACAGTGTATACCTTCTTCAGCTTTGTGTATACAAAGGACCATAGGGGAGCTCATGTCTATAATGGGGATAGTATTGACACAGCCCCAAATGATCCACAATGGCTTAAAAGTGATATGGTCCAGAATTATTTAGAGAGAATAAAGGTAGATAAAGCACCTGGACCAGATGGCATCCATCCACGGATCCTAAAAGAATTGAGCTCTGTCATTTCAAAACCATTGTTTCTAATTTTAAGGGACTCGTTAATGACTGGAATGGTACCACTGGATTTGCGTATGGCCAATGTGATGCCCATATTTTAAAAGGGATCAAAGACTTTACCATGTAACTATAAACCTGTTAGTTTAACTTCTGTAGTTGGGAAGATACTGGAGAGTTTAATAAAAGACCACATGGATGATGTGTTTCTAGAAAAAAATAAACATTTTAACCAGTTTCCGACCGTATGTAGATATACGTCGACAGAATGGCACGGCTGCGCAAATGGGCGTACCAGCGCGCACACCCGCTGCAAGCTCTGTGAGTAAGATTGCGGGTCCCTCAGACTCGATGTCCACGGGGATACCCGCGATCGTCTCACGGAGAGGAAGAACGGGGAAATGCTACTGTAAACAAGCATTTCCCCGTTCTGCCTAGTGGCACTGTCACTGATCACTGCTCCCTGTAATCGGGAACGGTGATCAGTGATGTGTCACACGTAGCCCCTCCCCCCCACAGTTTGAATCACTCACTAGGACACAATTAACCCCTACAGCGCCACCTTGTGTTAACCCCTTCACTGCCAGTCACATTTACACAGTAATCAATGCATTTTTAATCACACTGATCGCTGTATAAATGTGAATGGTCCCAAAAATGTGTCAAAATTGTCCGATGTGTCCGCCATAAAAATTATTAATAAAAATGCCATAAAACTATTCCCTATTTTGTAAACACTATAACTTTTGCGCAAACCAATCAATAAATGTTTATTGCGATTTTTTTTACCAAAAATATGTAGAAGGATATGTATCGGCCTAAACTGAGGGAAAACATGTTTTTTTCAAAAATGCGTTTTTTCAAAATTGTCGCTCTTTTTTTTGTTTATGACGCAAAAAATAAAAATTCACAGAGGTGATCAAATACCACCAAAAGAAAGCTCTATTTGTGGGAAAAAAAGGACGTCAGTTTTGTTTGGGAGCCACGTCACATGACCACGCAATTGTCAGTTAAAGCAACACAGTGCCGAATCGCAAAAAAGTGCTCTGGTCTTTGGCCAGCCAAATGGTCTGGGGCTGAAGTGGTTAGACAACGGACAGCATGGATTCATGAAAGACAGAAGTTGTCAGACAAGTCTGATTTCTTTTTTTGAGGAAGTAAGTAAAACTGTGGACAGAGGGGTGACTGTGGATGGGGTATACTTGAATTTTGCCACAGCATTTGGCACAGTTTCCCACTAACAGCTTATGTGTAAGGTAAAGTCTACAGGCTTGCAAAAATCAGTTTTTTGGTAAATGGATAGAAAACTGGCTAAAAGACCGAACCCAAAGAGTAGCGTTTAGTGATTCATACTCTGAATCGTCTAAGGTTATCAGTGGTGTAACCCAAGGTTCAGTTTTGGGACCCTTACTTTTTTAAATATTTATAAATTATATAGGGTTTGGGATTAAAAGTACCATTTAAGTCTTTGCAGATGACACCAAGCTAGTGGAATAACAACCTTGCAGGATGTCTCCAACTTACAAGCCGACCTCAATGCACTGTGTCATTGGGCAACTGTGTGGCAAATGAGGTTTCGGCCCCTTTCACACGGGCGGGTGTTCTGCTGCTGCTAAAAGCAAGTTTTGTTATTTTGAAATTCCAAGACTCCAGGCACAGCGATCACTTGCATTTGTACATTGCGATTAGCTGCGTTTACGTGTATTTACATGCGGCTGCGTTTAGCTGGGGTGGAGGATTCTTGCCATTTCTGATGTGCTTTCTGTTGTTTTTCTTTCCTTGTTGCCTCTGCTATCTGCAGGTGAAATAGTACACTGCAATTATCTGCAGTTATGTGCAGATAGCTGCAGATAGCTGCAATAAATCGGTCCTAGACTCAGTCAAATTAATTTTTTCTAACCGCACCAAACCCCATGTAACTAAACCGTTGCTAAATGCAGTATGTGAATGGGGCCATAGGAAGGCATTGATTGAGTTTAGCTGCGGTAGATAACTTGATCTATCTGCAGCTAAAAGCTGAATTCTATCCACCCGTGTGAAAGGGGCCTAAATGTTGATAAATATAGAGTTATGCAGTAGTACTCCTAGGAGGAGTACAACTTCGGAAATCAATGGTGGAGTAGGATCTGGGTGTTCTGGTAGATCATAAGCCTAATAACAGCATGCAATGCCAAGCTGTGGTTTCCAAAGCAAGCAAAATTCTTTCTTGTATTAAGAGAGTTATAGACTCCAGAGAGAGAGATAGCATTTTGCCCCTGTACAAATCATTAGTAAGACCTCATCTGGAATACCCAGTTCAATTTCGGGCACCAGTTCACAAAAAGGATATCAAGAAACTGGAGAAAGTGCAGAGGAAGGCAACCAAACTGATAAGAGGCATGAAGGAGCTCAGCTATAAGGAAAGATTAGAGGAACTGAATTTATTCTCTCTTGAGAAAAGGAGATTAAGGGGTGTATATCATCAACATGTACAAATACAAAAGTGGTCCATATAGTGAACTTGGTGAGTTATTTACCTTAAGGTCATCACAGAGGACAAGGGAGCGCTCTTTACGTCTGGAGGAAAAGAGATTTGATCTCCAAATACAGAAAAGCTTCTTCACAGTAAGAGCTGTGAAAATGTGGAATAGACTCCCTCAAGAGCTATTTCTGGCCAGCTCAGTAGATTGTTTTAAAAAGGACTGGATTCTTTCCTAGATACACATAATATAACTGGATACTAATATTTTATAGGTAAAACTGATCCAAGGAATATCTGATTGCCTGTTGTGGGATCAGGAAGGATTTTTTCCCCCACTGGGGTAAATTGGATCATGCTTTAATGATGTTTTTTTTTTGCCTTCCCCTGGATCAACTGTGGGTATAGGATAGTGCATATATGGAGGTTTTTTTATTTGTGTGTGTTTTTTTCTGTGCTGCCATGTAAAGGGGGACTGTGGAGACTGATATAAAGGGGGGACTGTGCTGTAAAGGGGGATTGTGGTGTGAAGGGGGCTGAGGAATGACTCTGTGAACATCACATCGTCAATAACCCCCCCACCCTGGAAAAATTGGCTCCACCAAAACCAGTTCCTGGTAATAAAAAGGTTGGGGGCCGCTGCTATAGCAGATGATCAGAGATCGTGGACACACTACAGTGGATAGTCAGAAACTGTAGGCATGCTACGGATGATGGTTTGAGACTGAGGACATGCTACAGTAGAAGGCCCAACACCATGGACAATGTACAGAAGTTGATCTGAGACCATGGATATGGACAGCAGATAGTTTAGAATATGCAGACATGCTACAGGAGATGCTGAGAGAGGGTGGACATGCTACAGTAGATGGCTCAGCACTGTGGGCAGTGTATAGAAAATGGTATGAGTCCATGGACATGATACAGTAGATGGTCAGAAACTGCAGACATACTATGGTAGGTGGTCTTAAACTGTGAACATGATATAGTTAATGATCTGAGACTGTGGACTTGCTACAGTAGATGGTCTGAGACTGTGGACATACTACAGTAGATGATTCAAACTTTAGACATGCTATAGTTGATAAACAGAGAATGTGAACATGCTACAGTGAATAGTCAGAGACTGTGAGTATGTTGCAGGAGATGGTTCAAGACCATGAACATGTTACAATAGATGGTCAGAAAATGCAGCCATGCTTCAGGAGATGGCTGGAGACTGTGAACATGTTAGATTGGGATGGCTCGATGTCGTAGACAATGTACAGTGAGTGGGTGGCCAGAGACTGCAGACATGCTATAGCAGGTGGTCTTAACGTGGTTGTAAATGATCATCCTGTAAAACAACCCATTCAGTTTAAAATAGAAATGAAAGGCAAAACATTTGTGTATAGATATAGCAAACTTTATAATTACCTTTGTTTTCCCTTTTTCATAAGTGATCACATTCCCTCTGTTCTCAGCTGCATAGAAGCTAGGCGAGGAGAAACAGCAGTACACTGATCTTTCCAGTAAAAGGCAGTACGGGGGGACAAGTCTGATCATTGGAGGAGAGCAGGCTGAGTTCCCAGCATAGCTAGAGGATTGACCATGGAATGTTCTCCATCTTAGTTTGGTCAGTTTTTAATAGGAAAGCATCAGAGGGACAGGTAGGAATACCAAGGATTTCATGCAAAGGAAACAGTACAAAGAGAACAGGACACTTTGTCATACAAGTGCATGGTACATCAGGCACATATCAGAAATATGAAACGATGGGTTTACATTTACTATTACTATTTACTATTACTATTTACATATACTTTAAACTGTTGACATGATATAGTAGATGTTCTGAGACTGTGAACATTCTACAGTAATTTCTGCAGGTTGTATACTTTAGCCATTTGTCCTCCAAAGTTCCAAAAATAAATTTCAGCACGTGCACACCTTACCTTCTATTTCTATATGTGGATTATGCCTCTAATGCAAATAAAATTTGGCAATGAGCATATGTGAGTTCTGACACTTGGGAGGTAGGATGGCTTAAACCGGTAGGGAAATTCACACAAGCTGTACAGCTGTGTTCAGATAAGGCTTAATACAAAGAATTAGGACTATTCACAAATTTAGGCTAACGGGACCTATTTACAATTGATATTCTTTTGAAAGTTGGAAATAAAATAATTGTGATCTAAGTTTGGCAGGCTTTCTGGATTTGTTTTGAACCACTCTTAAAAAATTAAAGGAACATCAGATCTCAATGGGGAAAAATATAATGCTGGATATCTATACTGATATGGACTGAGTAATGTGTTAGGAAGGAAAAGATGCCACATCGTTTGATGGATATGAAACCTACAGAGGGCTGAATTCAAAGACACCCCACAAATCTAAGTGAAAAAATGATGCAGCAGGCTAATCCATTTTGCTGAACTTTCATTGCAGCAACTCAAAATGGTACTCAGTAGTCTGTATGGCCCCCACGTGCTTGTATGCATGCCTGAAAACATCGGGGCATGCTCCTAATGAGACGACGGATGGTGTTCTGGGGTATTTCCTCCCAGATTATGACCAGGGCAACACTGAGCTCCTGAACAGATTGAGATGCAACCTGACAGCGCGGATGGACCACAATATAATGACTCAGAGGTGTTCTATTGGATTTAGGTCAGGAAAGCGTGGGAGCCATTCAAGGGTATCAATTCTGTCATCCTCCAGGAACTGGCTGCATACTCTCACCACATGAGACCAGGCGTTGTCTTGCACTAGGAGAAACCCAGGACCTACTGCAACAGTGTATGGTCTGATAATTTGATCCCGATACGTATTAGCAGTCAGGATGCCATTGTCTAGCCTGTAGAAGTCTGTTCGTCCCTCCATGGATATGCCTTCCCAGACCATCACTGACCCACCACCAAACCAGTCATGCTGAATGATGTTACAGGCAGCATAACGTTGGTCAGTTATGGACATTGATCAGCCAGTGGTGGACCTACCAATTCTGGTGTTCAGTGGCAAAGGCAAAATATCCTTGCATGTTCATTGTAAGATCTGAACCTGGTGCAGAGTTGGGATGAGTGAGGTGGGTCTGAGTGCCTATTCTTGGTTGCTATATTCTAATTATTCTTCTTGGTTCCCCTTTTCATGTTTTTTCCTATTTATTTTTGTTTTTGTTTTTTTGTATTTTTCTCCCTTTTCTCTCTCTCTCTCTCTTCCTACCCATCCTTTTCATGTGATGTGCTTTATACCCTTGCAGGCGTTGAGGATTGGGATTAGTAAACCACGGACTACAACCTTGCTGGTACAGAGAGGACTTGATATGGCTATCCCTTTTAGGGGCCCAACAATTTTAGTGGTTCGGTGTAGTGCTTTATTTCTTATTAAAGACAGGTTCTTGTACTGGAATACTATACCCAATAACATTTTTTATGTGTTCATGACACATATGGGTAAAGGTCTTTGTGGGATGCTTATATGTTATATGTTTGATATAATATGTATATTTTTATGTAGTAGTATGCTTTTTTTTATCTTTGGCATGCGTACACTATCTATTGTTGTAAAATTTTTCTTTTGTATGAAAAATTTCTATAAATTTAGATTAATCACAATGGCAAATGCCAATTGAGCTGCACAGTGCCAGGCAGCGAGCACAGAGCCCACTAGAGGACGTCAAGCCATCAGGCCACCCTCATGAAGTCTGTTTCTGATTGTTTGGTCAGAGACATCCACACCAGTGGCCTGCTGGAGCTCATTTTGTAGGGCTCTGGTAGTGCTCATCCTGTACCTCCTTGCACAAAGGAGCAGATACCGGACCTGCTGATGTGTTAAGAACCTTCAGCTCTCCTAGAGTAACGGCCTGTCTCCTGGAATCTCCTGCATGCTCTGGGAGACACAGCAAACCTTCTGGTAACGGCACGTGTTGATGAGCCATCCTGGAGGAGTTGGAATACCTGTGCAACATCTATAGAGTCCAGGTAGCGCCTCATGCTACCAGTAGTGACACTGACCCTAGCCAAATGCAAAACTAGTGACAAACAGTCAGAAAAAAGGAGTAGGGAATAAAAAATGTCAGTGGCCTCCATCTGTAAAATCATTCCTGTTTTGGAGGTTGTCTAATTTTTTGCTCATCTAGTCCATCTGTTTTTAATTTCATTAACACCAAAGCAGCTGAAAATGATTAACAACCCCCTCTGCTACTTAACTGACCAGATCAATATCCCAGGAGTTGAATTGACTTGATGCTATACTTTGATTAAAAAGTGTTCCTTTCATTTTTTTGAGCAGTGTATTAAAGCTGAAATTAAAGCAAACAGCTAATGAACAGATGAAGTGGTTTCAATCTCTGTCCATCAAGTCCTGGGATTTAACCATTTGCCCACTAAGGCAAGTTTTTAATTGTTTAACCACTTGCTTACTGGGCACTTAAACCCCCCTCCTATCCAGACCAATTTTGAGCTTTCAGCGCTGACCCACTTTGAATGACAATTGCGCGGTCATACAACACTGTACCCAAATGAAATTTTTATCATTTTTTCACCACAAATAGAGCTTTCTTTGATCACCTCTGCAGTTTGTTAAAAAAAAGTGAAAAACTGAATTTAAAAAAAAATATATATATATATTTTTTTATATTTTGTTATAAAAAATTTAAAACAGGTCATTTTTCTCCTTCATTGATGTACGCTGATGAGGCGGCAGTGATGGGCAATGATAGGCGGCAGTGATGGGCACTGATGGGTGGCAGTGATGGGCACTGATGAGTGGCAGTGATGGGCAGCACTGCTAGGTGGCACTGATTGGCACTACAGGTGGGCATTGATAGGTGGCACTTGTGGGCATTGATAGGTGGCATTTGTGGGCATTGATAGGTGGCACTTGTGGGCACTGTTAGGTGGCACTGTGGGCACTGTTAGGTGGCACTATTAGGTGACACTGATGAGGCAGATGTGCCTCTTCCACTTCGGGACTGACATCTGACATCTGAGCCAGTGATCAGCGTGTCAGCGTGAGTAGAAAAAAAAAATGATTACCGATCTTTTGTTTACATCATGTGATCAGCTGTCATTGGCTGACAGCTGATCACATGGTAAGGGGCCAGGACCGGCCTCTTACTTAGATCAGTGATCACCCGAGTCTCAGTGAATTTAGGTCCACGCTGTGGCCGTCATTTGGCCATACCGCGGATGTAAGGTGGTTAAACACATGTTAAAATCAGCATTTTTTGCTAGAGATTGTTTAAACCCCTGAAAATGTATACATTTTCTAAAAGTAGAGACTCTGGATAATAAAATGGTAGATGCTATTTTTATGTCGCACAGTATTTGAGCAGTTGTTTATAAATTGCATATTTTTAGGAAAAAATACACTAAAAATGTTTTTAATGCAAACAAACATGATACTAGACTCAATTTTTTGGTAACTTATAAAAGATGGAGTTGCACTGAGTAAAATAATATCAAACATGTCAAGTTTTAAAATTGCACATGCCCATGGAAGCGCAAAAACCTATGATACTCAAATTTCTTCATAGGCAACACTTTAAAGAGGAAGTAAACTCTCCCACTGTGATGCTTGTTTTCATTTAGTCCATTATAATAAGTAATTATCAAATTATAGCCACTGTAATCCAGCCCAAATCGCAAACTACTTACTGTTTAAAGAAACTTTAAAAAACTTGTTTCCAGGGGTAAGGCAGCGCCATCTTAAGCGCCATCTTTTTTGCGTCTGTGGTTGTTTCATGTATACCTATGTACTTTATTCTGTTTGTTATTCCCATATATTGATCCAGTGATTATCTTTTAAACGATTCATTTTTAGTGGCATCTGCTACTGAGGAGCAATGTACGCTTTAACTGTTTTGTTCCATGTTATATATATTTTTTCATTGATTTTATGTTCCTTTCCTTATATATACTTGCTGTATTTGTCTTGCAGTTTTTCGTGTGCGGGCTGCATCCCGCTCTGTTTTTATGTTTACTGTGCAGTTTTATGCCCATGGATCACACTACTTCCTGGGATGCTGCAGCATTGTTTTTCTTCCCTTATCACTGCCCATAGCCCCACCCACAGCTCCGCCCATAGACTATAAGAAGCTCAGCTTCTACAAACCTGTTGTCATTGGCTTGAAGAAGGAACCAATCAGTAGTTCCAAAACGCGTCCCATTTTGATGACATATTTCCTGTTTGCGGTCCATGCTGATTGTTGTCCCCTCCCGCTAACGTCATTTCTGGGATTCATGCTCCATGCTGACTCAGATGACATGATTGCTTCACCAGTGTTCCCACAGCCTGGGGTGTTCACCTGCTGGTTATCCTGGGACCTTCGGCTGCTGCATATCATTATCCCTGGAAAGCTGCGATACACTGGTGGGACCTCCTGATGCCGGATCACCTGCTTCATACATCCATGTTATGCCTCTTCTTATCCTTGATTCTGTAAGTGTTTTTAATCTTGTTTGGGGATATTAAAAGTTTTAATTCTGCACTTAGAGGCACCTTTTTTCTTTTATTTGTTTTCTATTAGAGATTGCTTCCCTCTTTGAGCGCAGAAAGAAGAAGCATTTAAATAAAGGAATTGTCAAAAACTGTCTCTTGTCATTTTTAACATTTTTGACAGTTTTTTTGTGAAATGGCAGGGGTACTTTTGTACCCCCTTACCATTTCACACAGGGGGGAGGGCCGGGATCTGGGGGTCCCCTTGTTAAAGGGGGCTTCCAGATTCCGATAAGCCCCCCGCCCGCAGACCCCCGCAAACACCGGGCAAGGGTTGTGGGGATGAGGCCCTTGTCCCCATCAACATGGGGACAAGGTGTTTTGGGGGGCTACCTCCCAATGTTGAGGGCATGTGGCCTGGTACGGTTCAGGAGGAGGGGGCACTCTCTCATCCCCCCTCTTTTCCTGCGGCCTGCCAGGTTGCGTGCTCGGATAAGGGTCTGGTATGGATTTTTTGGGGGACCCCACGCCATTTTTTAAAATTTTGGCGCGGGGTTCCCCTTAAAATCCATACCAGACCTGAAGGGTCTGGTATAGATTTTGAGGGGGACCCCACGCCATTTTTTTTTAAATTTTGGCCGGGGTTCCCCTTAATATCCATACCAGACCTGAAGGGCCTGATATGGAATTTAGGGGGACACCCCATGTCATTTTTTTTTTTAATTTTGGTTCGGGGTTCCCCTGTGGGGAATTCCCATGTCGTTTTTATCAATGAACTTTTATGTGTATTGTCGGACCGGCAATTCATTAATAGCCGCGAGTAGTTTTAAATGACTTAAATGTAATTTTGCTGTCAGACTCTTCTAAACATGGGAAACCAGCGCCCCTTTACAGGCATACTATAGACACCCCCCGGGTACGAAATTTAAAGGAATATTACACTTTTATTGTTTCACTTTAAGCATTTTTAAAATCACTGCTCCCCAAAAACAGCCGTTTTTAAAACTTTTTTTTGCATTGATCCATGTCCCCTGGGGCAGGACCCAGGTCCCTAAACATTTTTTATGACAATACCTTGCATACAAGCCTTTAAAATGAGCACTTTTGATTATTCATGTTCGTGTCCCATAGACTTTAATGGTGTTTGCGTGTTCGAACAAATTTTTTGCCTGTTCGCAAGTTCTGGTGCGAACCGAACAGGGGGGTGTTCGGCTCATCCCTAGTCCTGACATTCTGAGCGCCCTTAACATACGTTTTATCCATCTTAAGTATTGTTTTCTGAGTCCACAGTAGAGTGTATTTCTGCCCTTACATTGAGTACTTCCTGTACTGTTAACCAAGCCTCCTTCTCAATCCAATGTTTCTATGGCAACCCTGCTTCCCTGCTCATAGCTGACTTGTTTTATTCCATAGTATTTACTTGTGCCGATTATCTAGTGTTTGCCTATGTCAGTCTTATCAGCTTCAGCTGATAAGACTGCAGTAATGCTGTCTGATGCCTTTTTTTCCACTCCATGTGATGTCACATGGTCACATGGGGTATAGGAGGAAGCTCTGAGTGATTATGCAGTCTCGTGGGATATCAGTGTTGTGCCGTAGGAAGTCCTGGTAATAGATAGACAAGCACACAGAGTGTGCCGCAAATCATGGGAGATATGGGCATGCTCAGTGAAGTCATTCTAAAGAACAGAAAGGATTACAACAATACTATGCAAGCAAGGAGATATCTACAAGCAGTGTTCATTAGGGTTTTTTATGCTGATTCACATGGGACAAAGTTGTGGGGGAGAGTTTACAACCACTTTAAAAGCCTTTACAGATTATCAGTTTAGAGTTAACCATGAATTATGGCCCAAGAATTATTGCTCTCACTCCTACAATCATGACAATATCTCACATGTGTAGCACAATTAATGCTTACATACAGTGCCTTGAAAAAGTATTCATACCCCATTGACATTTTCCATATTTTATTATGTGACAACCAATAACATAAATGTATTTTATTGGGATTTTATTTGGTAGACCAACACAAAGCGGCATATAATTATGAAGTGGAAGGAAAATGATAAATGCTTTTCAAAATTTTTTACAAATAATTTCCTGAAAAGTGTGGCATGCATTTGTATTCAGCCCCCCTGAGTCAATACTTTGTAGAACCAACTTTCACTGCAATTACAGCTGCAAGTCATTTTGGGAATGTCTCTACCAGCTTTGCACATCTAAAGAGTGACATTTTTCGCCATTCTTCTTCGCAAAATAGCTCAAGCTTTGTCAGATTGGATGGAAAGTGTCTGTAAACAGCAATTTTCAAGTCTTGCCACAGATTTGCAATTCCATTTAGGTCTGGACTTTGACTGGGCCATTCTAACAGATGAATATGCTTTGATCTAAACCATTCCATTTAAGATCGTTGTCCTGCTGGAAGGTGAACCTCCATCCCAGTCTCAAGTTGTTTGCAGACTCTAACAGGTTTTCTTCTAAGATTGTCCTGTATTTGGCTCCATCCATCTTCCCATCAACTCTGACCAGTATCCCTGTCCCTGCTGAAGAAAAACCACAACATGATGCTGCCACCACCATGTTTCACAGTAGGAATAGTGTGTCCAGGGTGATGTGCAGTGTTAGTTTTCCACCACACATAACGGTTTGCTTTTAGGCCAAAAAGTTATATTTTGGTCTCATCTGACCAGAGCACCTTCTTCCACATGTTTGCTGTGTCCCCCACATGGCTTCTTGCAAACTGCAAACAGCACGTCTTATGGCTTTCTTTCAACTATGGCTTTCTTCTTGCCACTCTTCCATAAAGGCCAGATTTGTGGAGTACACAACATACAGTTGTCCTGTAGAAAGATTCTCCCACCTGAGCTGCAGATCTCTGCAGCTCCTCCAGAGTTACCATGGGCCTCTTGGCTGCTTTTATGGTTAATGCTCTCCTTGCCTGGCCTGTCAGTTTAGGTTGATGGCCATGTCTTGGTAGGTGTGCAGTTGTGCCATACTCTTTCCAGTTTTGGATAATGGATTAAACAGTGCTCCATGAGATGTTCAAACCTTGGGATATTTTTTATATAACCTAACCCTGCTTTAAATTTCTCCACATCCATATCTCTGACCTGTCTAGTGTGTTCCTGGCCTTCATGATGCTGTTTGTTCACTAAAGTTCTCTAACAAATCCCTGAGAGCTTCACAAAACAGCTATATTTATACTGAGATTAAATTACACACAGGTGGACTCTATTAATTAGGTGACTTCTGAGGGCAATTGGTTCAACGATTGTAGTTAGGAGTATCAGAGTAAAGGGAGCTGAATACAAATGCATGCCACACTTTTCAGATATTTATTTGTAAACTTCTTGAAAATCATTTATCTTTATCATTTTCCTTCCACTTCCACTTCCCGCTGGATCGGGCACTGATGGATCACTGTGACCATCATTGCCGCAATAGGAAGTAGGCAAACAGTGTGTTCCATTCTGGACCCACATGTATGGATGACGCCACTGAAGCTGAGGGCGGAAGAATAATACCTAGGAGGAAAAGCCACCATGGCTGGCGTGGAGGGAAGTGTCACTGGAGCCCTAGACGAAACTGAGGTGTCCGGAAGAAGAAGCAGCAGCTTCATGCTCGTCCCTATTGACGTGACTAGGCGTTTTTAGACGTATGCGCTTTATCAAGTCACGGGAATGATGGCTAACAGAGGCTTATAAACCCAATGTGGAGCGGGGAGTGGGCAGTGCTTAGGGGGAACATTTTAAGCCAGTTAACCCATCAGTGCCCTTACCATTGAAAATGACATATAAGCTATAATATACATTTTATGTAAGAGGACCATAATAATAATAAAAATATAGAAAAAACAATAAAAAGAATGGAAAGAAAAAAGGAAAAAATGCTAAAATAAAAAAATTTAAAACTATCATATATATGTTTGTAAAAAATAATAATAAATATAAATTGTTATAAACACATCATAATAATAAAAAGAAAAAAGAAAAAGGAAAAAATAAACAAAAAAATAAATAAAAGGAAATAGGAATTGAAAAAGAAATCAATTGATATTAGAAATTACCAAACTATATCCATCAAAAAGAAGATATGCACCATGGGTATAGTAGTGGTAATTTTAAAAAGATGGAAATATGGGTGAGAAGAAATAAATAATCCACTGCAGTGTGGAGGGCATTGAGCTCTCATACATACTTCAAAGTGGTATGTAATATAAAACAAAAAAATCAAACATTATGTACTTCCAGGTCCTCGTTCAGGCCGTTCGGTGACAAAGAACTGAAATAATAGACCCAAAAACATCTCTTCTACAAAAGGAGAGAGAACCTTTAGTTATCAGTAAGGGTACCTTTGGGAATAGCTTTGTCACCATCACCTCCAGGCATCTGAAGTTTTTATTGTGCGTCCGGAGGAAATGTCGAGGAACACTATGTTTATCACAGCCCTTGCGTACGAATCTGCCGTGCTCACCTATGCGCTTGTGCAGGGTGCACATGGTGTGACCTACATAGAGTAGGCCGCAAGGGCAGCGCAGAACATAGATGACAAACTCAGTAGAGCATGTGATGAATTGTTTAATCTGGGATTTTTTTCCTTTTTTAGCAACTATTTCAGCACGTCCATGGGAGATGTGGGAAAAGGTTCCTACATTGAAAAATCCCAACTCTGTTGTCAAAGTAAGATCTAATATCATAAAGAGGTTTTTTATTGGTATTCTGTAACTTGCTGGGGGCTAGAATGTTCTTCAATGTGCGTGCTCTCCTAAATGTGACCTGAGGGGGCGGAGGCAATATAGAAGGCAATCTCTGGTCTAACTTTAAAAAACTGTAGTGTTTATTTAAGATTTTTTTAAATTGACCTATGTTTATCTTTAAAGATGGTGATGAATCTTATTGCATATGTATGGTTGTCTAACAAACTGTTCCTTTCTTTTTTTTGCAGGAGGTTTAAATTTGCATTAAAGGCTTCCTTGATGAGTGCGAAACGCTATCCTTTTTCTTCAAATTTTTTGACATCAAAGCTCCCTGTGTAACATAAGCCTCCGTCTTGGAGCAATTTCTACGTGACCTATTAAATTACCTTCCAGGAATGTTCCATTTCCAAGCTGAATGGTGGCAGCTGGAATAATGGAGGCAAGAATTTCCACAGGTGGGTTTGGTGTAGTTCTTGTTGATGATGGTATCCCCCTCATGTGAAAGAACCAGGTCTAAAAAAACTATTTCACCAGGATCAATCACATGAGTAAAGAACAGCCCCAGGGAATTTGCATTGCAATGGGCCACAAAGAAGTAGAACACATATGGGCCACCCCCCCAGATGAGGAGTATATCATCAATGTACCGGACAAAGAACACTATGTTCTTCAAAAGGGTTGTTGGCCCAGATGTGCTTCTCCTCCCAGTAGCCCATGGTGAGATTGGCGTATAAAGGGACAAAATTAGCCCCATGGCCGTACCTCTCACTTTCCGGTAGAATTGGTCCAAGAATTTGAAATAATTATGCATTAGAAAAAAATCTGTACTATCAACCAGAAAAATGGCCTGTTCAGAATTTAAATCGCCTGCTTTGATTAACCGCTTGGCATCCGCGCTATAGCCGAATGAGGGCTACAGCGCGGACCTACATTCCCGGGAGGACGTCATATGACGTCCTCCCCTGTGCACGCTCCCTGCGCGCGCCCTGCAGGGCGCGCGCCGGGCGCGTTGTGATCACCGAGTCACTGAGACTCGGCTGATCACCGATCTGTGTAAGGGGCCGGTCCCGGCCCCTTACCATGTGATCAGCTGTCAGCCAATGACAGCTGATCACATGATGTAAACAAAAGATCGGTAATCGTTTTTTTTTTTTACTCACGCTGACAGCGCGAGTAGAAAAAAAAGCCGATCACCGGATCGGATGTGAGGGACATCGGTCCCCAAGTGGAAGAGGCACATCTGCCTCATCAGTGCCCAATAAAAGTGCCACCTAATAGTGCCCACAGTGCCACCTAATAGTACCCACAGTGCCACCTAATAGTGCCCACAGTGCCACCTAATAGTGCCCACAGTGCCACCTAACAGTGCCCACAGTGCCACCTAACAGTGCCCACAAGTACCACCTATCAGTGCCCACAAGTACCACCTATCAATGCCCACCTGTAGTGCCAATCAGTGGCACCTGCCAGTGCTGCCCATCACTGCCACCCATCAGTGCCCATCACTGCCACCCATCAGTGCCCATCACTGCCGCCTATCAGTGCCCATCACTGCCGCCTCATCAGCGTACATCAATGAAGGAGAAAAATTACCTGTTTAAAATTTTTTAAAACAAAATATAAAAAAATAAACTTTTTTTTAAAAAAAAATTCAGTTTTTTACATTTTTTTAATAAAAAGTAAAAACTGCAGAGGTGATCAAATACCACCAAAAGAAAGCTCTATTTGTGGTGAAAAAATGATAAAAATTTCATTTGGGTACAGTGTTGTATGACCGCGCAATTGTCATTCAAAGTGCGTCAGCGCCGAAAGCTGAAAATTGGTCTGGATAGGAGGGGGGTTTAAGTGCCCGGTAAGCAAGTGGTTAAAAAATGTTGTAATGCAGCAAGACTAACTTAATGAGGAATTGACGTGTAGAGAGAGGAGACGTTCAGTGATGCCCACATGTAGCCATCTCCTCATGAATATTGTTTGAGAACTTACAGTATATGGAAATCTTAAATAAACACTATGAAATTTTAAAGTTAGACCAGAGATTGGCTTCTATATTGTCTCCTTCCGTTCAGGTCACGTTTAGGAGAGACGAGGATGTCTTACATGCCAACTCATCCCCCATGAACAGGCTGAAATAGTTCATAGCTATTCCCAAAGGAACCCTTACTGATAAAGAAAGGTTCTCTCTCCTTTGTAGGAGAGAAGTTTTTTGGATCTATTATTTCAGTTCTTTGTCACCGAACGACCTGAACGAGGACCTGGAAGTTTCATAATGTCATTTGATATTTTTGTTTTATACTATATACCACTTTGCAGTATGTATGAGAGCTCAATTCCCTCCACACTGCAGTGGATTATTTATTTCTTCTCACCCATATTTCCATCTTTTTAAAATTACTAGTACTATACCCATGGTGCACATCTTCTTTTTGATGGAGATAGTTTGGTCATTTCTAATATCAATTGCTCTCTTTTTCAATTCCTATTTCCTTTTATTTATTTTTTTGTTTATTTTTTCCTTTTTCTTTTTATTATTATGATGTGTTTATAACAATTCATATGTATTATTATATTTAACAAACACCTATAAGAGTTTTTTTTTTTCTTATTTCAGCATTTTTCATGTTTTCTTTCCATTATTTTTATTGTTTTTCGTATATTTTTATCATTATTATGGTTCTCTTACAAAAAATGTATACAATAGCTTATGTGTCGTTTTCAATGGTAAGGGCACGGATGGGTTAACTGGGCACTGATGGGTTAACTGGTTTAAAAACTTCCTTTAAGCTCTACCCACTCCCTGCCCCCACATTGGGTTTATAAGCCTCTGTTAGCTGTCATTCCTTTGACTTGATAAAGCACATGTGAGCGAAACGCGTAGTCATGGCAACAGGGACGCATGCGTTTCACACTCCCGTGGCTGCTTTCTGTTACAGGCACCTCAATTCTATCTAGGGCTCCAGTGACGCTTCCCTCTACGCCAGCCACAACGGCTTTCCCTTCTGGGTATTGTTCTTCCGCCCTCAGCTTCAGTGGTGTCATCCGTACATGCCGGCAGCTCCAGCATGGAACACACTGTTTGCCTACTTCCTATTGAGACAATGCGACCATGATGGTCGGCGCTTCTCCTTTCGATTTCCCCAGTCTTGCTACAGTTATCCATCAGTGCCTGAGCCAGCCCTACAGCCAGTTTGGTAACGTTGCAACCATACATTTATGAACCATGTAGTGTTTTTGATACTTTTTTAATACATTGCCAGCAAGCTCATTAAAGAGAAATTGTGGTTTATTGCAGCCACCATTCACCATTCCTCATTTCCCCTACTGAGCGCTGTCAGCCTTATTTGTTTTCAGGATTTATTTTTAAAATACGCCCCATAAAATGGTTTTAAATGTGTTTGGTACATGTAAAGGTATTTAAAGAAGAAAGAAATATAAGAAAACTTAATATCAAGAAACATTTTGCTGTTAACTTAGGGTCTAACACTATAGGGGGTACCAACCAAGGGGGAGGGGAATATGCACATAGTGGATTGGGGAATGTTTCAGCTTTCAACCCAAAGATAACTGGTAGCCAACATATGGATGTATTTAGAGCTATGCTTGAGAGTTATGTAAAGAATATGGACATAACAGTTTCGATTGTCAGGGAGGCACCATTCAAAGTTGCTAAGAGGTGATACTCACAAAATCGCAGGTTTAGAATAAATAGATCAAAAAAGTGTGCCCCATACATTTTCCATGACAAACGTAAAGACCAACAGATAAGATTATTTTAACATGATAGCATCTTGTTGTTCCAGCATGATAACATCTTCATATCAATAAAAACGTCCATTACTTTAACAGAATAAGGTGAAAAGTAATGTTCGATCCATTCTGCATCCACTTCTCAATATTTATCCTGTTTACTGTTGATCACAAAGCCACCTATAAAAATCACTCAATGTCATTTTTTACAAAATTTCAGAAATAAGTAAGCTTTATTTGTAGTAGATCTTAAAGCAGGACCATTAGTGTTACCCAAAGCATTGACCCTTTGTTTCCCTCTTTCAGAACCCATTGGACAATTAGAGATCTTTGTAATGCTATGGAGAATGTAGAAGAAAATAATTATCTGGATTGGTTCACCTGGCCCTCAAAGTGGAGTTTCAATGCGAAGTGATGGCAGTGAGCGCTTAAGGCCCCGTACACACTATATGAAAATCAGAAGGCAAAAGTCTGAAGACGAGCTGTCTGCGGATTTTCGGATCATTAGTACGGTGCATTCGACAGACGATTTGGCTTTTACATCAGACAAAAGCTGGATGTGCAGGCTATAAAATGTTTGTCTGATGTGAACTCAATGTCCGATTTTCGGATAGTCAGTACAGAAATCCGTCACACAAAAGTCGAAAGTACAAACACGCATGCTCGGAATCAAGGAACGACTGGGAAGTGTTTGGTCTTGTAAACTACTGTTCAGAATCTAGAATTAACATTCGTGACACGGCAATTAATGAAATGTCAAAATTCTCATCTTCTTTAATGGGATAATAATGAAACTGCTTTGCATGTAGTTATGCCAAACGTAGTTTAACCACTTGCTGCCCGCCCGCCGTCATATGACGGCGGGATGGTGCAGCTGTTGTTCTGGGCCGCCGTCATATGACGGCGCAGCCTTCCAGGCAGCCCGGTGCGCGTGCCCGGCGGCTGCGATGTCCGCTGGGCACCCGCGATTGCCCGGTAACCGAGCAGGACCGTGGATCTGTGTGTGTAAACACACAGATCCACGTGCTGTCAGATGGGAGGAGACCGATGATGTGTTCCTTGTACAGAGGAACACCGATCGGTCTCCTCCCCTTGTGAGTTCCCTCCCCCCACAGTTAGAATCACCTCCCTAGCAACATATTTAACCCTACAGCGCCCCCTCCTGGTTAACCCCTTCATTGCCAGTCACATTTATACAGTAATCAATGCATTTTTATAGCACGGATCGCTGTATAAATGTGAATGGTCCCAAAAATGTGTCAAAATTGTCCGATGTGTCCGCCGCAATATCGCAGTCATGATAAAAATCGCAGATCGCCGCCATTACTAGTAAAAAAAAAATAATAATAATAAAAATGCTATAAATCTATCCCCTTATTTTGTAGACGCTATAACTTTTGCGCAAACCAATAAATATATGCTTATTGCGATATTTTTTACCAAAAATATGTAGAAGAATACGTATCAGCCTAAACTGAGGAAAAAATTTGTTTAAAAAAAAAAATTTGGGATATTTATTATAGCAAAAAGTAAAAAATATTGTGTTTTTTTTCAAAATTGTTACCCTTGTTTTGTTTATAGCACAAGAAATAAAAACTGCAGAGGTTATCAAATACCACTAAAAGAAAGCTCTATTAGCGGGGAAAAAATGATAAAAATTTAATTTGGGTACAGTGTTGTATGACCGCCCAATTGTTATTCAAAGTGCGACAGTGCTGAAAGCTGAAAATTGGCTTGGGCAGGAAAGGGGGTGAAAATGCTCTGTATGGAAGTGGTTAAAAGGCATTTGTTTTGTACGATCTAAAAATCGCGAATCAACGCTCACCAAACTTCTACTAACATGAAATTAGCAGAAGGGGCCCAAAGGGTGGCGCTTGAGAAATTAACTTCCTCTTTATACTCTCATAGTTTGTTACTACGTTCGTGTTTGTCAAACGACAATTTGCGGATAGTTAGTATGCTAGACAAAATCCTGCACGCACCCTTTTGACAAAAATCAGACGCTCAGTCGTCCAACAATCAGAACGTGTGTACGAGGCTTTAGAGGTAAAACCATTAGCACAAAGGTGACCAACCCTAAAACTAAACCCGTCGTAAAAAAGTGCAGCGCTACAAAGTATCAATCATAAAAACAACTTTACATAAATCCATATAAAAATAGATTCTATAGATGTAATATGTGACCTTATAGCAATCCACAAATAGTCCATAAAACTAGTGTCCAAGAAATATAAAAGATCATCCAATAAATGTATATTCACAAGTGGTAATATGCTCAATATGAAAGAATATTCTCCAATACACCATATAAAGTTCCAAAAGTGCTCTTATGCAGAAAAGTGCCTTCAGTGCAGTCCCCTTTAAGGACTCCAGCAACCTTCCAACGGTAAGTACTGTAGCAGAACATCACAAAAGGACCTTTTCATAGATTTCCCACAATCATCTGGTGACTCTTCCGCAAAGAAAATGATTCCTCACATCCAACCTGGTCACAGAGTGCTCACCACACAGAGACCGAGGAGAAGTACATAGTGTAGTATTTTATTTATAAAAAAATGAATATACATTAAAAATAGAGGATGTACAATGGAATAAAAACCAGATAAATGGCCAAACTCATAGAAAAGGCCACCGGATTCTAAATGGATGCAGCGGTATGACGTCAGCATGCAAGGGTCCTCCCTATGCGTTCTGTGCACATGCACATCATCAGGGGATCCATCTACAGATGCGACCCTTGCATCCTGACACCACGCCACCACATCCATTTTGGATCTGGTGGCCTTTTCTGTGAGTTTGGCCATTTATATGTTTTTTACATATAAACATAATCTTACAAACATCACTTAATACCTTATTCTGTAAAAGTGGAAGCCATCTTTATTAATAAGACGATCTTGTCATAATAAAACAATTTGATATGTTGGCATTTGAAGAAGTGAAATGGAATAGTGTGAAAAAATAGTAAACTAATACGATTAAAAAAATTACTAACATTACCGATGATCGAGGTTGCTGATAGTGTGAAAAAAAACATGCCGATAAAACTGTGTATACATTAACCTGAACATTTCTTATTGACACAGCTGGCCAGTGTACAGGTGGGGGGGAATGGGGGGGTCCTGGTAAAACATATAAATACCTACATTATTAGCAACAAATTGTTCACTGGTAAAATCGACACCATGAAACTCCTTCTGATCTGTGTGCTCCTCGGGGCAGCTGGTAAGTATACATATTATATATATATATATATATATATATATATATATATATATATATATATATATATATAATGTTTATAAAAAATGTTTTTATATAAACGTAAACTTAATATATCCCTTTGCGTAGGCTCTCTTTATGCAATTAGCACATGTTGTGTTTTACAGCTGCCTTGGATGATGACAAGATCGTTGGAGGATATACCTGTGCAGCCTACTCTCAGCCCTGGCAGGTATCTCTGAACTCTGGATATCACTTCTGTGGTGGATCCCTTGTCAACTCCCTGTGGGTGGTCTCTGCTGCTCACTGCTACAAGGCGTAAGTGCACTTTTTATGACAGCACTTTTATTAGAATAGTTACAAAGCATTGAAAAAAGTAGTATCTATTATTCAGAGCTTTACCAGCTGGTTGACCAGCAAAGTGGCATGTTGGTTAAATGGATGGTTGGTTGGACATGGGGTGGGTCAGCAGGAGATCCCTTGGGATGGTAATGACCTTATTAGTGAAGAACCTATTCATAAAGTGCAGTCAAATTAAACACAAATTGTTTGGTGCTCCCAATCTCTTGCTAACATATAGCTCCTGTGTATCCAAATCAGATATACATAGATAACCATTATTGCAAAAAATATAGTGCTCCTAACAATAATTAAGTTGAACCAATGAAACTATGTAAAAATTACCATACCAAAGTTTCAGCTGTAATGATTACTTTAATCATTAAACCCTTTCTCCAGGTATGTTGTAATATGTTGAATAGATTGGGGATGAGTTAAAAATGCTACCAAATGTTATTTATTCCTGTGACCCCCTTTGGAGTTTTTCCCTCACTTCTTGTCATGTAATATGGGATACATTGACAGAAAGCCTTCCCCAATCTACTAGAATGTAATTTTTTTTTGTGTCCATTGGAAGCAATTTTATACCACTTCCTGTCTTGACCGGAAGTGAGGATAAATCTCCCCAATAGAAAGACAGGCCTCTGACAGAGGCTCTATTCCTTTCCTGCTCTATACAAAACAAAAGTAAATGTTCTCAGTACCCAAAAGACTGTACTTCACTCCTGGAATTGAAGGTGAGTGTACCAACCCCTAGTGGTACACGTTCCATACTAAGTAAACCTACACTGCTGCTCAGTTTGAAATAAATTAACTGGCTTCTATCCAAAATTTCTTTGTTTAAGATTAAAATGTATACTGATTTAATTGAATTTGTCTCTATACAGGAGCATGCAGGTCAGACTCGGAGAGCATAACATCGCTGTCTCTGAGGGCACCGAGCAGTTCATCAACTCTGCCAAGGTCATTAGAAATGCTGCATACAACTCCAGAACCCTGGATAACGACATCATGTTGGTCAAGCTGGCCTCTCCTGCCACGCTGAACTCCTACGTCAAGACCGTGCCTCTGCCCAGTGGTTGTGCCACTGCCGGCACAAGCTGTGTGATCTCCGGATGGGGCAATACCCTTAGCAGTGGAAGTAAGTCAACATCACTGTAACATCATCTATTATTGATATTAAATGAGGCTGAGCTTCTCTAATACATTTGCCATGTTTAGGACATTTAGGCAAAATGTAAGAATGAAACCGACGCTCATCATAGACAATCTAAGTGTGATTCATAGAGGTGATTAAACCCGGTGGGCGGGGTGAAACACATAAGGGGGCCTGGCCCAAGGGGCAGCATTGACTGAGGCTTTCAGATGTATACATCCACACCAGGATCGGCTATATTGAGTGGTGGTTTCATGCTTAATTAGTTTTTCTTGCTAACCTGAGTGACAAAGGGGTTCTACAATTCAGCCTGGAATGGCACCAGCAAGCACTAATGGACTTATTTAGGCAAAATTATTCCTTTGAGGAACAAATCCCAAAAAACCTATTTCTGGGCAGTTAAAAATTAATTAAGCATATCTCCACCCATACAGCAATGAAGGATCCAGTGCTTGTTTTGTCAAGGGGTTGGAATAACACAAAGTAATGTTTAACTTAATCCAGAGTCCCGCTATCTTCTTCCATGAGGTTATGGTTGGGGTGACCAGTCCTCCAAAGCCTCTCTTCTTGCCAGTTCTCTGACTGGTCTTGTCACTGCCCCCCTTGCTGAGTTCATCACGTACAGTGCAGGACCACCCTAATGATCAGTGGCCATGTCATCAGTGTGGCTGGTGGAAGGAGTGTCCCACCACATTGCAGTAGGACCAGACAGCAGGCTGTCCTAGGGTAAGATGGATATTACTCTATATTATCCCAATCCCTATAATTGAAATTGAGCACTGGATCCTTTATGAGCTGGGAGGGGGCAGTTTTGTTTAGACTTTACTGAAGAAAAACAAAAAATAATAAAGTAGAAAAACAATAAGAACTACATTCTGAAATGTTTTTTAAACTTGGAACAAGTGTCCCCTTTGGGAGATTTACCTTTTTCCCGTTCTTTAAGCCATGCAGAATTTTGGATTTCTCACCATTTTCAGTCCCAGTGAAATAAAGAGGGTGAACGTCTTTAGCGAGAACACAAGCAGCAATAAAACCTGAAGAATGTTTTATACCCCCACCCCTCTATCCAAAAAGTTTTGACTACACTTTAATGTTGACTGTTTCTGTTTATCTGAAAATACAAACAGGCCTCTATAACTGGAAGAGGGTTGGGATGATGAGTCAGCTGTGTATTTGTAATCACATCTGCTAATTAGAGCTATTCAAAATATAGGCTGTATAAATTATTCACAACATAATTTCCCCACCAAACACTTATGGACTTTATTGGGACTTCACAAGATACAAAATTAAAATTAACAAGTGTATTATAGTTCACATAAAACAAGTCCCCAGAAGTCTAATATACTCATCAATATCCAAACCTGGATTGAAATGTAGAACACCTATAATATTTTATATATGTAAATTGTAAGTAGGCAGTGTTACAAATAAGCTTGTCCAAATTCAGATGTCAAATTCACAACATAGTTGCAAGTCACCATAGTAAAGAGCTGCAGAATATACACAAAAGCACCACCTGCTGTCTGCAAATATAATAATAAATCATTTGAATTATTTTATATTTCTCTGGATAAAAACGTATAATGCAAGTTTTCGTCTTTTTTTAACACAATTTGTTCTTTCTCCTTTTGTGACTCAGTCAATATTTTATTAACTATCATTTGTTTTAATTGTAGCCAACATGCCTAACCTCCTGCAGTGTTTGAACGCCCCCATCCTGACCGCTACCCAGTGTAGCAATGCCTACCCTGGAGAGATTACCGGAAACATGATCTGCGTTGGCTACCTGGAGGGAGGCAAGGATTCCTGCCAGGTAATTGCCACAACTTATTTTAATTTTTGTATATAAAGTTGTACTGTTTCAAATAAATATGTTATCTCAAACTACTAGTAGTTTTTTTAGACTGAGAAATTAGTTTTTTTTATATTAGTTTAAATGTAAAAAAATCAGCTTAAGCCTAGGTTCACTCGCACGATTTCAACCTGGCAATTTAGTTAGACTTAGGGGGCGATTTGACAGACATCTATGCGGGTTCCTGCACAGATGTCTATACAAATTGCCACAAAGTCGGCGCCGCACCAATACGGACGGTGCCATTGCCGGCAGCAGCTGCCGATTTGGTATGCGTTTTGACATGTCAAATCACATGCCAAATCGTACCAGTGTGAACCTAGGCTCAAGCTGAAGTTAGAAGCTGATTGACTACCATGCACAGCTGCACCCTTCAGTTTTAGTTAATCAACCCCAATATCTTTTATCTTACCAGTCCAAAGGTATGGTGGCTGCAATATTTTTCTCATTTTCAGGTTAAGAATGTTTTTTTAGCAAATATGGGAATTAACTGTTGATCCTGCCAGACATCCAGTGCCCTTGTCACTTCCTGTGAAATAAACTGGAAGTAAACACAGTCTTATATTGCTTGCATAAGCTACTAATCCCATAGCTCCACTTGTAGTAGCAAAGGTAGACCTGCTTGAAATCCAACCTTAATGGCTACCATGGCTCCTTCCATAGATACAGTGGAGGTAATGAGTTTAGCCACCCAGGGACAGGAAGGGTGTCATCCCCTGGATTACCAGGTGCAAACATAAATAAACTAACCTGAAAAAGTGAAAACACAGCCACTACATCTATATACTTATAATTTACTGTAATTTACCCAAAGTTCTAAAAAATGCTTTTTATTTTTTCAGGGTGACTCTGGTGGCCCAGTGGTGTGTAACGGACAGCTCCAGGGTATTGTCTCCTGGGGATACGGCTGTGCCCTGAGGAACTACCCCGGTGTCTACACCAAGGTCTGCAACTACAACTCCTGGATCGCCAGCACTCAGGCTGCCAACTGAACTTTCAAATGAAATACTTATTCAGATCATTCTTTTCTCTGCTTCTAGAATACAACAAATGATGTGCTAGACTCAGACTTTATACCTACATTCTCTAATGACTGAATAAACATATTTCTTAAAAATATTTTTTTTGTTCATTTTATATATTACTGCAACTATTGGTTCTTCAATTACTGCTCATCTTGGCCACAGAAATATGGGAAAAAGGAAGTAGAGTGTACACCGCTCCAAGGCTGTCTGCAAATTAAAGATCTCTAGGTATTACTGTGGCAACAAGACTGGGTACCTGCCAAAGTCCGCAACCTAGGAAATCCATGCAACAAAGAGAAAAAGCGGCACATCCAGAGATGAAGAAAAATGTTGTTGGTTTATTGTAGAATTAAAGGATGAAAAACACGACACATGAGGGATCCACACTGTTCAGCAGACGCGGTTCACACAAAGTGCTTAATCTTTGCTGACTATCACCAAGTGTGCATACTCCTTTATAGACCAGAGTGTGTGGCTGGAACTAATCAAAAAAGGACAGGTAAAAATCAATCACCTGTCTAAATAGAGATGTTCAACACACCATGTGCGTATAGGATGATCTGTCAAAGGAGACATGTACACCTGGGCAAAACACATATACATGCATGTATAATACAAATGTCAAAACTTCACAGAAGATAATTAATCGCATACCGATGTAAAATAGTATAAACATTGAAAAACATGTATACATAAAAGAACAAGAATGTATACGTATACTTTCAAAAATACAAACACAGACCAGCAAAGATAGTGATGGAATCATGGTAGGAGGAATCTCATGTGTAAAAATATATAAAATATACATACATGAAAAACCCCCACATGGACCAGAATTTACCAGTGGCCTAATACAGTATATATAAAAATCCAAAAATCCAAAAAGAAAATGCATGTAAGCATATGTATATAATGATATTTATATTTGTAATTAGAGGCACAAAAGTAAATAAAAGGTCGTATGAAAACACCACTATGCTGAAACCATTAAAAGACACCCACACGTTTACAAAAAACGAGAATGGAACAGTCCTCAAAACACAGAAAGTATGTACATTTCATGTAAAACAAATATGTGTGCACATATCTGAGCCCATAGAGATAAATATTAACTGAGAAAAATTAAAAAAAACAGACAATCGGTCAAAAAATTGCATCAAAAAATTTTACATAAAAAAAGACCAAGAGCAGGAGTTTAATTAGAAGGACAAAACATATATATATATGAAGCACATTAAAATTACTCAAAATAGTGGGAAACATCCCATTCATAGTTTAAGCCAGAGGGAATACGGTTACTCATATAAAAAAATTCAGTAAACTTCCCTCCTACATAAAAGTCTAAATAAATCTCCCCCTCTGGCTGAGAGTTTAACCCTTTCTACTATTTGTACTTGCACCAAACCGGTATTGCCATTATGGTGGTTGTTAAAATGCCTCGCTACATTAGTGGATTTTTCTGTTCTGATGTCGCTTAGGTGTGCACGGAAGCGATTGCGTAGTCTGCGAGTGGTGAGTCCCACATATTGGATATTGCATGATTTGCAAGTAATGGCATTGATGACATTAGTGGTATTACAATTGAAAAAATGTTTTGAATGAAAGATCCTACCATTACTGCTGGGCGTCACCTCCTGGCCTCCAGAAATATGCAGACAGCAAGGACAATCCCTGGTCCCACACCTAAAGTTGCCTTCAAAGTGTAACCATGTGGCTGATTGTTTGGGCGTGGAAGGAAAAAAGGTAGGAGAAATAGAGGTACCTAGGGACTGTGCCTTACTAGGTATAAAGTTTATCCCTCCACTTAGAATCTTCATCAAAGACTTGTCCTCAAACAAGAGGGGCAAATACTTATTAACCACTTCTCTAATCTGATAGAATTCCTGGCTAAATGGTGTAACTACAGTGGGTTTGCCATTATATCTATTTTGGGGTTGTTTTTGTTTAGAGAGAAGATCTTTCCTGTTCTTATTTTTAGCAATGCTCAATGCACGCTCTAACATCCAAACGGGGTAACCCCGTTGTCTAAACCTATTGTACAATGCTCCTGCCTCCTTCTCAAAATATGTATCCTCACTGCATATGCGATGTAGACGAATACATTGTCCCACCGGAAACCCCTTAATGGTGTGTGGGATGATTGGACTGTGCCATAAGAAGGCTGTTGCCAGCCAAGGGTTTCCTATAGAGGCGTGTAATAACACGAACCCCAGAGGAAATCAATAGCACCTCCAGAAAACTAATTTCACCTGCTCTCATTAATCCTGTAAATGACAAATCACTAGTATTTAAATTCAAATAGGTCAGAAAAGATTGCAGATCCCCAATTTGTTTGTCACAAACAAACAATAGATCGTCTATGTAGCAAAAGAATATACAGATATGTGGTCTGAAAGGGTTACTATCTCCATAGATGTGGGACCACTCCCACCAACCCATGAAAAGGTTGGCGAGAGAGGGTGAAAACTTGGCCCCCATCACGGTCCCACACCGCTGGAGATAGAATGTACCATCAAAAATAAATACAAAATTGTGCTTCAAAAGATAGTCTAAAACATCCAAAATAAATACACAGTTACAAGTAAAGTAGTGGAGTGCTCTAAATAGAAGGAAAGAGCTAGCAAGGAAAAGAGAAGAGGAACACGAAGAGGAAAAAGAGGAGGGAAGAGATACAAAAAGAGGCAGACTCTAAAAAACCACTCATTCAACCATTAAAATCTATAACCTTTCTAGCTCAGTCTTTTCAGAAACTGAGCTAGACCTTCTTAGGAAGGGCCTCAATTTTGCCCCACCTAGTGTACCAAACTTATTTGAATTATTCATTGATCTTAATAAGTACATACGTAAGCTTACTATACAAAGATATTACATACTCAAAGAAGCCAAGAATTTGAATAGCACTAGCAATACTAAAGTGGAACCAGAAGGGTCACTATCACCTGACATAAGCATAGAAGAAGACTCTATACTGAACATACTAGAAGAGCTCTACCAAGAAGCACAAACTGAGGGACAAACAATTCTCGAACCAAATATCGGTCCCCCCCTAAGTTTTTGGCTGTAACTTGACAAAATGTGGAAAATTTCAAGGGGTACTTTTTTAAGGCACTGAACATGTGCTCAACCTACGCTGCACTTTTTATATGGGATATGTACAGTGCTTTAAACTTTGTTTAAAAATTATTTTAATTTATTTTAAATGTTTTATGACCATTGTACAAAAAGTGTCAAACAAAGAATGTCCTCGAACATATTCAGCATAGTAAGTGTCTAATCTTATATATTCCTTTATCTTTTCCACCAATGTGATGAAAACTCACCTGAAATTGTGATCCCTTCATGAATAGAAAAGGAGAATTTTAGAGGAGGGTGTTTTTAATTCACAGGAGGCTACTTTTATGGACAAAAAAATTTGAACTTAGGATTTATTTTTAGAAATTGGGGGGTTCCAGGAGCTACTGACTGAATAATCACCCAATTGTGTAATATAAACACAGCTAAACCGTGCTGCTATCCAGTGGCATAGGATTGAATGCTGGAATACTGAAAACAAATAAGGCTGACAGCGCTCAGGAGCTGAAATGAGGAATGGTGAATGGTGGCTGCAATAAATCACAATTTCTCTTAAATGAGCTTGATGGCAATTTATTAAAAAAAGTATTCAAAATAGTACATGGTTCATAAATGTATGGTTGCAACGTTACCGCACTGGCTGCAGAGCTGGCTCGGGCACTGATGAATCACTGTGACCATCACTGCCGCAATAGGAAGTAGGCAAACAGTGTGTTCCATTCTGGACCCACATGTATGGATGACGCCACTGAAGCTGAGGGCGGAAGAATAATACCTAGAAGGGAAAGCCACCATGGCTGGCGTGGAGGGAAGTGTCACTGGAGCCCTAGACAAAACGGAAGAAGAAGCAGCGGCTTCATGCTCGTCCCTGTTGCCGTGACTAGGCGTTTCGGACACATGCGCTTTATCAAGTCACGGGAATGACGGCTAACAGAGGCTTATAAACCCAATGTGGGGCGGGGAGTGGGCAGTGCTTAGGGGGAACGTTTTAAGCCAGTTAACCCATCAGTGCCCTTACCATTGAAAATGACATATAAGCTATTATATACATTTTATGTAAGAGGACCATAATAATAATAAAAATATAGGAAAAACAATAAAAAGAATGGAAAGAAAAAAGGAAAAAATGCTAAAATAAAAAAATTTAAAACTATCTTATATATGTTTGTAAAAAATAATAATAAATATAAATTGTTATAAACATATCATAATAATAAAAAGAAAAAGGAAAAAATAAACAAAAAAATAAATAAAAGGAAATAGGAATTGAAAAAGAAAGCAATTGATATTAGAAAATACCAAACTATATCCATCAAAAAGAAGATATGCACCATGGGTATAGTAGTGGTAATTTTAAAAAGATGGAAATATAGGTTCAGAAGAAATAAATAATCCACTGCAGTGTGGAGGGCATTGAGCTCTCATACATACTTCAAAGTGGTATGTAATATAAAACAAAAATATCAAACATTATGTACTTCCAGGCCGTTCGGTGACAAAGAACTGAAATAATAGACCCAAAAACATCTCTTCTACAAAAGGAAAGGGAACCTTTACTTATCAGTAAGGGTACCTTTGGGAATAGCTTTGTCACCATCACCTCCAGGCATCTGAAGTTTTTATTGTGCGTCCGGAGGAAATGTCGAGGAACACTATGTTTATCACAGCCCTTGTGTATGAATCTGCCGTGCTCACCTATGCGCTTGTGTAGGGTGCACATGGTGCAACTTACATAAAGTAGGCCGCAGGGGCAGCGCAGAACATAGATGACAAATTCAGTAGAGCATGTGATGAATTGTTTAATCTGGGATTTTTTTCCTTTTTTAGCAACTATTTCTGCACGTCCATGGGAGATGTAAGAAAAGGTTCCTACATTGAAAAATCCCAACTCTGTTGTCAAAGTAAGATCTAATATCATAAAGAGGTTTTTTATTGGTATTCTGTAACTTGCTGGGGGCTAGAATATTCTTCAACGTGCGTGCTCTCCTAAATGTGATCTGAGGGGTCGGAGGCAATATAGAAGGCAATCTCTGGTCTAACTTTAAAAAACTGTAGTGTTTATTTAAGATTTTTTTAAATTGACCTATGTTTATCGTTAAAGATGGTGATGAATCTTATTGCATTTGTATGGTTGTCTGACAAACTGTTCCAGTCTTTTTTTTGCAGGAGGTTTAAATTTGCATTAAAGGCTTCCTTGATGAGTGCGAAACGCTATCCTTTTTCTTCAAATTTTTTGACATCAAAGCTCCCTGTGTAACATAAGCCTCCGTCTTGGAGCAATTTCTACGTGACCTATTAAATTACCTTCCAGGAATGTTCCATTTCCAAGCTGAATGGTGGCAACTGGAATAATGGAGGCAAGAATTTCCACAGGTGGGTTTGGTGTGGTTCTTGTTGATGATGGTATCCCCCTCATGTGAAAGAACCAGGTCTAAAAAAACTATTTCACCAGGATCAATCACATAAGTAAAGAACAGCCCCAGGGAATTTGCATTGCAATGGGCCACAAAGAAGTAGAACACATATGGGCCACCCCCCAGATGAGGAGCATATCATCAATATACCGGACAAAGAACACTATGTTCGGCAAAGGGGTTGTTGGCCCAAATGTGCTTCTTCTCCCAGTAGCCCATGGTGAGATTGGCGTATAACGGGACAAAATTAGCCCCATGGCCGTACCTCTCACTTTCCGGTAGAATTGGTCCAAGAATTTGAAATAACTATGCATTAGAAAAAAATCTGTACTATCAACCAGAAAAATGGCCTGTTCAGAATTTAAATTGCCTGCTTTGATTAAAAAACGTTGTAATTCAGCAAGACTAACTTAATGAGGAATTGACGTGTAGAGAGAGGAGACGTCCCGTGATGCCCACATGTAGCCATCTCCTCATGAATATTGTTTGAGAACTTACAGTATATGGAAATCTTAAATAAACACTATGAAATTTTAAAGTTAGACCAGAGATTGGCTTCTATATTGTCTCCTTCCGTTCAGGTCACGTTTAGGAGAGAAGGGGATGTCTTACATGCCAACTCATCCTCTATGAACAGGCTGAAATAGTTCATAGTTATTCCCAAAGATACCCTTACTGATAATGAAAGGTTCTCTCTCCTTTGTAGGAGAGAAGTTTTTTAGGATCTATTATTTCAGTTCTTTGTCACCGAACGGCCTGAAAGAGGAACTGGAAGTACATAATGTCATTTGATATTTTTGTTTTATACCACTTTGCAGTATGTATGAGAGCTCAATTCCCTCCACACTGCAGTGGATTATTTATTTCTTCTCACCCATATTTCCATCTTTTTAAAATTACTAGTACTATACCCATGGTGCATATCTTCTTTTTGATGGATATAGTTTGGTCATTATTATGATGTGTTTATAACAATTCATATTTATTATTATATTTTACAAACACCTATAAGATAGTTTTTCATTTTTTTATTGCAGCATTTTTCATGTTTTCTTTCCATTATTTTTATTGTTTTTCGTATATTTTTATCATTATTATGGTTCTCTTACATAAAATGTATATAATAGCTTATGTGTCATTTTCAATGGTAAGGGCACTGATGGGTTAACTGGTTTAAAAACTCCCCTTAAGCTCTACCCACTCCCTGCCCCCACATTGGGTTTATAAGCCTCTGTTAGCCATCATTCCTTTGACTTGATAAAGCACCTGTGCGCGAAATGCAACAGGGACGCATGCGTTCCACGCTCCCGTGGCTGCTTTCTCTTACAGGCACCTCAATTCTATCTAAGGCTCCAGTGACACTTCCCTCTACGCCAGCCACAACGGCTTTCCCTTCTGGGTATTGTTCTTCCGCCCTCAGCTTCAGTGGTGTCATCCGTACATGCCGGCGGCTCCAGCATTGAACACACTGTTTGCCTACTTCCTATTGCGACAATGATGGTCGGCGCTTCTCCTTGGATTTCCCCAGTCTCTCTACAGTTATCCATCAGTGCCTGAGCCAGCCCTACAGCCAGTTTGGTAACATTGCAACCATACATTTATATACCATGTACTGTTTTTAATACTTTGTTTAATACATTGCCAGCAAGCTCATTGAAGAGAAATTATGGTTTATTGCAGCCACCGTTCACCATTCCTCATTTCCCCTACTGAGTGCTGTCAGCCTTATTTGTTTTCAGGATTTATTTTTAAAATACGCCCCATAAAAAGGTTTTAAATGTGTTTGGTACATGTACAGATATTTAAAGAAGAAAGAAATATAAGAAAACTTAATATCAAGAAACATTTTGCTGTTAACTCAGGGTCTAACACTATAGGGGGTACCAACCAAGGGGGAGGGGAATATGCACATAGTGGATTGGGGAATGTTTCAGCTTTCAACCCAAAAATAACTGGTAGCCAACATATGGATGTATTTAGAGCTATGCTTGAGAGTAATGTAAAGAATATGGACATAACAGTTTTGGTTGCCAGGGAGGCACCATTCAAAGTTGCTAAGTGGTGATACTCACAAAAACGCAGGTTTAGAATAAATAGATCAAAAAAGTGTGCCCCATACATTTTCCATGACAAATGTAAAGACCAACAGATAAGATTATTTTAACATGATAGCATCTTATTGTTCCTGCATGATAACATCTTCATATCAATAAAAATGTCCATTACTTTAACAGAATAAGGTGAAAAGTAATGTTTGATCCATTCTGCATCCACTTCTCAATATTTATCCTGTTAACTGTTGAGCACAAAGCCACCTATAAAATCACTCAACATCATTTTTTACAAAATATCAGAAATAAGTAGGCTTTATTTGTAGTAGATCTTAAAGCAGGACCATTAGTGTTACCCAAAGCATTGACTCTTTGTTTCCCTCTTTCAGAACCCATTGGACAATTAGAGATCTTTGTAATGCTATGGAGAATGTAGAAGAAAATAATTATCTGGATTGGTTCACCTGGCCCTCAAAGTGGAGTTTCAATGCCAAGTGATGGTAGTGAGCGCTTAAGGCCCTGTACACATTATATGAAAATCAGAAGGCAAAAATCTGAAGACGAGCTGTCTGCGGATTTTCGGATCATTAGTACAGTGCATTCGACAGACGATTTGACTTTTACATCAGACAAAAGCTGGATGTGCAGGCATAAAATGTTTGTCTGATGTGAACTCAATGTCCAATTTTCGGATAGTCAGTACAGAAATCCGTCACACAAAAGTCGAAAGTACAAACACGCTTGCTCGAAATCAAGGAACGACTGGGAAGAGTTTGGTCTTGTAAACTACTGTTCGGAATCTAGAATTAAGATTCGTGACACGGCAATTAATGAAATGTCAAATTTCTCATCTTCTTTAATGGGATAATAATGAAACTGCTTTGCATGTATTTATGCCAAACGTAGTTTAAAAGGCATTTGTTTTGTACGATCTGAAAATCGCAAATCAACGCTCACCAAACTTCTACGAACATGAAATTAGCAGAAGGGGCCCAAAGGGTGGCGCTTGAGAAATTAACTTCCTCTTTATACTCTCATAGTTTGTCACTACGTTCGTGTTTGTCAAACAACAATTTGCGGATAGTTAGTATGCTAGACAAAATCCTGCACGCGCCCTTTTGAAAAAATCAGACGCTCAGTTGTCCAACAATCAGAACGTGTGTACGAGTCTTTATAGGTAAAACCATTAGCACAAAGGTGACCAACCCTAAAACTAAACCCGTCGTAAAAAAGTGCAGCGCTACAAAGTATCAATCATAAAAACAACTTTACATAAATCCATATAAAAATAGATTCTATAGATGTAATATGTGACCTTATAGCAATCCACAAATAGTCCATAAAACTAGTGTCCAAGAAATATAAAAGATCATCCAATAAATGTATATTCACAAGTGGTAATATGCTCAATATGAAAGAATATTCTCCAATACACTATATAAAGTTCCAAAAGTGTTCTTATGCAGAAAAGTGCCTTCGGTGCAGTCCCCTTTAAGGACTCCAGCAACCTTCCAACGGTAAGTAGCAGAACATCAAAAAGGGACCTTTTCATAGATTTCCCACAATCATCTGGTGACTCTTCCGCAAAGAAAATGATTCCTCACATCCAACCTGGTCACAGAGTGCTCACCACACAGAGACTGAGGAGAAGTACATAGTGTAGTATTTTATTTATAAAAAATGAATATACATCAAAAATAGAGGATGTACAGTGGAATAAAAACCAGATAAATGGCCAATCTCATAGAAAAGGCCACCGGATCCTAAATGGATGCAGCGGTATGACATCAGCATGCAAGGGTCCTCCCTATGCGTTTTGTGCACATGCACATCATCAGGGGATCCATCTACAGATGCGACCCTTGCATCCTGACACCACGCCACCACATCCATTTTGGATCTGGTGGCCTTTTCTGTGAGTTTGGCCATTTATATGTTTTTTACATAAAAACATAATCTTACAAACATCACTTAATACCTTATTCTGTAAAAGTGGAAACCATCTTTATTAATAAGACGATCTTGTCATAATAAAACAATTTGATATGTTGGCATTTGAAGAAGTGAAATGGAATAGTGTGAAAAAATACTAAACTAATAAGATTAAAAAAATTACTAACATTACCAATGGTGGAGGTTGCTGATAGTGTGAAAAAAAACATGCAGATAAAACTGTGTATACATTAACCTGAACATTTCTTATTGACACAGCTGGCCAGTGTACAGGTGGGGGGAATGGGGGGGGGGGGTCCTGGTAAAACATATAAATACCTACATTATTAGCAACAAATTGTTCACTGGTAAAATCGACACCATGAAACTCCTTCTGATCTGTGTGCTCCTCGGGGCAGCTGGTAAGTATACATTGTATATATATATATATATATATATATATATATATATATATATATATAATGTTCATAAAACATTGTTTTTATATAAACGTAAACTTAATATATCCCTTTGCGTAGGCTCTCTTTATGTAATTAGCACATGTTGTGTTTCACAGCTGCCTTGGATGATGACAAGATCGTTGGAGGATATACCTGTGCAGCCTACTCTCAGCCCTGGCAGGTATCTCTGAACTCCGGCTATCACTTTTGTGGTGGAGCCCTCCTCAACTCCCTGTGGGTGGTCTCTGCTGCTCACTGCTACAAGGCGTAAGTGCACTTTTTATGACAGCACTTTTTATTGGAATAGTTACAAAGCATTGAAAAAAGTAGTATCTATTATTCAGAGCTTTTACCAGCTGGTTGACCAGCAAAGTGGCATGTTGGTTAAATGAATGGTTGGTTGGACATGGGGTGGGTCAGCAGGAGATCCCTTGGGATGGTAATGACCCTATTAGTGAAGAACCTATTCATATAGTGCAGTCAAATTAAACACAAATTGTTTGGTGCTCCCAATCTCTTGCTAACATATAGCTCCTGTGTATCCAAATCAGATATACATAGATAACCATTATTGCAAAAAATATAGTGCTCCTAACAATAATTAAATTGAACCAATGAAACTATGTAAAAATTACCATACCAAAGTTTCAGCTGTAATGATTACTTTAATCATTAAACCCTTTCTCCAGGTATGTTGTAATATGTTGAATAGATTGGATAGGATGAGTTAAAAATGCTACCAAATGTTATTTATTCCTGTGACCCCCTTTGGAGTTTTTCCCTCACTTCTTGTCATGTAATATGGGGTACATTGACAGAAAGCCTTCCCCAATCTACTAGAATGTAAATTTTTTGTGTGTCCATTGGAAGCAATTTTATACCACTTCCTGTCTTGACTGGAAGTGAGGATAAAGCTCCCCAATAGAAAGACAGGCCTCTGATAGAGGCTCTATTCCTTTCCCGCTCTATACAAAACCCCGAGTTGTACACGTTCCATACTAAGTAAACCTACACTGCTGCTCAGTTTGAAATAAATTAACTGGCTTCTATCCAAAATTCCTTTGTTTAAGATTCAAATGTATACTGATTTAATTGAATTTGTCTCTATACAGGAGCATGCAGGTCAGACTCGGAGAGCACAACATCGCTGTCTCTGAGGGCACTGAGCAGTTCATCAACTCTGCCAAGGTCATCAGAAATGCCGCATACAACTCCAGAACCCTGGACAACGACATCATGTTGGTCAAGCTGGCCTCTCCTGCCACCCTCAACTCCTACGTCAAGACCGTACCTCTGCCCAGTGGTTGTGCCACTGCCGGCACAAGCTGTGTGATCTCCGGATGGGGCAATACCCTTAGCAGTGGAAGTAAGTCAACATCACTGTAACATCATCTATTATTGATATTAAATGAGGCTAAGCTTCTCTAATAAATTTGCCATGATTAGGCAAAATGTAAGAATGAAACCGCTGCTCACCATAGACAATCTAGGTGTGAATCATACAGGTGATTAAACCCGGTGGGTGGGGTAAAACACGTCAGGGGGCCTGGCCCAAGGGGCAGCATTGACTGAGGCTTTCAGATGTATACATCCACACCAGGATCGGCTATAGTGAGTGGTGGTTTCATGCTTAATGAGTTTTTCTTGCTAACCTGAGTGACAAAGTAGTTCTACAATTCAGCCTGGAATGGCACCACCAAGCACTAATGGACTTATTTAGGCAAAATTATTCCTTTGAGGAACAAATCCCAAAAACCCTATTTCTGGGCAGTTAAAAATTAATTAAGCATATCTCCACCCATACAGCAATGAAGGATCCAGTGCTTGTTTTATCAAGGGGTTGGAATAACACAAAGAAATGTTTAACTTAATCCAGAGTCCCGCTATCTTCTTCCATGAGGTTATGGTTGGGGTGACCAGTCCTCCAAAGCCTCTCTTCTTGCCAGTTCTCTGACTGGTCTTGTCACTGCCCCCCTTGCTGAGTTCATCACGTACAGTGCAGGACCACCCTAATGATCAGTGGCCATGTCATCAGGGTGGCTGGTAGAAGGAGTGTCCCACCACATTGCAGTAGCACCAGACAGCAGGCTGTCCTAGGGTAAGATGGATATTACTCTATGTTATCCCCCCCCTATTGAAATTGAGCACTGGATCCTTTATGAGCTGGGAGGGGGCAGTTTTGTTTAGACTTTACTGAAGAAAAACAAAAAATAATAAAGTAGAAAAACAATAAGAACTACATTCTGAAATGTTTTTGAAACTTGGAACAAGTGTCCCCTTTGGGAGATTTACCTTTTTCCCGTTCTTTAAGCCATGCAGAATTTTGGATTTCTCACCATTTTCAGTCCCAGTGAAATAAAGAGGGTGAACGTCTTTAGCGAGAACACAAGCAGCAATAAAACCTGAAGAATGTTTTATACCCCCACCCCTCTATCCAAAAAGTTTTGACTACACTTTAATGTTGACTGTTTCTGTTTATCTGAAAATACAAACAGGCCTCTATAACTGGAAGAGGGTTGGGATGATGAGTCAGCTGTGTATATGTAATCACATCTTCTAATTAGAGCTATTCAAAATATAGGCTGTATAAATTATTCACAACATAATTTCCCCACCAAACACTTATGGACTTTATTGGGACTTCACAAGATACAAAATTAAAATTAACAAGTGTATTATAGTTCACATAAAACAAGTCCCCAGAAGTCTAATATACTCATCAATATCCAAACCTGGATTGAAATGTAGAACACCTATAATATTTTATATATGTAAATTGTAAGTAGGCAGTGTTACAAATAAGGTTGTCCAAATTCAGATGTCAAATTCACAACATAGTTGCAAGTCACCATAGTAAAGAGCTGCAGAATATACACAAAAGCACCACCTGCTGTCTGCAAATATAATAATAAATCATTTGAATTATTTTATATTTCTCTGGATAAAAACGTATAATGCAAGTTTTCGTCTTTTTTTAACACAATTTGTTCTTTCTCCTTTTGTGACTCAGTCAATATTTTATTAACTATCATTTGTTTTAATTGTAGCCAACATGCCTAACCTCCTGCAGTGTTTGAACGCCCCCATCCTGACCGCTACCCAGTGTAGCAATGCCTACCCTGGAGAGATTACCGGAAACATGATCTGCGTTGGCTACCTGGAGGGAGGCAAGGATTCCTGCCAGGTAATTGCCACAACTTATTTTAATTTTTGTATATAAAGTTGTACTGTTTCAAATAAATATGTTATCTCAAACTACTAGTAGTTTTTTTAGACTGAGAAATTAGTTTTTTTTATATTAGTTTAAATGTAAAAAAATCAGCTTAAGCCTAGGTTCACTCGCACGATTTCAACCTGGCAATTTAGTTAGACTTAGGGGGCGATTTGACAGACATCTATGCGGGTTCCTGCACAGATGTCTATACAAATTGCCACAAAGTCGGCGCCGCACCAATACGGACGGTGCCATTGCCGGCAGCAGCTGCCGATTTGGTATGCGTTTTGACATGTCAAATCACATGCCAAATCGTACCAGTGTGAACCTAGGCTCAAGCTGAAGTTAGAAGCTGATTGACTACCATGCACAGCTGCACCCTTCAGTTTTAGTTAATCAACCCCAATATCTTTTATCTTACCAGTCCAAAGGTATGGTGGCTGCAATATTTTTCTCATTTTCAGGTTAAGAATGTTTTTTTAGCAAATATGGGAATTAACTGTTGATCCTGCCAGACATCCAGTGCCCTTGTCACTTCCTGTGAAATAAACTGGAAGTAAACACAGTCTTATATTGCTTGCATAAGCTACTAATCCCATAGCTCCACTTGTAGTAGCAAAGGTAGACCTGCTTGAAATCCAACCTTAATGGCTACCATGGCTCCTTCCATAGATACAGTGGAGGTAATGAGTTTAGCCACCCAGGGACAGGAAGGGTGTCATCCCCTGGATTACCAGGTGCAAACATAAATAAACTAACCTGAAAAAGTGAAAACACAGCCACTACATCTATATACTTATAATTTACTGTAATTTACCCAAAGTTCTAAAAAATGCTTTTTATTTTTTCAGGGTGACTCTGGTGGCCCAGTGGTGTGTAACGGACAGCTCCAGGGTATTGTCTCCTGGGGATACGGCTGTGCCCTGAGGAACTACCCCGGTGTCTACACCAAGGTCTGCAACTACAACTCCTGGATCGCCAGCACTCAGGCTGCCAACTGAACTTTCAAATGAAATACTTATTCAGATCATTCTTTTCTCTGCTTCTAGAATACAACAAATGATGTGCTAGACTCAGACTTTATACCTACATTCTCTAATGACTGAATAAACATATTTCTTAAAAATATTTTTTTTGTTCATTTTATATATTACTGCAACTATTGGTTCTTCAATTACTGCTCATCTTGGCCACAGAAATATGGGAAAAAGGAAGTAGAGTGTACACCGCTCCAAGGCTGTCTGCAAATTAAAGATCTCTAGGTATTACTGTGGCAACAAGACTGGGTACCTGCCAAAGTCCGCAACCTAGGAAATCCATGCAACAAAGAGAAAAAGCGGCACATCCAGAGATGAAGAAAAATGTTGTTGGTTTATTGTAGAATTAAAGGATGAAAAACACGACACATGAGGAATCCACACTGTTCAGCAGACGCGGTTCACACAAAGTGCTTAATCTTTGCTGACTATCACCAAGTGTGCATACTCCTTTATAGACCAGAGTGTGTGGCTGGAACTAATCAAAAAAGGACAGGTAAAAATCAATCACCTGTCTAAATAGAGATGTTCAACACACCATGTGCGTATAGGATGATCTGTCAAAGGAGACATGTACACCTGGGCAAAACACATATACATGCATGTATAATACAAATGTCAAAACTTCACAGAAGATAATTAATCGCATACCGATGTAAAATAGTATAAACATTGAAAAACATGTATACATAAAAGAACAAGAATGTATACGTATACTTTCAAAAATACAAACACAGACCAGCAAAGATAGTGATGGAATCATGGTAGGAGGAATCTCATGTGTAAAAATATATAAAATATACATACATGAAAAACCCCCACATGGACCAGAATTTACCAGTGGCCTAATACAGTATATATAAAAATCCAAAAATCCAAAAAGAAAATGCATGTAAGCATATGTATATAATGATATTTATATTTGTAATTAGAGGCACAAAAGTAAATAAAAGGTCGTATGAAAACACCACTATGCTGAAACCATTAAAAGACACCCACACGTTTACAAAAAACGAGAATGGAACAGTCCTCAAAACACAGAAAGTATGTACATTTCATGTAAAACAAATATGTGTGCACATATCTGAGCCCATAGAGATAAATATTAACTGAGAAAAATTAAAAAAAACAGACAATCGGTCAAAAAATTGCATCAAAAAATTTTACATAAAAAAAGACCAAGAGCAGGAGTTTAATTAGAAGGACAAAACATATATATATATGAAGCACATTAAAATTACTCAAAATAGTGGGAAACATCCCATTCATAGTTTAAGCCAGAGGGAATACGGTTACTCATATAAAAAAATTCAGTAAACTTCCCTCCTACATAAAAGTCTAAATAAATCTCCCCCTCTGGCTGAGAGTTTAACCCTTTCTACTATTTGTACTTGCACCAAACCGGTATTGCCATTATGGTGGTTGTTAAAATGCCTCGCTACATTAGTGGATTTTTCTGTTCTGATGTCGCTTAGGTGTGCACGGAAGCGATTGCGTAGTCTGCGAGTGGTGAGTCCCACATATTGGATATTGCATGATTTGCAAGTAATGGCATTGATGACATTAGTGGTATTACAATTGAAAAAATGTTTTGAATGAAAGATCCTACCATTACTGCTGGGCGTCACCTCCTGGCCTCCAGAAATATGCAGACAGCAAGGACAATCCCTGGTCCCACACCTAAAGTTGCCTTCAAAGTGTAACCATGTGGCTGATTGTTTGGGCGTGGAAGGAAAAAAGGTAGGAGAAATAGAGGTACCTAGGGACTGTGCCTTACTAGGTATAAAGTTTATCCCTCCACTTAGAATCTTCATCAAAGACTTGTCCTCAAACAAGAGGGGCAAATACTTATTAACCACTTCTCTAATCTGATAGAATTCCTGGCTAAATGGTGTAACTACAGTGGGTTTGCCATTATATCTATTTTGGGGTTGTTTTTGTTTAGAGAGAAGATCTTTCCTGTTCTTATTTTTAGCAATGCTCAATGCACGCTCTAACATCCAAACGGGGTAACCCCGTTGTCTAAACCTATTGTACAATGCTCCTGCCTCCTTCTCAAAATATGTATCCTCACTGCATATGCGATGTAGACGAATACATTGTCCCACCGGAAACCCCTTAATGGTGTGTGGGATGATTGGACTGTGCCATAAGAAGGCTGTTGCCAGCCAAGGGTTTCCTATAGAGGCGTGTAATAACACGAACCCCAGAGGAAATCAATAGCACCTCCAGAAAACTAATTTCACCTGCTCTCATTAATCCTGTAAATGACAAATCACTAGTATTTAAATTCAAATAGGTCAGAAAAGATTGCAGATCCCCAATTTGTTTGTCACAAACAAACAATAGATCGTCTATGTAGCAAAAGAATATACAGATATGTGGTCTGAAAGGGTTACTATCTCCATAGATGTGGGACCACTCCCACCAACCCATGAAAAGGTTGGCGAGAGAGGGTGAAAACTTGGCCCCCATCACGGTCCCACACCGCTGGAGATAGAATGTACCATCAAAAATAAATACAAAATTGTGCTTCAAAAGATAGTCTAAAACATCCAAAATAAATACACAGTTACAAGTAAAGTAGTGGAGTGCTCTAAATAGAAGGAAAGAGCTAGCAAGGAAAAGAGAAGAGGAACACGAAGAGGAAAAAGAGGAGGGAAGAGATACAAAAAGAGGCAGACTCTAAAAAACCACTCATTCAACCATTAAAATCTATAACCTTTCTAGCTCAGTCTTTTCAGAAACTGAGCTAGACCTTCTTAGGAAGGGCCTCAATTTTGCCCCACCTAGTGTACCAAACTTATTTGAATTATTCATTGATCTTAATAAGTACATACGTAAGCTTACTATACAAAGATATTACATACTCAAAGAAGCCAAGAATTTGAATAGCACTAGCAATACTAAAGTGGAACCAGAAGGGTCACTATCACCTGACATAAGCATAGAAGAAGACTCTATACTGAACATACTAGAAGAGCTCTACCAAGAAGCACAAACTGAGGGACAAACAATTCTCGAACCAAATATCGGTCCCCCCCTAAGTTTTTGGCTGTAACTTGACAAAATGTGGAAAATTTCAAGGGGTACTTTTTTAAGGCACTGAACATGTGCTCAACCTACGCTGCACTTTTTATATGGGATATGTACAGTGCTTTAAACTTTGTTTAAAAATTATTTTAATTTATTTTAAATGTTTTATGACCATTGTACAAAAAGTGTCAAACAAAGAATGTCCTCGAACATATTCAGCATAGTAAGTGTCTAATCTTATATATTCCTTTATCTTTTCCACCAATGTGATGAAAACTCACCTGAAATTGTGATCCCTTCATGAATAGAAAAGGAGAATTTTAGAGGAGGGTGTTTTTAATTCACAGGAGGCTACTTTTATGGACAAAAAAATTTGAACTTAGGATTTATTTTTAGAAATTGGGGGGTTCCAGGAGCTACTGACTGAATAATCACCCAATTGTGTAATATAAACACAGCTAAACCGTGCTGCTATCCAGTGGCATAGGATTGAATGCTGGAATACTGAAAACAAATAAGGCTGACAGCGCTCAGGAGCTGAAATGAGGAATGGTGAATGGTGGCTGCAATAAATCACAATTTCTCTTAAATGAGCTTGATGGCAATTTATTAAAAAAAGTATTCAAAATAGTACATGGTTCATAAATGTATGGTTGCAACGTTACCGCACTGGCTGCAGAGCTGGCTCGGGCACTGATGGATCACTGTGACCATCACTGCCGCAATAGGAAGTAGGCAAACAGTGTGTTCCATTCTGGACCCACATGTATGGATGACGCCACTGAAGCTGAGGGCGGAAGAATAATACCTAGAAGGGAAAGCCACCATGGCTGGCGTGGAGGGAAGTGTCACTGGAGCCCTAGACAAAACGGAAGAAGAAGCAGCGGCTTCATGCTCGTCCCTGTTGCCGTGACTAGGCGTTTCGGACGCATGCGCTTTATCAAGTCACGGGAATGACGGCTAACAGAGGCTTATAAACCCAATGTGGGGCGGGGAGTGGGCAGTGCTTAGGGGGAACGTTTTAAGCCAGTTAACCCATCAGTGCCCTTACCATTGAAAATGACATATAAGCTATTATATACATTTTATGTAAGAGGACCATAATAATAATAAAAATATAGGAAAAACAATAAAAAGAATGGAAAGAAAAAAGGAAAAAATGCTAAAATAAAAAAATTTAAAACTATCTTATATATGTTTGTAAAAAATAATAATAAATATAAATTGTTATAAACATATCATAATAATAAAAAGAAAAAAGAAAAAGGAAAAAATAAACAAAAAAATAAATAAAAGGAAATAGGAATTGAAAAAGAAAGCAATTGATATTAGAAAATACCAAACTATATCCATCAAAAAGAAGATATGCACCATGGGTATAGTAGTGGTAATTTTAAAAAGATGGAAATATAGGTTCAGAAGAAATAAATAATCCACTGCAGTGTGGAGGGCATTGAGCTCTCATACATACTTCAAAGTGGTATGTAATATAAAACAAAAATATCAAACATTATGTACTTCCAGGCCGTTCGGTGACAAAGAACTGAAATAATAGACCCAAAAACATCTCTTCTACAAAAGGAAAGGGAACCTTTACTTATCAGTAAGGGTACCTTTGGGAATAGCTTTGTCACCATCACCTCCAGGCATCTGAAGTTTTTATTGTGCGTCCGGAGGAAATGTCGAGGAACACTATGTTTATCACAGCCCTTGTGTATGAATCTGCCGTGCTCACCTATGCGCTTGTGTAGGGTGCACATGGTGCAACTTACATAGAGTAGGCCGCAGGGGCAGCGCAGAACATAGATGACAAATTCAGTAGAGCATGTGATGAATTGTTTAATCTGGGATTTTTTTCCTTTTTTAGCAACTATTTCTGCACGTCCATGGGAGATGTAAGAAAAGGTTCCTACATTGAAAAATCCCAACTCTGTTGTCAAAGTAAGATCTAATATCATAAAGAGGTTTTTTATTGGTATTCTGTAACTTGCTGGGGGCTAGAATATTCTTCAACGTGCGTGCTCTCCTAAATGTGATCTGAGGGGTCGGAGGCAATATAGAAGGCAATCTCTGGTCTAACTTTAAAAAACTGTAGTGTTTATTTAAGATTTTTTTAAATTGACCTATGTTTATCGTTAAAGATGGTGATGAATCTTATTGCATTTGTATGGTTGTCTGACAAACTGTTCCAGTCTTTTTTTTGCAGGAGGTTTAAATTTGCATTAAAGGCTTCCTTGATGAGTGCGAAACGCTATCCTTTTTCTTCAAATTTTTTGACATCAAAGCTCCCTGTGTAACATAAGCCTCCGTCTTGGAGCAATTTCTACGTGACCTATTAAATTACCTTCCAGGAATGTTCCATTTCCAAGCTGAATGGTGGCAACTGGAATAATGGAGGCAAGAATTTCCACAGGTGGGTTTGGTGTGGTTCTTGTTGATGATGGTATCCCCCTCATGTGAAAGAACCAGGTCTAAAAAAACTATTTCACCAGGATCAATCACATAAGTAAAGAACAGCCCCAGGGAATTTGCATTGCAATGGGCCACAAAGAAGTAGAACACATATGGGCCACCCCCCAGATGAGGAGCATATCATCAATATACCGGACAAAGAACACTATGTTCGGCAAAGGGGTTGTTGGCCCAAATGTGCTTCTTCTCCCAGTAGCCCATGGTGAGATTGGCGTATAACGGGACAAAATTAGCCCCATGGCCGTACCTCTCACTTTCCGGTAGAATTGGTCCAAGAATTTGAAATAACTATGCATTAGAAAAAAATCTGTACTATCAACCAGAAAAATGGCCTGTTCAGAATTTAAATTGCCTGCTTTGATTAAAAAACGTTGTAATTCAGCAAGACTAACTTAATGAGGAATTGACGTGTAGAGAGAGGAGACGTCCCGTGATGCCCACATGTAGCCATCTCCTCATGAATATTGTTTGAGAACTTACAGTATATGGAAATCTTAAATAAACACTATGAAATTTTAAAGTTAGACCAGAGATTGGCTTCTATATTGTCTCCTTCCGTTCAGGTCACGTTTAGGAGAGAAGGGGATGTCTTACATGCCAACTCATCCTCTATGAACAGGCTGAAATAGTTCATAGTTATTCCCAAAGATACCCTTACTGATAATGAAAGGTTCTCTCTCCTTTGTAGGAGAGAAGTTTTTTAGGATCTATTATTTCAGTTCTTTGTCACCGAACGGCCTGAAAGAGGAACTGGAAGTACATAATGTCATTTGATATTTTTGTTTTATACCACTTTGCAGTATGTATGAGAGCTCAATTCCCTCCACACTGCAGTGGATTATTTATTTCTTCTCACCCATATTTCCATCTTTTTAAAATTACTAGTACTATACCCATGGTGCATATCTTCTTTTTGATGGATATAGTTTGGTCATTATTATGATGTGTTTATAACAATTCATATTTATTATTATATTTTACAAACACCTATAAGATAGTTTTTCATTTTTTTATTGCAGCATTTTTCATGTTTTCTTTCCATTATTTTTATTGTTTTTCGTATATTTTTATCATTATTATGGTTCTCTTACATAAAATGTATATAATAGCTTATGTGTCATTTTCAATGGTAAGGGCACTGATGGGTTAACTGGTTTAAAAACTCCCCTTAAGCTCTACCCACTCCCTGCCCCCACATTGGGTTTATAAGCCTCTGTTAGCCATCATTCCTTTGACTTGATAAAGCACCTGTGCGCGAAATGCAACAGGGACGCATGCGTTCCACGCTCCCGTGGCTGCTTTCTCTTACAGGCACCTCAATTCTATCTAAGGCTCCAGTGACACTTCCCTCTACGCCAGCCACAACGGCTTTCCCTTCTGGGTATTGTTCTTCCGCCCTCAGCTTCAGTGGTGTCATCCGTACATGCCGGCGGCTCCAGCATTGAACACACTGTTTGCCTACTTCCTATTGCGACAATGATGGTCGGCGCTTCTCCTTGGATTTCCCCAGTCTCTCTATAGTTATCCATCAGTGCCTGAGCCAGCCCTACAGCCAGTTTGGTAACATTGCAACCATACATTTATATACCATGTACTGTTTTTAATACTTTGTTTAATACATTGCCAGCAAGCTCATTGAAGAGAAATTATGGTTTATTGCAGCCACCGTTCACCATTCCTCATTTCCCCTACTGAGTGCTGTCAGCCTTATTTGTTTTCAGGATTTATTTTTAAAATACGCCCCATAAAAAGGTTTTAAATGTGTTTGGTACATGTACAGATATTTAAAGAAGAAAGAAATATAAGAAAACTTAATATCAAGAAACATTTTGCTGTTAACTCAGGGTCTAACACTATAGGGGGTACCAACCAAGGGGGAGGGGAATATGCACATAGTGGATTGGGGAATGTTTCAGCTTTCAACCCAAAGATAACTGGTAGCCAACATATGGATGTATTTAGAGCTATGCTTGAGAGTAATGTAAAGAATATGGACATAACAGTTTTGGTTGCCAGGGAGGCACCATTCAAAGTTGCTAAGTGGTGATACTCACAAAAACGCAGGTTTAGAATAAATAGATCAAAAAAGTGTGCCCCATACATTTTCCATGACAAATGTAAAGACCAACAGATAAGATTATTTTAACATGATAGCATCTTATTGTTCCTGCATGATAACATCTTCATATCAATAAAAATGTCCATTACTTTAACAGAATAAGGTGAAAAGTAATGTTTGATCCATTCTGCATCCACTTCTCAATATTTATCCTGTTAACTGTTGAGCACAAAGCCACCTATAAAATCACTCAACATCATTTTTTACAAAATATCAGAAATAAGTAGGCTTTATTTGTAGTAGATCTTAAAGCAGGACCATTAGTGTTACCCAAAGCATTGACTCTTTGTTTCCCTCTTTCAGAACCCATTGGACAATTAGAGATCTTTGTAATGCTATGGAGAATGTAGAAGAAAATAATTATCTGGATTGGTTCACCTGGCCCTCAAAGTGGAGTTTCAATGCCAAGTGATGGCAGTGAGCGCTTAAGGCCCTGTACACATTATATGAAAATCAGAAGGCAAAAATCTGAAGACGAGCTGTCTGCGGATTTTCGGATCATTAGTACAGTGCATTCGACAGACGATTTGACTTTTACATCAGACAAAAGCTGGATGTGCAGGCATAAAATGTTTGTCTGATGTGAACTCAATGTCCAATTTTCGGATAGTCAGTACAGAAATCCGTCACACAAAAGTCGAAAGTACAAACACGCTTGCTCGAAATCAAGGAACGACTGGGAAGAGTTTGGTCTTGTAAACTACTGTTCGGAATCTAGAATTAAGATTCGTGACACGGCAATTAATGAAATGTCAAATTTCTCATCTTCTTTAATGGGATAATAATGAAACTGCTTTGCATGTAGTTATGCCAAACGTAGTTTAAAAGGCATTTGTTTTGTACGATCTGAAAATCGCAAATCAACGCTCACCAAACTTCTACGAACATGAAATTAGCAGAAGGGGCCCAAAGGGTGGCGCTTGAGAAATTAACTTCCTCTTTATACTCTCATAGTTTGTCACTACGTTCGTGTTTGTCAAACAACAATTTGCGGATAGTTAGTATGCTAGACAAAATCCTTTTGAAAAAATCAGACGCTCAGTTGTCCAACAATCAGAACGTGTGTACGAGTCTTTAGAGGTAAAACCATTAGCACAAAGGTGACCAACCCTAAAACTAAACCCGTCGTAAAAAAGTGCAGCGCTACAAAGTATCAATCATAAAAACAACTTTACATAAATCCATATAAAAATAGATTCTATAGATGTAATATGTGACCTTATAGCAATCCACAAATAGTCCATAAAACTAGTGTCCAAGAAATATAAAAGATCATCCAATAAATGTATATTCACAAGTGGTAATATATTCAATATGAAAGAATATTCTCCAATACACTATATAAAGTTCCAAAAGTGTTCTTATGCAGAAAAGTGCCTTCGGTGCAGTCCCCTTTAAGGACTCCAGCAACCTTCCAACGGTAAGTAGCAGAACATCAAAAAGGGACCTTTTCATAGATTTCCCACAATCATCTGGTGACTCTTCCGCAAAGAAAATGATTCCTCACATCCAACCTGGTCACAGAGTGCTCACCACACAGAGACTGAGGAGAAGTACATAGTGTAGTATTTTATTTATAAAAAATGAATATACATCAAAAATAGAGGATGTACAGTGGAATAAAAACCAGATAAATGGCCAATCTCATAGAAAAGGCCACCGGATCCTAAATGGATGCAGCGGTATGACATCAGCATGCAAGGGTCCTCCCTATGCGTTTTGTGCACATGCACATCATCAGGGGATCCATCTACAGATGCGACCCTTGCATCCTGACACCACGCCACCACATCCATTTTGGATCTGGTGGCCTTTTCTGTGAGTTTGGCCATTTATATGTTTTTTACATAAAAACATAATCTTACAAACATCACTTAATACCTTATTCTGTAAAAGTGGAAACCATCTTTATTAATAAGACGATCTTGTCATAATAAAACAATTTGATATGTTGGCATTTGAAGAAGTGAAATGGAATAGTGTGAAAAAATACTAAACTAATAAGATTAAAAAAATTACTAACATTACCAATGGTGGAGGTTGCTGATAGTGTGAAAAAAAACATGCAGATAAAACTGTGTATACATTAACCTGAACATTTCTTATTGACACAGCTGGCCAGTGTACAGGTGGGGGGAATGGGGGGGGGGGGTCCTGGTAAAACATATAAATACCTACATTATTAGCAACAAATTGTTCACTGGTAAAATCGACACCATGAAACTCCTTCTGATCTGTGTGCTCCTCGGGGCAGCTGGTAAGTATACATTGTATATATATATATGTTCATAAAACATTGTTTTTATATAAACGTAAACTTAATATATCCCTTTGCGTAGGCTCTCTTTATGTAATTAGCACATGTTGTGTTTCACAGCTGCCTTGGATGATGACAAGATCGTTGGAGGATATACCTGTGCAGCCTACTCTCAGCCCTGGCAGGTATCTCTGAACTCCGGCTATCACTTTTGTGGTGGAGCCCTCCTCAACTCCCTGTGGGTGGTCTCTGCTGCTCACTGCTACAAGGCGTAAGTGCACTTTTTATGACAGCACTTTTTATTGGAATAGTTACAAAGCATTGAAAAAAGTAGTATCTATTATTCAGAGCTTTTACCAGCTGGTTGACCAGCAAAGTGGCATGTTGGTTAAATGAATGGTTGGTTGGACATGGGGTGGGTCAGCAGGAGATCCCTTGGGATGGTAATGACCCTATTAGTGAAGAACCTATTCATATAGTGCAGTCAAATTAAACACAAATTGTTTGGTGCTCCCAATCTCTTGCTAACATATAGCTCCTGTGTATCCAAATCAGATATACATAGATAACCATTATTGCAAAAAATATAGTGCTCCTAACAATAATTAAATTGAACCAATGAAACTATGTAAAAATTACCATACCAAAGTTTCAGCTGTAATGATTACTTTAATCATTAAACCCTTTCTCCAGGTATGTTGTAATATGTTGAATAGATTGGATAGGATGAGTTAAAAATGCTACCAAATGTTATTTATTCCTGTGACCCCCTTTGGAGTTTTTCCCTCACTTCTTGTCATGTAATATGGGGTACATTGACAGAAAGCCTTCCCCAATCTACTAGAATGTAAATTTTTTGTGTGTCCATTGGAAGCAATTTTATACCACTTCCTGTCTTGACTGGAAGTGAGGATAAAGCTCCCCAATAGAAAGACAGGCCTCTGATAGAGGCTCTATTCCTTTCCCGCTCTATACAAAACCCCGAGTTGTACACGTTCCATACTAAGTAAACCTACACTGCTGCTCAGTTTGAAATAAATTAACTGGCTTCTATCCAAAATTCCTTTGTTTAAGATTCAAATGTATACTGATTTAATTGAATTTGTCTCTATACAGGAGCATGCAGGTCAGACTCGGAGAGCACAACATCGCTGTCTCTGAGGGCACTGAGCAGTTCATCAACTCTGCCAAGGTCATCAGAAATGCCGCATACAACTCCAGAACCCTGGACAACGACATCATGTTGGTCAAGCTGGCCTCTCCTGCCACCCTCAACTCCTACGTCAAGACCGTACCTCTGCCCAGTGGTTGTGCTGCTGCCGGCACAAGCTGTGTGATCTCCGGATGGGGCAATACCCTTAGCAGTGGAAGTAAGTCAACATCACTGTAACATCATCTATTATTGATATTAAATGAGGCTAAGCGTCTCTAATAAATTTGCCATGATTAGAACATTTAGGCAAAATGTAAGAATGAAACCGCCGCTCACCATAGACAATCTAGGTGTGAATCATACAGGTGATTAAACCCGGTGGGCGGGGTAAAACACGTCAGGGGGCCTGGCCCAAGGGGCAGCATTGACTGAGGCTTTCAGATGTATACATCCACACCAGGATCGGCTATAGTGAGTGGTGGTTTCATGCTTAATGAGTTTTTCTTGCTAAATTGAGTGACAAAGTAGTTCTACAATTCAGCCTGGAATGGCACCACCAAGCACTAATGGACTTATTTAGGCAAAATTATTCCTTTGAGGAACAAATCCCAAAAACCCTATTTCTGGGCAGTTAAAAATTAATTAAGCATATCTCCACCCATACAGCAATGAAGGATCCAGTGCTTGTTTTATCAAGGGGTTGGAATAACACAAAGAAATGTTTAACTTAATCCAGAGTCCCGCTATCTTCTTCCATGAGGTTATGGTTGGGGTGACCAGTCCTCCAAAGCCTCTCTTCTTGCCAGTTCTCTGACTGGTCTTGTCACTGCCCCCCTTGCTGAGTTCATCACGTACAGTGCAGGACCACCCTAATGATCAGTGGCCATGTCATCAGGGTGGCTGGTGGAAGGAGTGTCCCACCACATTGCAGTAGCACCAGACAGCAGGCTGTCCTAGGGTAAGATGGATATTACTCTGTATAAATTATTCACAACATAATTTCCCCACCAACCACTTATGGACTTTATTGGGACTTCACAAGATACAGTATAGTTCACATAAAACAAGTCCCCGGAAGTCTAATATACTCATCAATATCCAAACCTGGATTGAAATGTAGAACACCTATAATATTTTATATATGTAAATTGTAAGTAGGCAGTGTTACAAATAAGGTTGTCCAAATTCAGATGTCAAATTCACAACATAGTTGCAAGTCACCATAGTAAAGAGCTGCAGAATATTCACAAAAGCACCACCTGCTGTCTGCAAATATAATAATAAATCATTTGAATTATTTTATATTTCTCTGGATAAAAACGTATAATGCAAGTTTTTGTCTTTTTTTAACACAATTTGTTCTTTCTTCTTTTGTGACTCAGTCAATATTTTATTAACTATCATTTGTTTTAATTGTAGCCAACATGCCTAACCTCCTGCAGTGTTTGAACGCCCCCATCCTGACCGCTACCCAGTGTAGCAATGCCTACCCCGGAGAGATTACCGGCAACATGATCTGCGTTGGCTACCTGGAGGGAGGCAAGGATTCCTGTCAGGTAATTGCCACAACTTATTTTAATTTTTGTATATAAAGTTGTACTGTTTCAAATAAATATGTTATCTCAAACTACTAGTAGTTTTTTTAGACTGAGAAATTAGTTTTTTTTATATTAGTTTAAATGTAAAAAAATCAGCTTAAGCCTAGGTTCACTCGCACGATTTCAACCTGGCAATTTAGTTAGACTTAGGGAGCGATTTGACAGACATCTATGCGGGTTCCTGCACAGATGTCTATACAAATTGCCACAAAGTCGGCGCCGCACTAATACGGACGGTGCCATTGCCGGCAACAGCTGCCGATTTGGTATGCGTTTTGACATGTCAAATCACATGCCAAATCGTACCAATGTGAACCTAGGCTCAAGCTGAAGTTAGAAGCTGATTGACTACCATGCACAGCTGCACCCTTCAGTTTTAGTTAATCAACCCCAATATCTTTTATCTTACCAGTCCAAAGGTATGGTGGCTGCAATATTTTTCTCATTTTCAGGTTAAGAATGTTTGTTTAGCAAATATGGGAATTAACTGTTGATCCTGCCAGACATCCAGTGTCCTTGTCACTTCCTGTGAAATAAACTGGAAGTAAACACAGTCTTATATTGCTTGCATGAGCTACTAATCCCATCGCCCCACTTGTAGTAGCAAAGGTAGACCTGCTTGAAATCCAACCTTAATGGCTACCATGGCTCCTTCCATAGATACAGTGGAAGTAATGAGTTTAGCCACACAGGGACAGGAAGGGTGTCATCCCCTGGATTACCAGGTGGAAACATAAATAAACTAACCTGAAAAGGTGAAAACACGGCCACTACATCTAAATACTTATAATTTACCGTAATTTACCCAAAGTTCTAAAAAATGCTTTTTATTTTTTCAGGGTGACTCTGGTGGCCCAGTGGTGTGTAACGGACAGCTCCAGGGTATTGTCTCCTGGGGATACGGCTGTGCCCTGAGGAACTACCCCGGTGTCTACACCAAGGTCTGCAACTACAACTCCTGGATCGCCAGCACTCAGGCTGCCAACTGAACTTTCAAATGAAATACTTATTCAGATTATTCTTTTTTCTGCTTCTAGAATACAACAAATGATGTGCTAGACTCAGACTTTACACCTACATTCTCTAATGACTGAATAAACATATTTCTTAAAAATATTGTTCATTTTATATATTACTGCAACTATTGGTTCTTCAATTACTGCTCATCTTGGCCACAGAAATATGGGAAAAAGGAAGTAGAGTGTACACCGCTCCAAGGCTGTCTGCAAATTAAAGATCTCTAGGTATTACTGTGGCAACAAGACTGGGTACCTGCCAAAGTCCGCAACCTAGGAAATCCATGCAACAAAGAGAAAAAGCGGCACATCCAGAGATGAAGAAAAATGTTGTTGGTTTATTGTAGAATTAAAGGTTGGAAAACATGACACATGAGGGATCCACACTGTTCAGCAGACGCGTTTCACACAAAGTGCTTAATCTTTGCTGACTATCACCAAGTGTGCATACTCCTTTATAGACCAGAGTGTGTGGCTGAAACTAATCAAAAAAGGACAGGTAAAAATCAATCACCTGTCTAAATAGAGATGTTCAACACACCATGTGCGTATAGGATGATCTGTCAAAGGAGACATGCACACCTGGGCAAAACACATATACATGCATGTATAATACAAATGTCAAAAAGTCACAGAAGATAATTAATCGCATACCGATGTAAAATAGTATAAACACTGAAAAACATGTATACATAAAAGAACAAGAATGTATACGTATACTTTCAAAAATACAAACACAGACCAGCAAAGATAGTGATGGAATCATGGTAGGAGGAATCTCATGTGTAAAAATATATAAAATATACATACATGAAAAACCCCCACATGGACCAGAATTTACCAGTGGCCTAATACAGTATATAAAAAAAACCCAAAAATCCAAAAAGAAAATGCATGTAAGCATATGTATATAATTATATTTATATTTGTAATTAGAGGCACAAAAGTAAATAAAAGGTCGCATGAACACATCACTATGCTCACATCATTAAAAGACACCCACACATTTACAAAAAACGAGAATGGAACAGTCCTCAAAACACAGAAAGTATGTACATTTCATGTAAAACAAATATGTGTGCACATATCTGAGCCCATAGAGATAAATAGTAACTGAGAAAAATCGAAAAAAACAGACAATCGATCAAAAAATTGCATCAAAAAATTTTACATAAAAAAAGACCAAGAGCAGGAGTTTAATGAGAAGGGCAAATATATATATATATATATATATATGAAGCACATTAAAATTACTCAAAATAGTGGGAAACATCCCATTCATAATTTAAGCCAGAGGGAATACGGGTACTCATATAAAAAAATTCAGTAAACTTCCCTCCTACATAAAAGTCTAAATAAATCTCCCCCTCTGGCTTAGAGTTTAACCCTTTCTACTATTTGTACTTGCACCAAACCGGTATTACCATCGTGGTGGTTGTTAAAATGCCTCGCTACATTAGTGGATTTTTCTGTTCTGATGTCACTTAGGTGTGCACGGAAGCGATTGCGTAGTCTGCGAGTGGTGAGTCCCACATATTGGATATTGCGTGATTTGCAAGTAATGGCATTGATGACATTAGTGGTATTACAATTGAAAAAATGTTTTGAATGAAAGATCCTACCATTACTGCGGGGCGTCACCTCCTGGCCTCCAGAAATATGCAGACAGCATGGACAATCCCTGGTCCCACACCTAAAGTTGCCTTTAAAGTGTAACCATGTGGCTGATTGTTTGGGCGTGGAAGGAAAAAAAGGTAGGAGAAATAGAGGTACCTAGGGGCCGTGCCTTACTAGGTATAAAGTTTATTCCCCCACATAGAATCTTCATCAAAGACTCGTCCTCAAACAAGAGGGGCAAATACTTATTAACCACTTCTCTAATCTGATAGAATTCCTGGCTAAATGGTGTAACTACAGTGGGTTTGCCATTATATCTATTTTGGGGTTGTTTTTGTTTAGCGAGAAGATCTTTCCTGTTCTTATTTTTAGCAATGCTCAATGCACGCTCTAACATCCAAACGGGGTAACCCCGTTGTCTAAACCTATTGTACAATGCTCCTGCCTCCTTCTCAAAATCTGTATCCTCTCTGCATATGCGATGTAGACGAATAAATTGTCCCACCGGAGACCCCTTAATGGTGTGTGTGGGTTGATTGGACTGTGCCATAAGGAGGCTGTTGCCAGCCAAGGGTTTCCTATAGAGGCGTGTAATAACACGATCCCCAGAGGAAACCAATAGTACCTCCAAAAAACGAATTTCACCTGCTCTCATTAATCCTGTAAATGACAAATCACTAGTATTTAAAATCAAATAGGTCAGAAAAGATTGCAGATCCCCAATTTGTTTGTCACAAACAAACAATAGATCGTCTATGTAGCAAAAGAATACATGGATATGTGGTCTGAAAGTGTTACTATCTCCATAGATGTGGGGCCACTCCCACCAACCCATAAAAAGGTTGGCGAGAGAGGGTGAAAACTTGGCCCCCATCGCGGTCCCACACCGCTGGAGATAGAATGTACCATCAAAAAATAAATACAAAATTGTGCTTCAAAAAATAATCTAAAACATCCAAAATAAATACACAGTTACAAGTAAAGTAGTGGAGTGCTCTAAATAGAAGGAAAGAGCTAGTCTAGCCAGGTGGTGCGGAATACTCAAGTACAAGCTAGTGACATCACATGTCACCCACATATACTCCTCCACACCACCTCCCTCATAGCATTCAGCAAATGATTGGTGTCCTTCAGAAAGCTTGGTAAGGAGCTCACTATGGGATGTAACTGACCATCTAACCACTGTCTCAATCTCTCATTTAATGAACTGATCCCGGCTAAGATTGGTCTATCATACAAGGGATCTAGACCCTTGTGCGTTTTAGGAAGATGGTGAAATGTAGCTATAATGGGGCATTCTGGAATAAGAGATTCTGCTTCCTTAATACTAAAGACACCTAAATGTGTACCTTTTTTAATCAAATTATACAGAATGCCCCTATATGTCCTAGTAGGATCTCCCAGTAGTTTCATGTAAATATTCTGGTCAGAAAGCTGTCTGATTGCCTCGTCATGATACACACTGGCATCCATGACAACTACCATACCTCCCTTATCGGAATTCCTAATCACTATAGAGACATCATCCTGTAAGTCACGTAAAGTAGACTTGTCATCCATAGTGGGATTATCAAAACGTGCACCAGTAATATGGGTGGTAGTGGTCAAGTGTATCAGATCTCTCTCCACGCATTTTTGGAATCTATCCATTCTTTTTGTGCGTGTAATGACAGGATAGAAATCTGATTTGCATTTAATGTTAACCCTTTGGATGCTCTCATTCACCTCATATCCTATTGAACCATTACCATCACTTTCTGCAGCTAGATCTGTGAGATCTTTAATTGAGCAGTGCTCCTGAAAGGAAAAACATTCTGGTATATCATCCTGCATAGACTTAATGTCAGGACACTATTGGATATTTTCTTCACAAGACAAATATTGTCTTTTAATGGTGATATTCCTTATAAATCTATTTATATCCAAAAGTGTCCCGAAAATGTCAAAATATTGAGACGGACAAAAGTTTAAACCCTTTGACAGGAGAGATGTTTCCGTGGGAGTAAGGACACGTTGTGACACATTAATGACGTTGTTCAATTCTTCTGTATCTGAGGTCTGAGGGAATATGCCCTTCTCCTCCTTCTTTTCCTGCCTCATCTCCTGGTCTTTTTCCTCCCCTCTTGCGGCCCCATTTGGCTTTGTGTTTCCCGTTTTTGGAGGGGCAGGAGTGCTTTTACCCAAACTGGCTTCCTGCCATTCAGCATGATCCATGGAATTGTCTGATTCAGTAATGGCCATAATGTTATCAAAATATTCGGTTTCAGTGTCTGAGAAACTGACCCTTTTTTTCCCCAAAACGTTGGCTCTGATTCCATGGTCTGTTGCTTTTCCAGGTGTACACATTGTCAGTATCATAATCACATTTATCACGTAGCATTTTTTCTTTTTTGCCTAAGACAATATTCTTTTCCAACTGGGTAATTTTATCATCCAACTTTTATACTTTCTAATTCGGCAAACTGAGACAACGTTTTTAATGGTAACAAATTCTGTTGTATATTATAAATCCCCTGTTGCAATCTATCAATCTCTTTGGTCTTGGATTCAATGATTAGACTCATCAATGTTTAAGAACAAAAAGAAAGAGCATCTGTCCATCTTTTCTTTAAATCGGCATTAAAGAGATCGAACGTGAGAAATTTCTTGATCCTGAGTCCATGTGGGATGCGTGTTAGATTCAGGTACTCCGTAAGTGTAGTTTTATCCCAATAAGCTTGCATCTCTTTATCCATATTCTGTTCCAGTTTATATAACAATGATCTTAGAGAGCCCACATCATCCTCCTTATTGGTATGTAATGTGTCTTATATATTGGCTCTCAATGGGTTATCATTAGGTCTGCGGAAGGTACAGCTGATGTGTTGGTGTGAATCCTGTATGGTCATGTTAAATAAACAGTCCTTTAAATGTAAATCAACTCTGAATGAACAATCCACAGGAGTATGTCAATCTTTATAGGTCAAAAAATGAGAGATCCTTATGACAATAGTATTGCTCAAAGTCCAATTAGATGAAACAATATAACATAGAGATCTGATCAGAAATATCATCCAAACAAATATAAAAGTAAATCCACATATAGATGGAAAACAGAAATCCAAAGGATTACACCGCTCCAAGGCTATCTGCAAATTAAAGTTCTCTTGATACTACTGTGGCAACAACACTGGGTGCAAGCCAAGGTCCACAACCTAGGAAATCCATGCAACAAAGAGAAAAAGTGGCACAGATTAGAAAAGTGGTTAATAAGTATTTGCTCCTCTTATTTGAGGACGAGTCTTTGATGAAGATTCTATGTGGGGGAATAAACTTTATACCTAGTAAGGCACGGTCCCTAGGTACCTCTCTTTCTCCTAGCTTTTTTCCTTCCACGCCCAAACAATCAACCACATGGTTACACTTTAAAGGCAACTTTAGGTGTGGGACCAGGGATTGTCCATGCTGTCTGCATATTTCTGGAGGCCAGGAGGTGACGCCCAGCAGTAATGGTAGGATCTTTCATTCAAAACATTTTTTCAATTGTAATACCACTAATGTCATCAATATCCTTACTTGCAAATCATGCAATATCCAATATGTGGGACGCACCACTCGGGGACTACGCAATTGCTTCTGTGTACACCTAAGCGACATCAGAACAGAAAAATCCACTAATGTAGCGAGGCATTTTAACAACCACCACAATGGTAATACCGGTTTGGTGCAAGTACAAATAGTAGAAAGGGTTAAATTCTCAGCCAGAGGGGGAGATTTATTTAGACTTTTATGTAGGAGGGAAGTTTAGTGGATTTTTTGTAATGATTACAGTGCCCCTTTACAGTACAGTCACCTTTACATCACAACCCCTCTTTACATTACAGTGCAGACCCGTTTACATCACAGCCCCCTTTACAGTGCAGTCCTCATTACATTAATGTAAAGTGGACTGCACTGTAAAGGGGAGCTGTGATGTGAGGGGGAAATGAGGACACGGTGGGACTGCTTTAAAGGGGTAACTGTGATGTAAACTGTGGAAACTGATGTAAAGGGGGGACTGTGCTGTAAAGGGAGGTTGTGGTGTTCCGTCACTAACCACCCACCCCAGTCCCTGGAAAAATTGGCTGCCGCGAAACCGGTCCCTGGTAGCAAAAAGGTTGGGGGTCGCTGCTATAGCAGATGATCAGAGATTGTGGACATGCTACAGTGGTTAGTCAAAGGCTGTGGGCATGTTACAGAGAACATGGACATGTTACAAATGGTCAGAATCTGCAGACATGCTACAGGAGATGGTCTGAGATCATGGATATGCTACAGTAGATGGTTAGAACATGCCACAGGAGATGGTGAGAGAGGGTAGACGTGCTACAATAGATGGACCAACACTGTCAACAATGTACATAAGATGGCCTGAGACCATGGATATGTTAGAATAGATGGTTCAACACTGTGGACAGTGTATAGAATATGGTCTGAAACCAAGGACAAGCTACAGTAGATGGTCAGTATATGCAGACATGCTACATGAGATGGTCAGAGACTTTGGACATGCTACAGTAGATGGCCCAACACTGTGGACAATGTACAGAAGATGGTCTGAGACCATGGGCATGCTACAGTAGATGGTCAGAGAATGCAGACATGCTATAGTAGGTGGTCTTAAACTGTGAACATGATATAGTTAATGGTCTGAGACTGTGAACATACTACAGTAGATGACTGAAAACTGTAGGCATGCTATAGTAGATAATCAGAGAATGTTGGCATGCTACAGTGGATAGTCAGAGATTGTGGGCATGTTACAGATGATCGTTCAAGACAATGGACGTGTTACAAATGCTCACAATATGCAGACATGCTACAGGAGATGGTCTGAGACCTAGGATATACTACAATATATGTTCTGAGACCATGGATATGCTACAGTAGATGGTCAGAATATACAGACATGCTACAGGAGATGGTCAGAGCCTGTGGACATGCTACAGTAGATGGCCCAATACTGTGGACAATGTACAGAAGATGGTCTGAGACCATGGATATCCTACAGTAGATGGCTCAACACTGTGGACAGTGTATAGAGGTTGGTCTGAAACCATGGACATACGGTAGATGTCAGTATATGCAGACGTGCTACAGTAGATGGTCAGAGACAGTGGACATGCTACAGTAGATGGCCCAACACTATGGACAATGTACAGAAGATCTTCTGAGACCATGGAAATGCTACAGTAGATAGTCAGAGACTGCAGACATTCTATAATAGATGGTCTTAAACTGTGAACATGTAGTTAATAGTCCAAGAATGTGAACATGCTACAGTAGATGATCAAAAACTGTAGACATGCTATAGTAGATAATCAGAGAATGTGGATATCCAGAGACTGTTGGCATGTTGCAGGAGATGGTTAAAAACCATGAACATGTTACAATAGATGGTCAGAAAATGCAGCCATGCTACAGGAGATGGCCCGACTCTGTGGACAATGTACAGTGGATGGTCAGAGACTGCACACATTGTAAAACAACCCATTCAGTTTAAAATTGAAATGTCAAGCAAAACAGTTGTGTATAGATATAGAAAACTTTATAAAAACTTTTTTTCCCCCTTTTTCATATTTTACATTTCAATTGTTCTCAGCTGCATAGAAGCTAGTGTAGGAGAAACAGCAGTAGACTGTTAACATGCTACAGTAATTTCTGTAGGTTGCATACTTTAGCCATCTGTCCTCCCAAGTTCCAAAAAAACATTTCAGCACCTGCACATCTTACCTTCTATTTCTGTCTGCGGAAAATGCCACTAAACAAACAAAATTTGGCAATGGAGATATGTGACACTTGGGAGGTAGGATGTCTTAAACCGGTGTAGGTTTTCACACAAGCTGTACAGCTGTGTTCAGATAAAGCTTAATACAAATTTACAAATTATTTTCTTTTAACCACATCAATACTGGGCACTTTCCCCCCTTCCTGCCCAGACCAATTTTCAGCTTTCAGCGCTGTTGCATTTTGAATGACAATTGCGCGATCATGCAACACTGTACCCAAACTAAATTTTTATCATTTTTCCCACAAATAGAGCTTTCTTTTGGTGGTATCTGATCACCACTGGGGTTTTTATTTTTTGCGCTACAAAAAAAAAGTTTTTAACTTTGTTTCTGTTACAAAACTTTGTATATTAGTACATTTTCTTCTTCACTGATGGGCTCCAATGAGGCTGCACTGACGAGCATTGATGAGACAGTACTTATTGGCACTGATGAGGTGGCACTGATGGGCACTGACTGGCACTAATAGGTGGCACTGATATGCAGCATTGATGGGAACTGATGGGCACTCATAGGCAGAACAGATGGCTACTGATAGGTGTCACTGGGTGCTGATAGGTGGCACTTGTGGGGACTGATGGGCGGCACTGATGAGCACTGATAGGCACTGATGGGATGCACTGATAGGCACTGATGGGGAGCACTGATAGATGGCACTGTTAGGCAGCACTGATCAGGAGGCACTGGCAGGCATCACTGATGGACACTGAGTGCCATCCCTATTGAGCATTGACTGGCATATCTGGTGGTCCTGGGTGGGCATCCCTGGTGGTCCTGGGTGGGCATCCTCGGGGGGGCTGCACTGATAATCAGCGCAGACCACCCCCCCCCCATCAGGAGAGCAGCAAATTGGCTCTCCTCTACTCTGTCACTGCGAGTGGAGGAAAAGCCGATAAATGGCTATTCCTATTCACATTGTGATCAGCTGTGATTGGACACAGCTGATCTTGTGATAAAGAGCCTACGTCAGAGGCTCTTTACCAAGATCGGGGATGCGGTGTGTCAGACTTACACACAACACCATCGATCGCCATGCTGCATGCCCCCCTGCGGGCACGCGCTGACTTGTTATCCTGCTGGACGTCATATGACGCCCAGTCAGGATAACTGAACCACTTCCCAGCTGTCATTCTGCATACGGCGGGCAGAAAGTGGTTACTGTTTGGAAATAAAATAATTGTGATCTGAGTTTGGCAGGCTTTCTGGATTTGTTTGGAACCAGTCTTTGATAGCATGTATTAAGCTCTGGTTTGACTTGACAGTTCAAAGTTGCATTAAAAGTCGCACCCCATATGAGGCAATGGAACTGTCCGAATTGAGTCAATTTTGAAAAAGGTTCCTGCACTATTTGTGTTAAGATCTGTTGAATGAGGTTGCAAAGATGTCAGCAAGCCACACATGAAATCACACTAAAAAGTCAGCTTTGAAATCATGCTGAAGTAGTGCAACTTCAAAGCCACACTGGTGTGAACCAGGGCTAAAGCTGAAATCAAAGCAAACTGCTAATGTGCAGATGAAGTGGTTTCTATCTCTGTCCATCAACTATTTGCCCACTAGAGTTGGGCGAACAGTACTAGCTGAGCAAAAGTACGGCCTGAACATTGCCTGTTCGCCCATTCGGCTGGTTAAACATTATTTTTATTTATTTTAAATGTTACATGACCAGTGTACAAAAAATGTCCAGTGAAGCATGTCCTCAACATATTCAGCGTAGTAAGTGTCCAATCTTACAGTATACATTCCTTGATCCTTTCCCCCATTGTTATGAAAACTCACCCGAGATTGTGATCCATAAATAAAAAAGAAAAAGAGAATTTTAGAGGGAGGCTACTATTATTGACAAAGAAATGAGAATTTAGGATTTATTTTTAAAATACGCCCTAGAAAAAGTTTTTAAATAAGTTTGGTACATCTAAAGATATTCGAAGAAGAAACAAATAGAAGAAAACGTAATATCAAGAAACATATCGCTGTAAACTCAGGGTCTAACACAATAGGAGGTAACAACCAAAGGGAAGGCGAATATGTACATAGTGGATTGAGGAATGTTTCAGCCTCCATTCCAACAACGATGATAATCGGTAGCCAATATGAACGTATTTAGAGCTATGCTTGAGAGTTATGTAGAAAATATGCACATAAGAGTTTTGGTTGCCAGGGAGTAATAATTCCCAGTTGCTAAAGGTGATAGTTGCAAAAACTCAGGTTTAGAATAAATAGATCAGAAACAAAATAGCATTTTATTATTCCAGCATGATCTTCTAATCAATTAAATTGTTTATTACTTTTACAGAATAAGGTGGAAAGTAATGTTTAACCTGTTCTGCATCCACTTCTCAAAAATTATCCTGTTACCTGTTGAGCACAAAGCCACCTATAAATATCACTCAATGTCATTTTTCAACAAACTTTCAGGAATAAGTAGGCTTTATTTGTAGTAGATCTTAGAGAAGAACCACCAGTGTTACTCAGAGCATTAAACCTTTGTTTCACTCTTTCAGAACCTATTGGACAACTAGAGATCTTTTTAATGTTATGGACAATGTAGAAGAAAATTATTATCTTGATTAATTCACCTGACCCTTAAAGTGGAGTTTCAACTCCAAGTGATGGCAAACATCAAGACAAGAGGATAGTATCTGAGCAGGTTACCATCATGATGTAGCCACAAGCTCAGGTACTACTTTTACTCTGTAATTGCAATAATCTCATCTGGAGCATCCAAGTGACAATAGATCCTAGCTATTATCATCAAGGGTTCCACATTGACAGCCACATGAACCAATCAAGATACATGCTTTCTGTGGCTCTGGCTATAATTCTCTTCAATAAGGTCCCTAATGTTATCATCTAATGAGTTCTACAAAAAGTGAAACAAAGATTTGTTGCTCTGGATAACACAGATGGTCCTTCTTCTTGATCTTCTTCAAATAAAGCCCACTCACTTCTACAAGTTTGTAAAAGATGACTTTAAGTGTTTTTTTATAGGTTTTCGCTAGGTAATGGGATAGCTTTAGAGCAGTAGACCAAGAATGGGTCAAACATTGCTTAATACCTTATTCTGTAAAAGTGATAACCGTCTTTATAGATAAGATGTTGTCATATTAAAACAATTTGATCTTACATAGTTACATACATAGTATGTAACATAGTTACATAGTAGGTGAGGTTGAAACAAGACACAAGTCCATCCTAAATCTGTTGATCTGTTGGCCTTTAAAGAAGTGAAATGGAATAGTGTGGAAAAAATACTAAATTATCAAGATTAAAAAAAATATTAACCTTACCAATGGTGGAGGTTGTTGATAGCATGAAAAAAACATGCAGATAAAACTGTATATACATTAACCTGAACATTCCTTATTGACACAGCTGGCCAGTGTACAGGTGGGGAGAATGGGGAGGGGGGGTTCAGGTAAAACATATAAATACCTACATTATTAGCAACAAATTGTTCACTGGTAAAATCAACACCATGAAATTCCTTCTGATCTGTGTGCTCCTCGGGGCAGCTGGTGAGTATACATTGTATATATATATATATATATATATATATATATATATATATATATATATATATATTTTTTTTTTTTTTATATGAATGTAAACTTAATATATCCCTCTTTGCGTAGGCTCTCTACAGTATCTCACAAAAGTGAGTAAACCCCTCACATTTTTATAAATATTTTATTATATCTTTTCATGTGATAACACTGAAGAAATAACACTTTGCTACAATGTAAAGTAGTGAGTGTACAGCTTGTTTAATAGTGTAAATTTGCTGTCCCCTCCAAATAACTCAACACACAACCATTAATGAATAAAACCCTTTATTAGTTTTGTTGCCCTTCTCTGGACTATCTCCAGTTCCAGCACATCTTTCCTGAGGACTGGTGCCCAGAACTGGATGGCATACTCCAGGTGCGGCTGGACCAGAGTCTTGTAGATTGGGAGAAATATTGTTTTATCGCTGGAGTTAATCCCCCTTTAAATACATGCCAATATTCTGTTTGCTTTGCTTGCAGCGGCTTGGCATTGCATGCCATTGCTGAGCCTGTCATCTACTGGGACCCCCAGGTCCTTTTCCATCCTACATCCCCCCAGAGGTTCTCCCCCCAGTGAGTAGATTGCATTCATATTTTTGCCACCCAAATGCATTATTTTACATTTTTCAACATTAAACCTCATTTGCCATGTAGTTGCCCACCCCAATAATTTGTTCAGATCTTCTTGCAAGGTTTCCACATCTTGCGGAGAAGTTATTGCCCTGCTTAGCTTAGCATCGTCCAAAAAATACAGATAATGAGCTGTTTATTCCATCCTCCAGGTCGTTTATGAATAAATTAAATAGGATTGGTCCCAGGACAGAACCGTGGGGCACCCCACTTTCCACCCCAGCCTATTCCGAGTACTCCCCATTTATCACTACCCTTTGAACTTGCCCCTGTAGCCAGTTTTTAATCCATGCACTCACCCTATGGTCCATGCCAATGGACCTTACTTTGTTCAGTAAAAGTTTATGGGGAACTGTATCAAATGCTTTTGCAAAATCCAGATACACCACATCTACGGGCCTTCCTCTACCTAGATGGCAGCTCACCTCCTCATAGAAGGTTAATAGATTGGTTTGGGAAGAACAATTCTTCCTGAATTCATGATGATTACTGCTAATGATACCGTTGTCATTACTAAAATCTTGTATATAGTCCCTTATCATCCCCTCCAAGAGCTTGCATATAATTGATGTTAGGCTAACTGGTCTGTAATTCCCGGGGATGTATCTTTTCTCCAATCAGCTGGTAACATTCCAGTCAGTGAACTGTTTGTAAAAATTAGGAACAATGGTCTGGCAATTACTTGACTGAGTTCCTTAAGGATCCTCGGGTGCAAGCCATCTGGTCCCAGTGACTTATTAACCACTTGCCAACCGCTGCACACACATATACGTCAGCAGAATGGCTTGTACAGGCAAATGGGCGTACCTGTACGTCCCTTTGAATTTGCCGCTCATCAGGAGCAGTGATCGCTGTCATGTCAGTGGTAGCCCATCCCCCCCACAGTTAGAATCACTCCCTAGGACACACTTAACCCCTTGATCGCCCCCTAGTGTTTAACCCCTTCCCTGCAAATGTCATTTATAAGGTAATCAGTGGCTATTTATAGCACTGATCGCTGTATAAATGACAATGGTCACAAAATAGTGTCAAAAGTGTCCGATGTGTTGCCAAAATGTTGCAGTCCCAATAAAAATCGCAGATCGCCGCCATTACTAGTAAAAAAAAAAATTAATAATAAAAATGCCATAAATCAATCCCCTATTTTATAGACACTATAACTTTTGTGCAAACCAATCAATATATGCTTATTGCTATTTTTTACCAAAAATATGTAGAAGAATACATATTGGCCTAAACTGAGGAAAAAAATCGTTTTTATATTTTTTGGGGGGATTTTTATTATAGCAAAAAGTAAAAAATATTGCTTTTAAAAAAAAAAAACAAAAAAAAAAAACGCAGAGGTGATTGAATACCACCAAAAGAAAGCTCTATTTGTGAGAGAAAAAAGGGCGTCAATTTTGTTTGGGTACAACGTCGCACAACCGGGCAATTGTCAGCTAAAGCGACGCAGTGCCGAATCGTAAGAAAATTCTCTGGTCAGGAAGGGGGTAAATCCTTCCAGGGCTGAAGTGGTTAATGTTAAGTTTTTCAAGTCTATTTCTAATTCTGTTCTCTGTTAGCCATGAGGGTGCTTCCTGTGACGTGTCATGAAGATAAACATTGCAGTTTGGGCTATCTGCCTTTCATGTTCTATCTTAGCCGCCATGATTGCACCCTTACATTTCTTGTTGCATTCTTGTAAAGTTGGAATGCTGATGATGGTCCCTCAGATTTGTATATTTTTTTTTGGGCCTTCTCTTTTGCTTTCATATGCATTCTTACGTTGGAGTAAGGCCACCCAGGACTTTTATTAGCTATTTTAAATATATTTCCCATTGGGATGCACTGGCTAATACCCTTATTTAATATGCTCTTAAAGCATACACACTTTTCCCCTGTGTTCTTTGTGCCTAAGATTTTATCCCATTTAGTATCCTCTAGCAAGGATCGCAGTTTAGGGAAGTTGGCTCTTTTGAAATTCAGTGTCTTTGTATTCCCCTTACGTTTCCTATTTGTGTGATTTATACTGAAACTAATTGACCTGGGATCGCTGTTTCCTAAATTGCCCCGTATTTACATATCTGTGATCAGGTCTGTATTGTTGGTAATCAGTAGGTCTAGTAACCCTTTGTTTCTAGTTGGTGCATTTATCATCTGACCTATAAAATTGTCCTGGAAGACATTTAGGAACTGGCGAGCCTTAGATGAATGCGCGGTTCTTCCACCCAGTCTATGTCTGGATAACTGAAATCCTCCCTTATAATGACACTTCTCATCCTTGCCGCTAATCCAAATTGTGGAGGTCCGTCTCCGCCTCCTCCCTCTAGTTAGGGGGCCTAAAGCATTATCCCAGTATTACTTTCCCCTTAGTTTCCTTCCTTTGTAGCTCTACCCATAAGGATTCCACCTCCTACTTTGCTCCATTAGTGATGTCGTCTCTCACATTCACTTGTACATGATTTTTGATATACAGGCATACCCCTCCCCCTTTTTTACCTCTCTATCCCTGGGATATAGGGAATACCCTTGAATGGTTGCCAGCCAATCATGAGAGCTGTTAAACCAAGTCTCTGAAATTCCTACAAAATCAAAGTCCTCCTCGTACAACAGTAGCTCTAGTTCTCCCATCTTGTCTGCCAGACTGGTGAACATGCCACGTAGTTTAGACCGGTCGCATGCTATCTCCTTATTGGGTATTCTGAGGTTGCAAATAGGACTTGTTACTGTACTTACCTCAGGTTGAGGTGCTTTAGTCAACCTACCACTAATCCCCCCAAACCTACCCTCTAGAATTTGTTCCGCAATGAATATCTCTACTTCTGGACACCCCCCCCCCCCCATTGCCTAGTTTAAAAGCCTCTGTAACTTTTCAGGTATTTTCACTCTCAGCAGATCTGCACCCTCCTGATTTAGGTGCAGTCCATCCCTTCTATAGAGCTGGTAACCGACTGAGAAGTTTGCCCAGTTCTCGAGGAACCCAAACCCCTCCTTTCTACACCAGCTCCTCAGCCACTTGTTTACTTCCCTAATCTCTCTCTCTGCCTTTCTGGTGTGGTGAATACTGGTCTATTTCTCAAAGACAACCTCTGGATATGACGCTGAGCATGTGTACTCCACTTCTTTGGTCAATCATGGCAAAGAACTCTCTGAGGATCTGAAAAAAAGAATTGTTGCTCTACATAAAGATGGCCTAGGCTATAAGAAGATTGCCAAGACCCTGAAACTGAGCTGCAGCATGGTGGCCAAGACCATACAGCAGTTTAACAGGACACGTTCCACTCAGAACAGGCCTTGTCATGGTTGACCAAAGAAGTTGAGTGCACATGCTCAGCGTCATATTCAGAGGTTGTCTTTGAGAAATAGACGTATGAGTGCTGCCAGCATTGCTGCAGAGGGTCAGCCTGTCAGTGCTCAGACCATACCCCACACACTGCATCAAATTGGTCTGCATGGCTGTCGTCCCAGAAGGAAGCCTCTTCTAAAGAAGATGCACAAGAAAGCCTGCAAACAGTTTGCTGAAGACAAGCAGACTAAGGACATGGATTACTGGAAACATGTCCTATGGTCTGATGAGACCAAGAAAAACGTATTTAGTTCAGATGGTGTCAAGCATGTGTGGCAGCAACCAGGTGAGGAGTACAAAGACAAGTGTGTCTTGCCTAAAGTCAAGCATGGTGGTGGGAGTGGCATAGTCTGGGGCTGCATGAGTGCTGCCAGCACTGGGGAGCTACAGTTCATTGAGGGAACCATAAATGCCAACATGTAGAGCCCTTTCACACTGGCAGCACCCAGGCATTGGCAGTAACCCCTGCTAGCGGCCGAAAAAGGGTTAAATGCACTGACAAAGTGCCGCAGCAGCGGCACTTTGCTGGAGCTTCTGCGGCGCTGCCCATTGAATTCAATGGGCAGGGGGGCTTTAGGAGTGGTGTATACACTACTCCTAAAGTGCCTCAAAGAAGCTGCTTGCAGGACTTCTTTTGACATCCTGCCAGCGCACCGCTCCAGTGTGAAATGGAGTGAAAGGAGAGGCGATTTGCAGGCGCTATTTTTAGCGCTATAGTGCCTGTAAAGCACCTCAGTGTGAAAGGGATCTTACTGTGACATACTGAAGCAGAATGTGATCCTTTCCCTTTGGAGACTGGGCCGCAAGGCAGTATTCCAATATGATATCGACCTCAAACACACTTCCAAGATGACCACTGCTTTGCTAAAGAAACTGAGGTTAAAGATGATGGATTGGACAAGCATGTCTCCACACCTAAACCCTATTGAGCATCTGTGGGGCATCCTCAAATGGAAGGTGTAGGAGCGCAAGGTCTCTAACATCCACCAGCTCCATGATATTGTCGTGGAGGGGTGGAAGAGGACTCCAGTGGCAACCTGTGAAGCTCTGGTGAACTCCAGCCCAAGAGGGTTAAAACAGGGCTGGAAAATAATGGTGGCCACACAAAATATTGACACTTTGGGCCCAATTTGGACATTTTCACTTAGGGGTGTACTCACTTTTGTTGCCAGCGATTTAGACATTAATGACTGTGTGTTGAGTTCTTTTGAGGGGGACAGCTATTTTACACTGTTATACAAGCTGTACACTCACTACTTTACATTGTAACAAAGTGTCATTTCTTCAGTGTTGTCACATGAAAAGATAAAAATATTTACAAAAATGTGAGGGGTGTACTCACTTTTGTGAGATACTGTATATGTAATCAGCGCATGTTGTGTTTTACAGCTGCCTTGGATGATGATAAGATCGTTGGAGGATATACCTGTGCAGCCTACTCGCAGCCCTGGCAGGTATCTCTGAACTCCGGATATCACTTCTGTGGTGGAGCCCTCCTCAACTCCCTGTGGGTGGTCTCTGCTGCTCACTGCTACAAGGCGTAAGTGCACTATTTATGACAGTACTTTTTTTTGGAATAGTTACATTGAAAAAAATAGTATCTAGTATTCAGAGCTTTTACCAGCTGGATGACCAGCAAAGTGGCATGTTGGTTAAATGGATGGTTGGTTGGACATGGGGTGGATCAGCAGGAGATCCCTTGGGATGGTATTGCCCTTATAAGTGAAGAACCTATTCATAAAGTGCAGTCAAATTAAACACAATTTGTTTGGTGCTCCCAATCTCTTGCTAACATATAGCTCCTGTGTAATATACAAATCAGATATACATAGATAACAATTATTGAAAAAAATATAGTGCTCCTAACAATAATTAAGCTAGACCAATGAAACTATGTAAAAATTACCATGCCAAAGTTTCAGCTGTAATGTTTACTTTAATTGATAAACTCTTTCTCCAGGTATTTTGTAATATTTTATATTATATGTATATTTTGAATAGATTAGGGATGAGTTAAAAATGCTACCAAGTGTTATTTATTCCTGTGACCCCCTTTGGAGTTTTTCCTCACTTCTTGTCCATGTAATATGGGGTACATTACCAGAAAGCCTTCCCCAATCTACTAGAATATCATTTTGTTTGTGTGTCCATTGGAAACAATTTTATAGCACTTAGAAAGACAGGCTTTTGACAGGTTCTATTCCTGCTCTATACCAACCAAAAGTAAATGTTTTCAGTACCTAAAACAAGTGTACTTCACTCTTGGAACTGAAGGTGAGTGTACCAACCACTAGTGGTACACTTTCCATACTAAGTAAACCTACGCTGCTGCTCAGTTACTGGCTTCTATCCAGAATTCCTTTGTTTAAGATTCAAATGTATACTGATTTCTTTGAATTTGTCTCTATACAGGAGCATGCAGGTCAGACTTGGAGAGCACAACATCGCTGTCTCTGAGGGCACCGAGCAGTTCATCAACTCTGCCAAGGTCATCAGAAATGCTGCATACAACTCCAGAACCCTGGACAACGACATCATGTTGGTCAAGCTGGCCTCTCCCGCCACCCTCAACTCCTACGTCAAGACTGTCCCTCTGCCCAGTGGTTGCGCTGCTGCCGGCACAAGCTGTGTGATCTCCGGATGGGGCAATACCCTTAGCAGTGGAAGTAAGTCAACATCACTGTAACATCATCTATTACTGATATTAAATGAGGCTAAGCTTCTCAGATAAATTTGCCATGATTAGAACATTTAGGCAAAATGTAAGCATGAAACCGCCGCTCATCATAAATGATCCAAGTGTGAATCATAGGGGTTATTAAACCCCAGGGAGCGGGATTAACTGAGGCTATCACATGTATACATCCACACCAGGATCGTCTATGATGAGCGGTGGTTTCATGCTTAAATGTTCATTGATATCTCCTTATTTAGGCAAAATTATTCCTTTGAGGAACAAATCCCAAAAACCCTAGTTCTGGGCAGTTAAAAACTAATTAAGCATGTCTCTACCCATTCAGCAATGAAGAATCCAGTGCTTGTTTTGTCAAGGGGTTGGAATAACACAAAGTAATGTTTAACTTAAATCAGAGTCCTGCTATCTTCTTCCATAAGGTTATGCCTGTGGTGACCATTCCTCCAAAGCCTCTTTTCTTGCCAGCGCTCTGACTGGTCTTGTCACTGCCCCTCTTGCTGAGTTCATCATGTACAGTGCAGGGCCACCCTAATGATCAGTGGCCATGTCATTGGGGTGGCTGCTGGAAGGAGAGACCCACCTCATTGCAGTAGGACCAGACAGCAGGCTGTGCCGGGGTAAGATAGATATTAACCTGTATTATCCCATCCCCTATAATAGAAATTGAGCACTGGATCCTTCATGAGCTGGGAGGGGGCAATTTTAGTTGCTTTCTTACTGAAGAAAAACAAAAAATAATAAAGTAGAAAAACGATAAGAAATACATTCTGAAATGTTTTTGAAACTTGGAACAAGTGTCCCCTTTGGGAGATTTACCTTTTTTCCCATTCTGTAAGCCATTGAAAATTTTGGATTTCTCACCATTTTCAGTCCCAGTGACAATGGTCTTCAGGACAAATAAAGAGGCTGAGCGAGAACACAAGCAGCAATAAAACCTGAAAAATGTTTTATTCCCCCACCCCTCTATCCAAAAAGTTTTGACTACACTTTAATGTTGACTGCTTCTTTTTAACTGAAAATACACACAGGCCTCTATAACTGGAAGAGGGTTGGGATAATGAGTCAGCTGTGTATGTGTAATCACATCTTCTAATTAGAGCTATTGAAAACATAGCCTGTATAAATTATTTGCAACATAATATCCCCTCCAACATTAATGCCACCAACCCCTAATAGACTTTATTGGGACTTCACGAGATACACAATTAAAATGAACAAGTTTATTATAGTTCAAATAAAACAACAGAAAACACCATAAAATACTAGGAACAAACGTAGAGTCCTCAGAAGTCTAATATACTTATCAATACCCAATCCTAGCTTTAAAAGCAGAACACCTATAATATTTTATATATGTAAATTGTAAGTAGGCAGTGTCACAAATAAGCTTGTCCAAATCCAGAGGTCAAAAGCACAAAATAGTCACCATGGTAAAGAGCTGCAATATATCCACATAAGCACCATCTGCTGGCTGCAAACGGTAAAATAATAAATAATTGAAATTATTTAATATTTCCCTGGTTAAAAATGTATAATGCAAGTTTTTGTCTTTTTTTCACGTGATTTGTTCTTTCTCCTTTTGTCTCCAGTCAATATTTTATTAACTGTCATTTGTTTTTAATTGTAGCCAACATGCCTAACCTCCTGCAGTGTTTGAACGCCCCCATCCTGACCGCTGCCCAGTGTAGCAATGCCTACCCCGGAGAGATTACCGGCAACATGATCTGCGTTGGCTACCTGGAGGGAGGAAAGGATTCCTGCCAGGTAATTGCCATCCCCTTTTTTAATTTTTGTATATAAAGTTGTACTGTTCAAATAAATGTGTTATCTCAAACTATTAGTAGTTTTTATAGGCTGAGAATTTTTTTTTTTTTTTTTTTTATATTAGTTTAAATGTAAAAAACAATGAAATTCAATATATACATTATAGTCCAAATGTTTAGGAGAAGTTTTGAAATTAGATTAAATATATTTCTTCTCAAGTAAATGCATAGTAAAACAGATATTGTTTAGCAATATTTCATAGTAGTTGGAAAAGCAACCAATAAAATTATGGCAATATGTAAAAAATAGCATCTTAAAGTATAACTGAACCCAAGAAATAATATGTAATAGGGTTGACTTACTAAAACTGGAGAGTGCAAAATGTGTTGCATCTCTGCATAAAAAAAACAATCAGCTTCAAGCTGAAGTTAGAAGCTGGCTACCATGCACAGCTGCACTCTCCAGTTGTAGTAAATCAACCCCATTATCTTTTAGCTTACCAGTTCAAAAGGTATGGTGGCTGCATTATTTTTCTCATTTTCAGGTTAAGAATTTTTTTTTTTTTTTAGCAAATATAGGAATTAACTGTTGATCCTGCCAGACTTGTAATAGCAAAGGTAAACCTGCTTGAAATCCAGCCTTGATGGCTACTATGGCTCCTTCCATTGATACAGTGGAGGTAATGAGTTTAGCCACCCAGGGACAGGAAGGGTGTCATCCCATGGATTACCAGGTGGAAATATAAATAAACTAGCGTGAAAAAACCAACACAGCCACTACATCTAAATACTTTTATTACGGTAAATTACCCAAAGTTCTAAAAAAATGATTTTTCTGTTTTTCAGGGTGACTCTGGTGGCCCCGTGGTGTGTAACGGACAGCTCCAGGGTATTGTCTCCTGGGGATACGGCTGTGCCCTGAGAAACTACCCCGGTGTCTACACCAAGGTCTGCAACTACAACTCTTGGATCGCCAGCACTCAGGCTGCCAACTAAACTTTCAACTGAAGTACTTATTCAGATTATTCTATTCTCTGCTTCTAGAATACATCAAATGATGTGCTAGACTCAGACTTTACAAATACATTCTCTAATGACTGAATAAATCTATTTCTTCTTAAAAAAATTGTTTTGTTCATTGTATATATTACTGCAACTATTAGTTCTCCATTTGCTGCTCATCTTGGCTACAGAATTTACGCTACAAAAAAAAACAACATATGCGATGCAGTTTGTCATTAGCACCATTGTTTTTATCCCCCCATCCTCCCCCCCAACCATATTCATCAGTGGTTCTCAACTCCACTTCTCAGGGCCCACTAAGTGCCGGTTCACACTAGGACGACTTGTCAGGTGACCTAGTCGCCTGACAAGTAGCGTCCCGTTCTGTACAATGGAACCGTTCTAGTCGGAGCAACGCAAGTCGCTCCATCTTAGAAAAATGTTCCTGTACTACTTTGGGGGCGACTTGAGGCGACTTGCATAGACTTCTATATAGAAGTCGTTTTGCAAGTCGCCGCCCCTGTCGTGTACAGGTCGCCTCGGTGAGGCGACCTGCAAGTCGTGCCGCCCCTAGTGTGAACCGAGCCTTACAGGCCAGATTTGAAAAATAACCGAAATACATCACAGGTGATATAATTTGCTGCTCAGTGATTGCAGTATTCTAGTCTGCATCTCCCCAAGGTAATACTCTATATCTGGCCTGTTAGTGGGTCCTGAGGACAGGAGTTGAGAACCACTGCTATACATCAATACAAGGGTAGCTCCACATTTATGGGGGAAAAAAGCAAATAAAAAAAAATAATAATATAGCATATACAATGGTACCGTAGTCAGGACTTTGTATAAATTAATATATAAAATTAAACACTCTAAACAACAGACTTGGATTAAAAAAGGCTGCAGTTTTATTATAGGCTTAGAATAAAAAAAACATATATCCTTGAATATATATCATATATAAAAACTAAATTTTATTCAACATTACTATTCATATTAATAAATAATAATAATAAATAATACTAATAACCTAGCTATCAAAGCTCAGGTTAAAATAAATATCATCAAATATCATCCGTATGCCAGGATCACTTAGGATCCTGGCACCTCCCTACAATTCCTACTCTAGCCAAATTGTAATTGAATGTTATTAAAAAATACCTTTCCTGTTCATTCTGCAGCTGCACTAATTTTCTGTAAAATTCAATGCAATATGGCAATCTGGAGGCCTTTTATACACAGTTGGTGTACAAAAATTCCACAGAAATATAATTTCCTGCTTGTGATTGGCTTACTAAATTTATGAAATGTTCGCATTAAGATTTGTATTAAGTCAGATTTTCAGTATCCTCTGCAACAAAAATATAATTTTTGGTGAGCTACTCCCTAATGGTTAATTACTTCTATAGGGATGCTGACACTGCAACTTTCCTTATTAGAACACTGAAAGTGCTTCAGCTGATTAGTAATGAAAAAATCACGCCCATTCAGATTCACTTTGCACATCGACACGAACAAACAATGTTTTCTTCAGAGCAGAAACAGGTAGGAATTTGCAACAAGGTTTGTTAAAACCCTTGCAATGTACATAGATCACCCAGAGGGGATTTCTCAACAAAAGTGTATATACTTTGTATTACTTTGTTGTACAGCTACAACTTAGGATATCAATCAATCTGTCTAACGCGCAGAAGTTTAGAGACGGGATCTCCTGCAAAGTTCTTAACATTCCAAAATATTATTGGCAGCACTGGTGTAAGTGGCCACAATAATTCTCCCTTCATTAGTAATGGTAGTAATGTTAATACTTCAGCATTGGTGGTCGGTGACAAGATAACAAAAATCAATCACCCCCCAAGGATACACCTCTTAACAGAAGATGGGCAACAGCACTTTCCTGGACCCATTCACTATCAGTTCTCTGTAGCAAGCCCATGTAGGTTCCCCTATCAGAGTACGAAGCACATACTTCAGCAGAAGTACAGCAACGTATGTACAATTTAGTGTAATAGGGACTACCCAATATCTTCCATAATCTTAGCGGCAGCTGAGAGGACCCCAGAATCCCAGTGGGGAAATACCACACACACAAAATCAGCACTCACTAATAGCAATCCTAAATGTCCCAGTACATATAGATGTCTTTCCAAAAAAGTTCACAATCTTTCCAAGTCCAGTGTGGACCAAAAACTTTAACACCATCCTCTCTGGTCTAACCAGAGAGGGTGGTGTTGGAGTATTTGGTCTATATTGGACTTGAAAAGATTGTGAACTTTCTTGGAAAGACATCTACACTCAGAGGCGTAACTAGAACATTCAGGGCCCCGATGCAAGAAGCCATGAAGGGCCCCGCCCGAACCCTGACCTGGGCCATTCCCTCCGAGCCCAAAGCCCTTCCCACTGATCCTATGACCCTTTACGGTCTTGCAGTGGATCCCTTTCACATGTTGTGAAGTCCTTCAGTCTTGGGCCCCGCCATGGTGGCGAAAGGCCAGGGCCCAGTCTCAAGTGCGATCTTTGCAACCCTGGTAGCTATGCCAGTGGGGTCAGTGTGGACTGTGAATGGTGTCAGTCAGTAGGGCAGTGGACGTGGTCAGGAGAGAAGTGGACATGGTCAACAGAGGAGTGGACGTGGTCAGTAGGGCAGTGGACATGGTCAGTAGAGCAGTGGACGTGGTCAGTAGAGCTGTGGATCTGGTCAGTAGAGCAGTGGATCTGGTCAGTAGAGCAGTGGACGTGGTAAGTAGGGCAGTGGATGTGGTAAGTAGGGCAGTGGACATGGTAAGTAGGGCAGTGGACGTGGTAAGTAAGGCAGTGGACATGGTCAGTAGGGCAGTGAACATGGTCAGTAGAGCAGTGGACATGATTAGTAAGGCAGTGGACATGGTCGGTAGGGCAGTGGACATGGTCAGTAAAGCAGTGGACATGGTCAGTAAGGCAGTGGACATGGTCGGTAAGGCAGTGGACGTGGTCAGTAGGGCAGTGGACATGGTCAGTAGGGCAGTGGGCAGGGTCAGTAGGGCAGTGGACATGGTCAGTGGGTCAATGGGTAGGGTCAGTAGGGCAGTGGACATGGTCAGCAGGGCAGTGGACATGGTCAGTAGGGCAGTGGATGGGGTCAGTAGTTTTTGTTTTTTGTTATTTTATTTTTTATTTTTTAGTGGTCAGTAGGGCAGTGAACATGGTCAATAGGGTAGTTGATATGGTCAATAGAGCAGTGGACATGGTCAGTAAGGCAGTGGATATAGTCAGTAGAGCAGTAGACATGGTCAGTAGGGCAGTGGACATGGTTAGTAGGGCAGTGGACAGGGTCAGTAGGGCAATAGATGTGGTCAGTAGGGCAGTGGTCAGTAGGGCAGTGGATGGGGTCAGAAGTTATTATTGTGTGGCCATGCATGAAGATATGCGCATGCCCATAATAAGTCTTGAGTGACAACTAGACATGCCCTAACTCCCACATGTTTGCATGCACGTGCGCATGCGCGTTAGCAAGTAGAAATACTTGGTGCCCACTTGGCTATTTAATATGGCTCCAGAGACCAGAGGGTTGCTGAGTAGTCATCAGCTACTAGTGTCTGTGGCTGGATCCGGTGCTTGCTTATGTGTTTACCCGGCCTGTTTTGGACTCTGCTTGTTACTGATATCCCATTGCTGACTCCAGCTAGTGATCTGACTCTGCCTTCTGCTCTCTGTTGTGGTACCTTCTCTGCCCTGCTTTGGTTCTTGAGTCTGCACCTCTCATACCCAGCTGATATTACCTGCCTGACCACTCGAGATCCTGCACCCAACCTGCTTCAGTGCCTACACATCTGCCAGAGAATCCTGCATCTGCCTGCTTACCAGCCTGCTTGCTGCCCGCTGTTCTACCCCTGCTACCGTGTCTTTGCATTGGCCAGCTCTCCAGTCTGTCTGCTGCTTGGCACCTGCTGCAAGAATCTCCTAGCCAGGATCTCATCTCCTACAAGGCAACCGTGCCACTCCTTGTCCTGTTGTATCCTGTCATCACCTTCAAGAGAAACAGGACAGAAGGTGTAAGGGGAAGCCCTCTCGTCAGCTCAGCCTCAACCAGGTACTTTACACCCGGACAGCAATAAAAACCTGGCAGGGGATCTAATCCTTTGCCTTCATAGTCTAAAACTGTTGTCAGATGAGAGATCATGTCGTTGGTGATAAATCTTCAGTGTTGGGATAACTAATAGATCACCAATGTTCTTCTGTGGTCCCTAACTGCTACCTTGCTAGGGAGCAAGATTTGGGTAGATCATAGCTGTAATAATAGCATGCAATGGCAAGCTGAAGATTAAAATCATTAGAAAGACCTCATCTGGGATATGCAGTTCTGTTTTGGGCACCAGTTCACAAAAAGGATATCGGGAACTGGAGAAAGTGCAGAGAAGGACAACCAAACTGATAAGAGGCATGGAGCAGCTCAGCTATGAAGAAAGATTAGAGAAAATGAATTTATTCTCCCTTGAGAAGAGGAGATTAAGGGGGGATATGATCAACCAGTATAAATATATTGGGGTCCATACAGTGAACTTGGTGTTGAGTTATTCCCTTTAAGGTCTTTACAGAGGACAAGGGGGTACTCTTTACATCTGAAGGAAATAAGATTTAACTCCCAAATACGGAAAGGCTTCTTCACAGTAAGAGAGTGAAAATGTGGAATAGACTCCCTCCAGAACTAGTTCTGGCCAGCTTAGTAGATTGTTTTAAAAAAGAGCTGGATGCATTCCTTATTTTTCCAAAATATAATTGGATATTAACATTTATATGTAGTAACTAGGGATGAGCTTCGTGTTCGAGTCGAACCCATGTTCGACTCGAACATCGGCTGTTCGATCGTTCGCCGAATTGCGAACGTTATGGGCCGTTCGCGCTAAATTCGTGTGGCGCGTCACGGCCCATAATTCACTGCGGCATCGCAGTGCATTGCTGGCTGATGATTGGCCAAGCATGCACTATGACCCGCATGCTTGGCCAATCACAGCGCCGTCAGTAGAGAGAGCTGTAATTGGCCAAAGCCAGGGTGGCTTTGGCCAATTATGGCTCAGGGGATTTAGTACACACCCCACACTATATAAGGCCGCCTGCACGGCGGCCCTGTGTAGTGTGTGTTCCGGTGTGCTGAGAGATAGAGAGAGAGAGAGACAGTGTCATTTGATTTGAGTTAGATAGATTAGGCAGAACAGTCAGTCAGTTAGCTGCACTTACAGTGTATTGTGTATATATATGCATCCCAGGTGTTGCATATATATATATACACTGTATTCAGTTTAGCTAGATCCGTTCCTGTTATCTTCTATCTAGACTATTTACATTTAATGCAGTGCGTCCTGCTCACAGTGTTCAGCTAGATCCGTTCCTGCTATTTACATTTAGTGCAGTGCGTCCTGCTCACAGTGTTCAGCTAGATCCGTTCCTGTTATCTTCTAGACTATTTACATTTAGTGCAGTGCGTCCTGCTCACAGTGTTCAGCTAGATCCGTTCCTGCAATTTACATTTAGTGCAGTGCGTCCTGCTCACAGTGTTCAGCTAGATCCGTTCCTGCTATTTACATTTAGTGCAGTGCGTCCTGCTCACAGTGTTCAGCTAGATCCGTTCCTGCTATTTACATTTAGTGCAGTGCGTCCTGCTCACAGTGTTCAGCTAGATCCGTTCCTGCTATTTACATTTAGTGCAGTGCGTCCTGCTCACAGTGTTCAGCTAGATCCGTTCCTGTTATCTTCTAGACTATTTACATTTAGTGCAGTGCGTCCTGCTCACAGTGTTCAGCTAGATCCGTTCCTGTTATCTTCTAGACTATTTACATTTAGTGCAGTGCGTCCTGCTCACAGTGTTCAGCTAGATCCGTTCCTGTTATCTTCTAGACTATTTACATTTAGTGCAGTGCGTCCTGCTCACAGTGTTCAGCTAGATCCGTTCCTGTTATCTTCTAGACTATTTACATTTAGTGCAGTGCGTCCTGCTCACAGTGTTCAGCTAGATCCGTTCCTGTTAAATTCCTACTGACAGGCAGGCTTGTCTGGTTACAGTATATAAAGCTACCTGAAGAAAATTACAGGTGTTCTATTTGATCCTATTAGTACCACGGTCAGGCAGCTAGACTATTTACATTTAGTACAGTGCGTCCTGCTCACAGTGTTCAGCTAGATCCGTTCCTGTTATCTTCCTACTGACAGGCAGGCTTGTCTGGTTACAGTATATAAAGCTACCTGAAGAAAATTACAGGTGTTCTATTTGATCCTATTAGTACCACGGTCAGGCAGCTAGACTATTTACATTTAGTACAGTGCGTCCTGCTCACAGTGTACAGCTAGATCCGTTCCTGTTATCTTCCTACTGACAGGCAGGCTTGTCTGGTTACAGTATATAAAGCTACCTGAAGAAAATTACAGGTGTTCTATTTGATCCTATTAGTACCACGGTCAGGCAGCTAGACTATTTACATTTAGTACAGTGCGTCCTGCTCACAGTGTTCAGCTAGATCCGTTCCTGTTATCTTCCTACTGACAGGCAGGCTTGTCTGGTTACAGTATATAAAGCTACCTGAAGAAAATTACAGGTGTTCTATTTGATCCTATTAGTACCACGGTGAGGCAGCTAGACTATTTACATTTAGTACAGTGCGTCCTGCTCACAGTGTTCAGCTAGATCCGTTCCTGTTATCTTCCTACTGACAGGCAGGCTTGTCTGGTTACAGTATATAAAGCTACCTGAAGAAAATTACAGGTGTTCTATTTGATCCTATTAGTACCACGGTCAGGCAGCTAGACTATTTACATTTAGTACAGTGCGTCCTGCTCACAGTGTACAGCTAGATCCGTTCCTGTTATCTTCCTACTGACAGGCAGGCTTGTCTGGTTACAGTATATAAAGCTACCTGAAGAAAATTACAGGTGTTCTATTTGATCCTATTAGTACCACGGTCAGGCAGCTAGACTATTTACATTTAGTACAGTGCGTCCTGCTCACAGTGTTCAGCTAGATCCGTTCCTGTTATCTTCCTACTGACAGGCAGGCTTGTCTGGTTACAGTATATAAAGCTACTTGAAGAAAATTACAGGTGTTCTATCCCAGCTTAGTGCAGCTACAGGCCATTAGTATGTCTGGAAGGCCAAGAAGGAGAGGCAGACAGTCACAAGCCAATAAGAGAGGGCAAGCAGGCTCTGTGTCTAGTGCTGGTCGTGGAGACGGTGCATCCTCATCAGCACGTGGCCATGGGACACGCTTGGCCTTTTTTTCGGCAGCTGGCCGCGTTGAGCCGCAACATGCGGAAGACTTGGTCGAGTGGATGACCAAGCCGTCCTCATCCTCCTCATCCTCTCTCACCCATGCCCAGGGTGCTTTGTCTGGCAAAGCAGCGGCTTCTTCCCTCAGCTCAATGTCATCAGTGACTCCTTCCCTAGCTCCACCATGTCCTCATGAGGATTCCCTCGAACTGTTTGACCACAGTGTTGGGTACATGCTCCAGGAGGATGCCCAGCGTTTGGAAGGCTCTGATGACGATACTGAGCTCGATGAAGGCAGTAACATGAGCGCGGACAGAGGGGGTGCCCAAGAAGGACAGCAATCTGGCAGTCATGCTCCCCCTGCTGCAGCATACTGCCAGGTTTGCTCCAGTGATGAGGAGGGAGGGGATGATGAGGTCACTGACTCAACGTGGGTGCCTGATAGGAGAGAGGAGGAGGAGGAGGAGGAGGAGGAGGAGGAGGAGGAGGAGGCGGCAGCACATCACCAACGAGGCAGGATGCCCTCCAGGGGCCAGCCTAAGGGCAGCACATTGACTGCATCACACCCCAAAGCTCCACATGTGCAGGGCGCTGCAGTCTCTGCGCGTTATTCAAAAAGTTCTTTGGTGTGGGCCTTTTTTGAGACGAGTGCATCAGATCGCACCGCTGCTATTTGCAACATATGTCTCAAGCGTATCTCGCGTGGCCAAAACATCTCCCGCTTGGGTACCACATGCTTGACCAGACATATGTTGACCTGCCATGCAGTTCGTTGGCAAGCGTATCTAAAAGACCCACACCAAAGAACAAAGAGGATCTCTCCTTGCTCCTCATCAGCTGAGATTTCCAACCCCACTAGACCTTCAGTCCTCTCTGAGACCTGCAGTGAGAGGAATGAAGGTGTAGAATTAGGTGTGTCACAGCCAAGTACTTGTGGGCAATCTGCTTTTGGTACACCGACGTCAGATTGTACCAGGCAAATTTCCCTGCCCCAGCTGCTGCACCGCCGAAAGAAGTTTGCTCCCAGCCATCCACATGCCCAGCGGTTGAATGCTAGCTTGGCAAAATTGCTAGCACTTCAACTGCTGCCTTTTCAGTTGGTAGACTCTGCCCCCTTCCGTGAGTTTGTGGAATGTGCGGTTCCTCAGTGGCAGGTACCCAAACGCCACTTTTTCTCACGGAAGGCGATTCCGGCTCTCTACCGGCATGTGGAAGGCAATGTCCATGCCTCGCTGGACAGGGCGGTCAGCGGTAAGGTGCATATTACCGCTGACTCATGGTCCAGCAGGCATGGACAGGGACGTTACCTAAGTTTCACGGCGCATTGGGTGACTCTGCTGGCAGCTGGGAAGGATGCAGGACAAGGTGCAGTAGTGTTGGAGGTTGTTCCGCCACCACGCCTCCAAAATGCTGATTGTGACACACCTCTCTCCTCCACCCCCTCCTCTTCTTCTTCCTCCATGGCCTCTTCCTCGGAACCAGCGGTGCTCCGTAGGCGTTCAAGGGGCTACGCAAGTACGCAGGCCAAAAGATGCCATGCGGTGCTTGAGCTGGTGTGCTTGGGGGACAGGAGCCACACTGGGGCAGAGGTTCTGTCAGCTCTGCAGGGGCAGGTTCAGAGGTGGTTGACGCCACGCCAACTTAAGGCAGGAATGGTGGTTTGCGACAATGGCACCAACCTCCTCTCTGCCCTCCGACAGGGACAAATGACCCATGTGCCCTGTTTGGCTCACGTCCTTAACTTGGTGGTGCAGCGGTTCTTGGGCAGGTACCCGGGCTTACAGGATGTCCTGAGGCAGGCCAGGAAAGTCTGTGTGCATTTCCGCCGGTCATATAATGCCAGTGCTCGGCTGACGGACCTCCAAAAGGAGTTTAACCTGCCCAAGAACCGCCTAATCTGTGACATGCCCACCAGGTGGAACTCAACGTTGGCCATGCTGCAGCGGCTGCACACGCAGCAGAGGGCCATCAATGAGTACCTGTGCGACTATGGCACCAGGACAGGGTCAGGGGAGCTTGGTTTTTTTTCCCCACGCCAGTGGGCCATGATCAGGGATGCATGCACTGTCCTGTCACCATTCGAGGAGGCCACAAGGATGGTGAGCAGTGACAGTGCATGCATCAGTGACACTGTCCCCCTTGTCCACCTGTTGGAGCACACGCTGCGTGGAATAATGGACAGGGCACTTGAGGCAGAACAGAGGCAAGAAGAGGAGGACTTCCTTAGCTCTCAAGGCCCCCTTTATCCAGACAGTGTTCCTGCGTGCCCGCCGATCACACAGGAAGAGGACGAGGAGGAAGAGGAGGAGGAGGAAGATTGTGTCAGTATGGAGGTGGAGCCTGGCACTCAGCATCAGCAGCAGTCTTTAAGGGATCAGTCCCAAGAAACACATGGACTTGTACGTGGCTGGGAGGAGGTGGCTGCGGACCATGTCGTTCTTAGTGACCCAGAGGACTCCGGACCAAATGCCTCAGCAAACCTACGCTGCATGGCCTCCCTGATCCTGCAAAGCCTGCGTAAGGATCCTCGTATTCGTGGTATCAAGGAGAAGGACCAATACTGGCTGGCAACCCTCCTTGATCCACGTTACAAGGGTAAGGTTGCGGACCTTATCTTGCCATCGCAGAGGGAGCAGAGGATGAAACATCTTCGGGAGGCCTTGCAGAAAGGTCTGTGCAACGCGTTCCCAGAGACTGGGAGGTTACAAACTCCTGTTTCTGGACAACGTGTTGCTGAGGCTTCGGTCAGTCAAAGAAGGAGCGGTGGAGAAGGTGGCCGTCTGACCGATGCGTTCAGACAATTTTTTGGTCCGCAGCCCCAAGGTATGATCGGTTCCAGCAACCATCGCCAGCGTCTGTTTTACATGGTGCAGGAATACCTAGGGGCAAGATCAGACTTGGACACCTTTCCCACCGAAAATCCTCTGGGTTACTGGGTCTTGAGGATGGATCACTGGCCAGAGCTTGCACAGTATGCAATTGAGCTACTGGCCTGTCCTGCATCCAGCGTTCTTTCGGAACGCACATTCAGTGCTGCTGGAGGCGTGGTAACCGATCACAGGGTGCGTCTGTCCACCGACTCGGTCGATCGGCTGACCTTCATAAAAATGAATGAGTCTTGGATCACCACCAGCTACCAAGCACCTGATGCTGATGTAACCGAATAATTTTTTTTGAAATCTCAGATCCCTTCAAAGACTGCCTATGCTGATGCTGAGTGACTATCCCTGAGTAATTATCCTCTTCCTCCTCAATCATCACGCTGATAGCTTGTAAGAACATTTTTGGTTCTGGGCGCCACCACCAGTGCCTAAGGCACAATTTTTCAGCCCCTGTTTAACAGGGGCGTGTAATTACAATTTTTGATGTAATACTTTGCAGCAGGGCTCGTTCCTGCATTCCAACTAGAGTGTCTGTGAGGGGTTGCAGTGTTGTGGCACCAGCACCAGTGCCTAGGGCCCAATTTTTCTGCCCCTGTCTAACAGGGGCGTGTAATTACAATTTTTGATGCAATACTTTGCAGCAGGGCTCGTTCCTGCGTTCCAACTAGAGTGTCTGTGAGGGGTTGCAGTGTTGTGGCACCAGCACCAGTGCCTAAGGCCCAATTTTTCTGCCCCTGTCTAACAGGGGCGTGTAATTACAATTTTTGATGCAATACTTTGCAGCAGGGCTCGTTCCTGCGTTCCAACTAGAGTGTCTGTGAGGGGTTGCAGTGTTGTGGCACCAGCACCAGTGCCTAAGGCCCAATTTTTCTGCCCCTGTCTAACAGGGGCGTGTAATTACAATTTTTGATGCAATACTTTGCAGCAGGGCTCGTTCCTGCGTTCCAATTAGAGTGTCTGTGAGGGGTTGCAGTGTTGTGGCACCAGCACCAGTGCCTAAGGCCCAATTTTTCTGCCCCTGTCTAACAGGGGCGTGTAATTACAATTTTTGATGCAATACTTTGCAGCAGGGCTCGTTCCTGCGTTCCAACTAGAGTGTCTGTGAGGGGTTGCAGTGTTGTGGCACCAGCACCAGTGCCTAAGGCCCAATTTTTCTGCCCCTGTCTAACAGGGGCGTGTAATTACAATTTTTGAAGCAATAATTTGCAGCAGGGCTCGTTCCTGCGTTCCAACTAGAGTGTCTGTGAGGGGTTGCAGTGTTGTGGCACCAGCACCAGTGCCTAAGGCCTAATTTTTCAGCTCCTGTTCAACAGGGGCATGTAATTACAATTCTTGATCTAATATTTCACAGCAGGGCCCTGTGAGGGCTTACAGTGTTGTGGCCACAGCAACACCTAAGGCCCAAATTTCTGCTGAGTATATAGGGCAGGACCCTACTTTCAAACATCTAACTTACAAACGACTCCTACTTGCAAACGGAAGGAGACAACAGGAAGTGAGATGAAATCTACCCCTAGGAAGGGAAATTCTCTCCTGTAAGAGTTAATATGGGAAAACAATTTCTCCTTTCCACTGATGCTTTCCAATCCTTGTTCCACAAAAAAACCCAAATTTTCAAAAAACATTTTTCATTGGGACAAAAAAGTGAGGTGAAATCTTCTGAAGAGGAGGAAAGACAGCAAAACAAATGTCACAGGGGTGATAACCCTTCCCTATGTTTTCCAAAAAGCTTAGAAAAGATTTTTTGGCTGGAGCTAAACACGTTAAAAATGTTCAAAATTACAAACAGATTCTACTTAACAACAAACCTACAGTCCCTGTCTTGTTTGCACCGCCTGTATACTGCTGTTCAGAGTATATAGGGCCTGGTGGCCCCACACCTTTCCTTATTTTAATTTGGGTGCGGGGTTCCCCTTAATATCCATACAAGACCCAAAGGGCCTGGTAATGGACTGGGGGGTACCCATGCCGTTTGTCTCACTGATTTTCATCCATATTGCCATGACCCGACATGACATTAAACCCGCAAGCAGTTTTAAATGAGATTTTTTCCTTTAAAAATGACATTTGGTGCAGGGACTGTTCTAAACATGGGAAACATGCGTCACTTTACAGGCATACTATAGACACCCCCCAGGTACGATATTTAAAGGAATATTTCACTTTTTTTTTTTTACTTTAAGCATCATTAAAATCACTGCTCCCGAAAAAACGGCCGTTTTTAAAAGTTTTTTTTGCATTGATACATGTCCCCTGGGGTAGGACCCGGGTCCCCAAACCCTTTTTAGGACAATACCATGCAAATTAGCCTTTAAAATGAGCACTTTTGATTTCGAACGTTCGAGTCCCATAGACGTCAATGGGGTTCTAACGTTCGTGCGAACTTTCGGTCCGTTCGCGGGTTCTGGTGCGAACCGAACCGGGGGGTGTTCGGCTCATCCCTAGTAGTAACATCAGAGGTTATTGATCCAAGGGAATATCCAATTGCTTCTTGGGGGATCAGGAAAGAATTTCCCCCCACTGGAGCAAATGTTGCTGTAGGCATAGGCTTGTGTATATTGTGGTTTTCTATTTATTTCTTTTTTTCTATTAGTTGAACTATGTAGACTTATTTCTTTTTTGACCTGAGCCTCTAGCAACCTAAAAATTCCTTTAGACAAAACAGAGCTATGTTGTGAAAAGAAATAATTAAGATAAACTGACAAAATATATATATATATATTATATATAAGTGTGATTTGTTAGGATGAGCTACTGCCCCGGCACTGAACGATTGCTTCATGGCTGCCCAACTAAATAAGCCTGACCAAATTCAAGTGTTGCATGGAAGACAAGGGGTAAATTTTGTGCTACTTATAAATTAGAAAGAGGTGAAGACCATCGCCCCCTTCTGTATTAAAAAAGAACAGCCACAAAGTTTATTACCGGGTCTCCCTCTGCTATTTCGAACTGTGCATACTGGATGCACAAAAATATGTGGCAGAATCGTTCTTTCTTGATTCTTTTAAGTGAAGAGAGGAGTTGAAAACTGTAGGTCTCTTAACATACCATCTGTCCTTAAAATCCGCCTCCATTTCTTCAGCTCCAGCATTTAGAGAGAAAATCATCAGTTTTAGCCCCTGCCCCGGTTTGTGTTGGTACCAGTACATGTTGTAGTAACTATTGTCATTCTGATAGCAGTTCAGCACTACCGGTTTTCCTGACTGAACAAGAAGTCCTTCAGTTTGTTTCACTTCTACCAAATTGTAACCTGTAAGATACAACATGGAATTACATTAAATTATTACTGTTATCAATATTATTATTATTATTATTATAATTATCATTATCATAATTTCTTTTGTTGTTATTTCTATTATTATTATTTGTTGTTACTGGTGGTGTTGTTATTATACATGTTTGTTACAAACATCAGACACTATTACAAAGATGTAGATAAAACAAATGTAACCATAACTAAAACTTTCACAATTCAATTATGTTTGCTGTAAGCTCATCAGCTTTTTCAAAGATCAATTTTTCTTCTTCTTCGATGAATGTTATTCCTAATCCTATTAATATTATTATTATTATTATTAATATTATTATTTGTTGTTATTGGTAGTGTTGTTGTTCTTATACATTTTTGTTGCAATATAATAATGATAAAATAATAATTGTAGGAAGAATAATAGTAATAATAGTTCATAGTGTTTTTATTTTAATGCTACTACCTTACTGATCAACCATGACAAACATTTGTAAAAATAATAACTAATATATGCAACATCAAAAAATGATGACAGCAATTTTGCTCTAACATGTATATTATTATTTTTTACTTATATTCTTATTCATAATGATAATATATATATATATATATATATATATATATATATATATATATATATATATATATATATATATATATATATATATATATATATATATATATATATATATTTGAGTGGGGTATTTCTCTTACTGAGCAAAGTCATTATTTAGGCTGGATTCACACTGTTCATTAATTAATGCATTGCGCCACAATGCACGTTATGTGCATTGGTGCACCTCAAGACACCTACAATGCATACTTTAACGCACGACACAAATGTAAATGGGCCCCTAAGCAATTGCACAAATAGAATTGAAAATAATAAAAAATATATAATGCAATAATATAAATTAAAAAAATATTAATAATATATTGAAAAATGATGATCTACTACTGTTACGTTGTGTTATTATTATTTTAGGATAAAATAGGGCATTTTCCTTATTTTTTTTTCTGTAATATCAATAAAAACAAGATATAACTAGTGTATACCCCTTACTTCTGTTATTATTATTTAGAAATCCTGCAAATGCTATTATTATATAGAAATACTGGCAGCAAACTGGTAATAACAAACTTTAAGTTGATAGACATTCTTCAATGAGCACAATGATTTGAAAATGTTTTGCAATATGCACACTCTTTTTTTCAGTGCCAGTGAAATTTTTATAATAACAAAAAAAAATTTTAAAATTTCAACATCAAACAAGTTATAGAAGAATCGTGCAATTACCTGGTAGAAGGCTTAAAAACAGGACCAAAGATAGAAACTGTGTCATTGCATTCAGGAAAGTTGATGTTTTCTGGAAAAAAGTATACAAGAATATTAAAATTAATAACTTTTCTATATACAGTATGCAATCTCAGCACAGGAAACCTTACGTTTCAATCAAAAATAAATAAACAAATAAATAACCATGCTCCCTTTTGAAGACAATATTGGTTTTAAAATGTCAGTAAGGAAATATTCTGTACAAAACTATTTGTAAATGACATAAATATATAGATATTCACATAAACATATAGCCGTGCCTTTTTTGCACTGCAGCTGTCTGCCTTTCAAATCCTGCACTAAGGGATTCTAAATGTTCACTTGTTTCCTGTTTTGAACTTATCGGTGGATTAACTCTATGGCACCCAAGATGCTACTTTTTTCCTTTCATTGTACAGCTAAAAATCTTAGCACAAATTTTGAACATCAGGAGGGCAGAGCTTTAAAAAAAATGGGTGTGTTTTGTCTAGGTTTGGCCAATTTTAGTAGACAGTTTGGGCAGAATGATACAGTTTTTGTAAGGGGTTGCTTGTGTATAATGTAGGACTAAAGGCAAAACTTTTTTTTTTGAATAGAGTAAGCCCTGTCAAGTTTTTTTTCTGCACTCTGTGTCCCAAAACAGAAAGTGAGAGGGAATCCCTGGTTGTTACCAGACCTAGTGTCCCCAATGGATGGTTTCACCTCTATTTCTGTTTTAAAGTTAACCCAAAATTGGGGATTTTCCCTGATAGGGATTATAATCCTTCTCCACTCTAACCAAAACTAAAAAAAAAAAAAAAAAAAGCCTTGGCTATACTTTAACCGCTTGCCGCCCGCACTATACCTGAAAGTTGGCTACAAAGTGGGCTTCCAATACCTTGAGGGTGTCCATGGGCGTCCTCCCCTTATCACGCTGCCTGCGCATCCCCGTGCAGCGAGCTCTCTGATCATCAAATCTTTTGGACTCGGCTGATCACAGATCAGGGTAAAGGGCCAATCACAGCAGCCCTTTACCACGTGATCAGTTGTCAGCCAATGACAGCTGATCACAGGATGTAAACACAAGCTGGTTATCGGCTTTTCTCTCCTCATGCTAACAGTGTGAGGAGAGAAGAAGAAAGCTGATAACCAGCGTCTGTTACAGGGACATCAGTCCCAACAGTGTCCACCAGTGCTGCTAATCAGTGCTCACCAGTTCTGCCAATCAGTGCCTACCAGTGCTGCTAATCAGTGCCCACCAGTGCCACCTAGCAGTCCCCATCATCGCCACCTATTAGTGCTGCCTATCAGTGCCACCTCTCAGCGCCCATCTGTGCCACCTACTAGTGCCCATCAGTGAAGCCCCACCAGCGCACATCAGTTAAGCAGAAAAATTAACAAACTATGACATTTTTATTTATTTTTTCTATTTTTTTTTAGCAAGAATAAAAAAAAAATAGCGGTGATTAAATACCACCAAACTAAAGCCCTATTTATGTAAAAAAAAATAGAGTTGAATAGCGTTTTGCATGACCGCTCAATTGTCATTCAAAGTGTGACAGGGCTGAAAGCTGAAAATTGGCCTGGGCAGGAAGGGGGTAAAAGTGCTCAGTAGGCAAGTGGTTAAAGGCTAAGTTCATCTTCTTTTTTCTTTTTTTTCTAATTTCTCCTCTATGTACCAATATACCATTAATGTACCTCTGCTTCAAAAAGAAATACAAGATTTCTTTAATTTTGAGAAAAAAGCCTTACCTGAGCCATTGCCGTATTTCCTATAAAGCTTCATCACTTGCTGGTATGTAGACATCAGAGAAACCAGTAAGACACAGGAAGGAATTCATCAGCTGACCTCATTAGCACATACCTGTGGCTGCCTTCCCCCCTTCCGGCAGATCACTACTTCCCACCTCCAGGTTTTCCAGTGCAATTAATCAGTGATCACTGTTCTCACTAAATACACAGACATCAATATTTTTTTTTTTTTTTTTTTATTTAATCTTGCATAGGTCATTCATTTGGTATTTTGGAGTGTGCAGGAGAGGAGAGATCAGATAACATCCTATGTGGATAGAGATGAGAACCGGAGAAGTGTGTCCTGGGTTCTGTAAAGCTCAGCATATACTATACAATTGATTTAGATCTGCCATCAATTATGTAGTGCAAGGACCTGCCTGATTGGATACAGAGTGATTGGATAGATAGGTGTGTTCTCCTATTCTATAGTTCTGGTAAATCTAAAGGAGATTTTACAATCAGATTTTATAGTGTATGGTCACATCTATGCATCTAAAATGAACTAGTGGTACTTTTGTTGCCATTAATTGTTCACGGCACACCAAACACAGAAGCAAACACATATTTTGCCATGTGAAAAAACAACTGACAAACACAGTAAAAAGACATGCAACCCACATCATGCCAAAATGTCTGTCAGAGAATGGTTCACAGAATTGGCCCATCTGCTGATGCCCAGGGGAATCTCAGATTGGCATATAGGCAGTGGGGGCCGGTCCATAAAGGGAGCAGGGGCACCGCCCCCATAGTTTGCAGAATCTAATCATAGAACGCTTTATCTTTAACCACCTCAATACTTTGCATTCTCACCCCCTTCCTGCCCAGGCCATTTTTCAGCTTTCAGCGCTGTCACACTTTGAATGACAATTGTGCGGTCATGCAACACTGTACCTATATGAAATTGTTATCATTTTTTCCCCACAAATAGAGCTTTCTTTTGCTGGTATTTGATCACCTCTGCGGTTTTTATTTTTTGCACTATAAACAAAAGAAGAGCGACAAGTTTGAAAAAAACACAATATTTTGTACTTTTTGCTAAAAAAATATCCAAATTTTTTTTTTAACAATTTTTTTCCTTAGTTTAGGCCATTATGTATTCTTCTACATATTTTTGGTTAAAAAAAATCACAATAAGCGTATATTGATTGGTTTGCGCAAAAGTTATAGCATCTACAAAATAGAGGGTAGATTTATAGCATTTTTATAATTTTTTTTTTTTTTTACTAGTAATGGCAGCGATCTGCAATTTTTATCGTGACTGCGATATTGCGGCGGACACTTTTGACACATTTTTGGGACCATTCACATTTGTACAGCAATCCGTGCTATAAAAATGCATTAACCACTTGAGGTCCGGGCCATAGCCGAATGACGGCTACAGCGAGGACCTCAATTTCCGGGAGGCCGTCCTGGGACGTCCTCCCCTGTGCACGCGCACTGCGCGCACCCTGCAGGGCGCACGGTGTGCGCGCTGTGATCACCGAGTCACGGAGACTCGGATGATCACGGATCCGAGTATGAGGCCGGTCCCGGCCCCTTACCATGTGATCAGCTGTCAGCCAATGACAGCTGATCACATGATGTAAACAAAACCTCGGTGATCGGTTTCATTTACTCCTCATGCTGACAGCGTGAGGAGGAAAAAAAAAGCCGATCACCGGCTTATGTCAAAGGGACATCGGTCCCGAAGAGGAAGGAGGCACATATGCCTCATTTGTGCCAACAAGTGCCATCTGTCATTGCCACCTGCCAGTGCCCACAGTGCCCACAAGTGCCACCTATCAATGCCCACAAGTGCCACCTATCAATGCCCACCAGTGGTGCCAATCAGTGCCACCTAGCAGTGCTGCCATCAATCAGTGCCCAATCAGTGCCCATCACTGCCACCCATCAGTGCTCATCACCACCACCCATCAGTGCCCATCACTGCCACCCATCAGTGCCGCCTCATCAGCGTACATCAATGAAGGAGAAAAATTACCTGTTTTCAAAATTTTATAACAAAATATAAAAAAATATAATTTTTTTTCTTTTTCAATTTCTTTAACAAAAACTAAAAACCGCAGAGGTGATCAAATACCATCAAAAGAAAGCTCTATTCGTGGGAAAAAAAATGATAAAAATTTCATTTGGGTACAGTGTTGTATGACCGCGCAATTGCTGAAAATTGTTCTGGACAGGAGGGGGGTTTAAGTGCCCAGTTAGCAAGTGGTTAATTACTGTATAAATGTGACTGGCAAGGAAGGGGTTAACCCTAGGGGGTGATCGAGGGGTTAATTATGTTCCTAGGGAGTGATTCTAACTGTAGGGGGAGGGGATTCACATGGGGACGTGACCGATCGTTCCTCTGTACTGAGAGCACACTATCGGTCTCCTCTCCTCTGACAGGACGTGGATCTGTGTGTTTACACACAGATCCACGGTCCTGCTGTGTTACCGGGCATTTGCGGGTGCCTGGCGGACATCGCGACTGCCGGGCACGCGCATCGAGTCCCACGTGACACGGCGGGCGCGCGCCCCCTGGTGGGGTGACGCCCTCCCAGAACGAGTGCCGCGCTGCCTGGCCGTCATATGACAGCCGGCAGGCGGCAAGCGGTTAAATAACTGATAATATGACTAACATTTTTTAACATCTTAAAAATGTATCGTTCCATGAGTGTGGCTGTGCACTGTGCAGGGCAATGGACTAATAGGGCGTACACACGGTCGGACTTTGTTCGGACATTCCAACAACAAAATCCTAGGATTTTTTCCGACAGATGTTGGCTCAAACTTATTTTGTCTACACACGGTCACACAAAGTTGTCGGAATTTCCGATCGCCAACCACGCGGTCACGTACACCACGTACGACGAGACTAGAAAAGGCCGGTTCAGAACCAAGCACGGCACCCTTTGGGCTCCTTTTGCTAATCTCGTGTTAGTAAAAGTTTGGTGAGAGACGATTCGCGCTTTTTCAGACTCGTGGCTTTCAGATCGTTTTCTGCCGTTCAGTTTGTGCTTGTGGGTTTGTATCTGCTCTTCAGTGCGTGCAGCAAGTTCCGCGTGACTTAGTCATTGTATTCTTGTTCGTTCGTTACTGTTTTTCAGGTCGCTCTTCACAGGCCTTGCTTTTCTTCAGTGCGTTCTGTTACTTCGTTCTGAGCAGCCGACCGTTTTCTAGCCATGTTTCGTATGCGTACTCCTCGTAGAGTTCGTGCTGTGCGGGGGCTTGGTGTTGGGGTCCTGACCTTGACAAAAGTCCAGTCCATGAACAGGGTGGGGAGGAGTTCATGGACCAAGAATTGGTTGCTCCAGCGTGACCAGTTCTGTCATATGCCTTTGCTCCGTGAGATCCGTGAGAATAATCCTGATGATTTCAGGAACTTTCTCCGGATGACGGACCCCGTGTTTCACCGTTTGTTGGCTTCGCTGACCCCCTATATCAGCAGGCAGGATACCTGCATGAGGCAAGCCATCACTCCGGAGCAGAGGTTGGTCGCTACCCTGCGGTATTTGGCCACAGGGAGAAGTCTGCAGGACTTGAAGTTCTCGACAGGCATCTCCCCCCAGGCTCTGGGGATCATTATCCCAGAGACCTGTTCTGCCATCATCCAGGTCCTGCAGAAGGAGTATATGAAGATAAGATTTTTATCCTTTAATATCACATTTTATTGTATTGAATGTTTGCTAATATATTGTATTTCTTTCCTCATTCCCTAATTACCATGATTGGAATATGCTGTGAATGTCCCCTTTGTCCTCATGCATGCTGGATTTTTATGTAATTATTATTTTATGTCCTTCATACATATTTGCCCTTCACTAACCTCCCCAGCATGGTGTCTCCTGCCCTATATTCACCTCATGTAGTCACTTAACAATGTATTTTATCAGCTCCATAGTAGTGCTTTTACTCCAAACACCCCCTAAAATGTTTTGAAATGTTATTTTTGATTTAAATTCAGGCAGAGTGCCAGAGGTTTTTTTTTTTGTGGTGTCCCCAAATAATTTTTAGTAACCCTCCCTCCCCCAACTGCTAAGTCAGCTGATACCAATTCTCTATCTATCCTCAATCATCTATCTGCTGACTTTGCCAAACCCATACACGCTATACCCATCTCTTTAGTGCTCAGATTTATGGATGAATTCCCCAAAGCATGTAGTGCAAGGGCCTGCCTGTATACTTTCCAGTGGTACTGTTTAAAGTTTTTGTATCCTATTATTATCTTGATAGGTAATAGCAGAATGTCCAAATGTCCTCAAATGTGTACAATGTGTATTTATATCTTTGTATTATGACACTTCTTACCTGTCCAGTGGTCTGCCAATAGTGTAACTAAGGAGGGTCTGTTCAAAGTAATACCCATTATTTAGACATTCATCTCTCAATGAAGTGAAGAGGGTTACCTGTCCAAGATTTCCACACACCCCCTATAATGTTAGAATTAGAAATGGCCCATGGGGGGGAGGGGGAATATGATAGGTGTACCTTATACTTTGGCCTTGTTAAATTCCCCTTAGTAAATGCTATCTGGAGGTTGCCCCATAACGTTTGTGTATAATCTGCTTGCCATGTTTCAGAGTAAAAATAGTAATGTTTATTGTTTTTTCCTCAACAGTTTCCTTCCACGCCACAGGAATGGCAGACTGTGGCCTCCCACTTTGCCGAGCGGTGGGACTTTCCTAACTGAGGAGGGGCAATTGATGGGAAACACGTCCACATCGTCCCACCACCCAACTCGGGGTCGTACTATTATAATTACAAGGGGTTTAATAGTATAGTGATGTTGGCGGTGGTGTCGGCTAATTATGACTTCTTGTATGTGGACGTGGGGAAGAATGGCGGGATGTCCGATGGTGGAGTCATCGCCCAGACGGAGTTCTACAGGCATCTCCAGAATGGCAGCTTGGACTTGCCAGCTCCAGAGGACAATGTGGAAGGACTCCCATTTGTGTTCGTTGCTGATGAAGCGTTTGCGCTGGGGGACCACCTGATGCGGCCATTCCCAATGAGGACCCTCACCCCGGAACAGAGGGTTTTTAATTACCGGCTGGCCAGAGCCCGAAGAGTGGTGGAGAACACATTTGGAATCCTGGCCAGCCGGCTCCGACTATTTCTGACACCCATCCATATGGCGGAGTATAAACTGAACCATATTATACTGGCGTGCTGTGTTCTCCATAACTTTTTAAGGAAACATTCGGCCAACTATGATGGCTCAGTTGGGCCTGAGGCCGGAATCCTACATCAAACCACACTGACGGCGCTTGAAAGTGGCCGTCCTGGCTTGCCCTCCCTGAGTGCCCGTGATGTCCGGTTACGCTATTTGGAGTTCTTTGCGGGTAGGGGGGCTATCAATATGCCAGACAATCTGTGAAGCCTTTTTATAATAAAAAAAAAAAGAACTTCTTGGTGGACATTTACTGCTTGTGTTTGTTTTAGCTGACCCTGACAGAAATGTGTTGAGTCCAGAAAATGTCATGATTGTGTAACCTTATACAAAGCACTGTTGGCTGTTATTTCCTAAATGCAAAAACACATTTCACTACAAGTGCACTTGCAACTGCACTGAAACTGCACTTGTAGTGCAAACAGGATTTGCCCTTAGGAAATAACCCCCATTTTTGCTGAAAACAGCAATTACATCACCCCAAAAGTGTTGTATTGTAGTGTTGAGACAATAATCCACACATTCTTGAGTAAGCAACTTTTTTATACCTGCACAATCACATGTGCATTTACCAAAGGTTTTTAAAACAAACCAACATGTTTGTTGTATAACAATTTTTGCAGTAGCATTATCAAAAATCGAAATGTCCATTTCAGATAAAACAGGCCTGTGTAAAACCAACAAGAAAGACAAAAAACTTGAACTTACAAAGTTCACATTAGGTAAAACCTGTAGGCTATATCAGACATCAGTATTTAGGAACTGGGTTTGATATAGTGTTCAGATGGGGGGAAATCACCCCTGGAAAAGCCAAATTTGGAAGATGCACACCAATTTACGAATGTCAACATGTGCTATCTGCCATCAGGGGGGATCAAGGGACATGTTTTGGGGGAGCAAGCCCTTCCTCAACGCTACTTTATAATTGAGGAAGGGGTTGCACCCCCAAAACGCGTCCATTAATCTCCCGTGATGGCAGATAGCACATGTTGACACACTGTGTGCATCCTCCAAATTTGGCTTTTCAAAACATTGCAAAAAGTTTTAAAAGATTGGACCACAATCCAAAAAGTGATTTTGTGGAGTTTTAAATTCGCCCCAAAACATCAATGATGTTATTATTTTTTTTAATCACATCCTTGATTTTTTGCTGTATGTTTTGCAGTTCTACATTACACCCCATGATCTCCCCGATCAGGATCTGGGCACTTTCTGATGTGAAACGTTCTGGATCCCTCACATCACGATCACCTAAAAAGAGAGAAACAAAACAAAAACAGGTATCAAAAATCTGCCACCATCCATCTCTTTTACCTGAGTCTGTGGTCGCAGACACTCACCTGTTGTGGTGCCAATCTCCACCACATCTTCTTCTTCCTCCTGCTCTTCTTGGGTTGGTGTTAGTTCCCCTTCTTCCAGAGGTGGGGGGTCTGTGGTCTCCTCGGATGAGGGGTGTCCTCCGAGTCTTTTCTCCCCTATGTAAAACAAAAATGGTATAATTAGCACACAGATATTTGATGGCAGAACTAGAAATAGGAAACATTGCTTGGAAGTGGGGTACGATTGTCTATTTTAGCCGAGTTCCAAGATGTCTTTTTTTTAATGCCCTTTGTCAAGCTGCAATACTTTACCTGTTTGGTAGAAGCTTCACAGATGGAGACCCCCTATAGTATACACTGTAGCACCTGTGTGGCCCCCTAATAAAAATGGTGTTCTGGGGTCCCACAATAGTGCTCCAGTGTCCAGATGTGAAAACAGCTGCTCAGTGTCCTCTCCTTACACAGAATCTAGTTTGCATTTCATTCTAGTAACAAACCCATCTACACAAACAAATATTTGGCATCCAAGTAGGCCCCAAAAAAATGTGGGAAAATGCATATGGCCTAAACAATGGTGTTTTAGAGGCCGAAAGAAAAATGTTTGATACGAACGAATAATGGGCCCATGAACATTAAAGTTGCCCTTTTAAACGTTACAATTAATAAAAGCATATGGAGCAGCACGAATGGAATAAAGACAGAAAGAATAGGAACACAGCACAACTACTTACTTTTTTGCAGCACTCTCCGGATCTTTCGGTACTGCTCTGGCTCTCTCAATTTCAGGTCCGACCACCGCTTCCTGAGCTGATCTTTTGATCGTCGTACCCTGAAATTTTTCTGCAGACTTTTGATCACTTTCGCCATGATCTTGGCCTTTCTGATATTGGGGTTGGGGTAAGGCCCATACTTTCCGTCATAGTCGGACTTCTTCATGATGTCGACCATCTCCAACATCTCCCCAAAGGACATATTTGTGGCCTTAAAACGTCTCCTTCTGGATCGGGACGTGTCCGGATCCGGGCTTTCCTCCTCCTCCTCCTTGTTCCTGCAATTATCACGCACCTGCTGTGACTCCGCCATGTGCTCTTCCCCCACTGCGCCGAACGAAAAGGGGCGGGGAATAGACTAGAAAGAACGTCAATGGCGGGCGGAGTTACACGCGTGCGCAGTGTGTATAAAGCGTAACACGCGTGCGTATTACGTACGATCTGTGAGCGGAGGAAGGAGCATTGGACGCGCCGATCGTAAGAACGAAGGTAAGAGACAAACTTGTGCCTATACTGCTTCTACATTGAGGAGAGTTTTGTCTGACATTAGGCTTTGTCTTGTGTTGTGTCTTGCAGTGAACATGGATATGCTAATGAAAGATAATGAGTTCATGTCAGTATTCCTAGATATGTTAAGGGAGCTGCCCTGTCTGTGGGAGATTAAACACCCCCATTTCAAGAACCAAGCAAAGAGGAAGGCAGCACTGGTGCAATTGTGTGAAATTGTGAAGCAGGTGATCCCCACGGCAGATCTTCATTGGTGGCCTGAGGAGCACATATCTAAGGGAGAGCAAGAAAGTCCTGGATTCACAGAGATCCGGAACAGCAGATGACATCTATGTCCCCAGGATGTTGTACTACGAGAGGCTGCATTTTATGGCAGACCAGACTGAACCCAGGCCATCCCTCTCCAGTCTTCCTTCCACGCTTCCTTCCCCCCCGGCTGAGGCTTCTGACGCCCAACCTGGGCCTTCCAGATTGAGCCAGGTATAGCATTCCTCTAAATATTTCTGCTTGTACAATCAATGATGTTAACTAGATGTTAGTTGGGAGTACTAATTTAGGATTGTGATTGATGATGCAACAACTAAAACCATGTCCCTTTTTCATACACAGGGAAGTCTCAGCCAGGAGGTGGCCGGGCCGAGCCGGCTGGCTGATCTGCAGGTCCCTCCACCCCCCCTGAAAAGAGAAAGTGTCAGGAGGAGGAGTGCCCTAGAGGAGGCTGCCAGAGGACTCTTTTGGAGGGCTACAGAGGTCCTGGGAGCACCACACACCGTGGAGGAGGACATTGCTGCCACCTTTGCTTTAAAATGCAGAGGATGGAGGAGGGCCAACAAGCCATGTGTGAGGCGCTCATATTGGAGGCTCTTAACAAAGGTATGAGGGGCCAAATGACAGCTCAGACACACCTTTGCGATGGTCCTCCTCCTCCTACTGCAGGTCCTCCTCCTCGTCCTCCCTCTTCTCCAGGTCCTCCCAGTCCTCCTCCTCCTCCTCCAGGTCCTACCCCTCCTCCTGCCACATCTCCAACAGCACAGCCACAGCCGGGAAGGAAGCGTGAAAGGAAGACCAGAAAGTGAGGACCCTGGATCCAGTCTGGTCGGCCAAAAAATGCAGCCTCTTGTGGTACCACAGCCTGGGGACACACATGTCATCTGCTGCTATCCGGATCTCTGCGAATTCTGGACCAGACTGCCCTCCCTTACATATGGACTCCTCAGGCCACCGATTTTGATGTTCAAGAATTGATGTCTGCCGTGGGGGTCCAAGGCTTCGCTAATTTCTCCTGTTGATCCAGTGTTGCCTTCCTCTTTGTTTGGTTCTGATCCCTTAATAAAGGATTTTTGTTTTGAATTATACTCTCCTATGTGTTTTACTTCAAAAATGACAGTTTGTTTGTGAGGATTCAGGTACATTTCAAATATACAATGTGAAATGAACAAGGGACACCAACAACAAACAATCTCCTTGAGATTAAATAATAAAAGATATCAATGGTGTTAGGGTAACTTGACACACAAAACACACACAAAAATATTCTGGAGTAAAAATAAAAATAACATTGAACAAAGATCAGCCTTTGAAAAAATCCAAACATTAAATTAAAAAAAAGGCTTAAAATCCCCCAAAAAATTAAATAAAAAAAAAAAAAAAAAATCTGTCAGATGTGACAACTAATAACAATATATTCAGGGAATCCCAATAAAAAAACAAAAATAAAACTTTGTGAGAAGTGTGTGTGAATATGAGCAGCAAAACTACTTCATTCTTGTCACATTATAAAGAAGAAGAGAGTGCGCTGTATTAAACCATTTTTAACATTGCAGCGTGACGAAAGTGCTGTATCCATTGCGAACGCTAAGTTTACCAGAACGAGCTGTTCCGGTTGGAATTTCTTCTGAGCATGCGTGGCACTTTGTGCGTCGGAACAGGCCACACACGGTCGGAATTGACGCGATCGGATTTTGTTGTCGGAAAATTTTATCTCCTGCTCTCCAACTTTGTGTGTCGGAAAATCCGATAGAAAATGTCCGATGGAGCCCACACACGGTCGGAATTTCCGACAACACGCTCTGATCGGGACATTTTCCATCGGAAAATCCGACCGTGTGTACGGGGCATAATAGGTTCTTATTACAGCCGTTATTTTTTTACAAGCATGTGATTAGAGCCTGAGGCTCTAATTGGTTTGCTTTATGTTGTTCTCGCACACCGAACCCTCCCATTTTGTAATTTTAGTGAATCAATATTCGTCATTGGTTTCCGGCTTCTCATCTCGGCCAGTCAGGACAGGAGGTTGAAGGGCTCTGTTTGTGGGGTGAGTGCAGACCTCGAGGCATTTGTGCGCGCCCTCCCCAAAACTGCTTATCACCAGCCGCCACTGCATATAGGCATTCACCAATGCAAATGCGCATGTGCAGAGGGCCACGAACAGCTGTGAATATTAATGTGCAAATGCGCACGCAACATGTGACAGATTCTGGCACCCAGTGGCCTATATAACCGCTTGCCGACCCGCCCTCATCATTATACTACAGCAAGTTGACACAGCTGAGTGAATCGATGTAGATGTACGTCGGGCGCTTTAGGAGCAATAGGGGGTGTGCGCGTGCCGCCAGATCTGATTTGTGTGGCCAGCAGGTGCGATGTCTGCTGGCCACCCACGATCGCTCCACAGAGAGCCAGAACGGGGATCTGTCAATGTACACAAACAGATCTCCATTCTGACAGGGGAGTAGAGAGAGTTCTGCTGTTCCTAGTGATCAGAAATAGCGATCTCTCTCCTCCTCCAGTCACCAAACTCCCCCTACAGTTAGAAACACCTCCCTATGGAACACTTAACCCCTTGATCCCCTCTAGTGTTAACCCCTTTCCTTCCAGTGACATTTATACAGTAATCAGTGGCTATTTTTAGCTCAGATCGCTGTATAAATATCACTGGTCCCAAAAAAGTATCAAAAGTGTCACAAAAAAATCGCATATCGCTGCCATTACTAGTAAAGAAAAAATGTAAAAATGCCATAAATCTATCCCCTATTTAGTAGACGCTGTAAATTTTGCGTAAACCAATCAATATACGCTTATTGTGGCCCCAAGTGCAGCAAATGCACCACAAAATGCGGTAACAGACCATGCTCCGCTCCCAAAAAAGTTCTGGAGCTTCTCTGGGGCGAATATTGCGTGTAGGGCAGTCCATTCACTTGCATGATCAGTGAACATGCTCAAAAACAAACGCATGTGGGAATATGAGTCTTCGCTACATGGAGATGTGAACGGTGCCTGACAACTGAGTGTCTCCGTCCATTCCCTCCTGTGTACGTATAAAGATGGCCATACATTTTGCAATCTGATTGTACAGTCTCTGTACAATTCCCTTTATATTTACCAGATCTATGGAATAGGAGGGCACACCTGAACAGTCCATTCAATTTGTATCAAATCAGACAGGCCCTTGTACTACATAGAGTGAAAACAGCGCAGCGTTAAAAATCTAATGTCGAGTATTAACATATTAACATACCGTGGTATAGAAAATAAAATGTGATTAACATATACGAAAACTCTAACATCATCATTTAATTGATGGTATCTCAAAATAAAGTGCACTGTGCAAATAGTGAAACAACATTAGTTGTACAGTCCCCTTGGTGAGTAAAACGTTAATCCATTCATATATGATGATGAGAGGGAATCCAGGGGTGGATTAAAGGAGTCACCTCCATGTGTGCATCCACCACCCAGGGGAGAAGACTAAATACGCTTACCAGAAGGTAGCAACAATCAGGCATGTGATATCAAAGCTCTGGATAGCGAGTGGTGCAATTCCTCCTTCTCAACTGAGCCACTTCAGACAACCTCAACCCGGCAAGTGGAAATATGGATCAGGATGGTAATGTCCAAGATGGTAAAAACCTCCTTCCACCACAAAACCATTTGGTAGGTTGGTTAGCAGCATCCATAAAAGGTAACAAAAAGCCTCCACATAGTGAAAAACCATATGATTACGGGTTTTACTTAAAATTAAAGGCTTTGCATAGATTCCAAGATATATTGCATCAAGTAAAAAATCTCGTCTGTGATCACAAAAGCATAAAATTCAAAGAAGGCGCAATGTCATGGAAAGGACTCATCAAATCCGACGCGTTTCGTCTACAAAGACTTGGGAAGTAAAGGGTTCTGTGAGATGACCTAAAGGGAAGTGAATGCTGAGAGATGATCTACAGGAAGTGATGGAGTCTGAAAATCAGTTCAAATAAACTGACAAGAATTGAAACCTCCTGTGGACAAGGTAAGTGAGAGAAAAGCACATTGTGAAGGCTGGGTAAGAAATGGCATTGGAAAACGCTTCTATTTATTATGAAAAGTGAAATTCTGCCCGAAAAGGTAAACTTATCCTTTAAGCCATGGGTGCTCAACCTGTGGCCCTCCAGCTGTTGCGGAACTACAAGTCCCATTATGCCTTTGCCCTTGAGAATCACACTTACTGTCAGCCTTGCAATGCCCCATACGACTTTCAGTTTTGCAACAGCTGGAGGGCCACAGGTTGGGCACCCATGCTTTAAGCTATTAAATTCTTGCTTGATCCTTGCTTGATCAACTGGAAAGCAGTTGTCAGCAAGGGGTTAATATCATTATCTGGATCAATTTAAAATTGCTTCTGTTGCTAAAGTGAAGAGATAAAGAGGAGCGCCCCCTGCTGTATTTATAAGTAACGGCCAGAGTGTTTATTACCAGGTCTCACTCTACAATTTCAAACTGTGCATACTCGCAGCACAGAAATATGTGGCAGAATCTTCCTCCTTGGACTCTTTTAAGTGAAGAGAGGAGTTAAAAACTGAAGGCCTCGTTAAATGCCATTTGTCCTTAAAATCCGCCTCCATGTTTTCAGATTTAACGTCCATGGAGAGGACCATGAGCTTCATCCCCTTTCCTGCTTTGTGTTGGTACCAGTACATGTAGTAGTAGTTACTCGCATCCTGATCACAGGTCAGCACCACCGGTTTTCCTGGCTCAACAAGGAGAAGTCTTTCAGGTTGTTTCACATTTACCAAACTATAACCTGCCAAAGATACAAGGTGGAGACACATTAAATCATTATAACATTAAAAGAATGTAAACTCTATCACAAGGATGACACCAGTAAAAAAAAACGTTTTGATTTGCAGTAACAATAACTGAAACGTTGACAGTTAAATTGTTTTTGCTCTATACTTCTTGGCTTCTCCAAAATTCTATAAACTATTATTATTGATATTATTATTATCATTAGTAGTAGTAGTGATAGTAGAAGGGGTAATAGTAGCATCATTTGGTTTTACTTTTTTTAAAATAGAATATTAATAGTAAAAATAATAATTATTATTGTAATTATTACTATTATTAGCGGTAATATTAGCATCATTTGTTTTTACATGTTTTTTTTTTTTTAATAATATTTTTATTGATATGAATAAAATTTCAATAGTTGTGTAGCCTTTCTATTTATCAACAGCAACAAACATTGTAAAAATAAATATAAATCATGATTGTAATGTAAGATCTTAGAAAAGTGGCAAAATTATTCTTCCTTCTTTTTTATTATTTCAGTGTATACACCTTATTGAGCAGCAGTTAAATATATGTATTGTAAAGTTATTACTGTAACACATTACAAGTTGTAATAGTGGTGCTAATATTGTAAGTATTTATTATTATTAGTAGTAGTAGTGGTAGTAGTAGTAGGGGTAGTAGCAGCATCATTTGTTTTTACATTCTTTAAATAGTAGTAATATTATTGTAGTTATTATTATTATTATTATTATTATTAGCTGTAATATTAGCATAATTTGCTTTTGCGTGTTTTTTAGTAGTATTATTATAACACCAGTAGTAGTATCATTTGTTTTCACATTTTTTGTATAGTAGTAGCAGTAATATTATAATTTGTTTTTTACATTTTTATTTTTATTGATATGAAAAAAAATGCAATATTTGTGCAGCCTTTCTATTCATCAACAGCAACAAACATTGTAAAAAATAAATATAAATCATGATTCTAATGTAAGATCTTATAAAAGTGGCAAAATTGTTCCTACTTTTTTTTTTTATTATTTAAGTGCATACGCCGTATTGAGCAGCAGTTAAATATAAATGTTTGTAAAGTTATTACTGTAACACATTACAAGTTGTAATAGTGGTGCTAATAATGTAACTATTATTATTATTATTATTATTATTATTATTAATAATATTATTATTATTAATTATATTATTTAACTTTTGCAGAAAATCTTAAAAGCAACCTGCCGCAATTTCCCACACTCACCCCTCAACTCTAATATAAAAATTCCTAGCTGCTAAAGATTCTTCAGTCTGCACAATGATATGGTGACGCTTTGTGATAAGCATATTATTTTGCCTGCTGCTCTATGTGATCACTTTTTAAAGGAAAATCCCATGTGGTTAAATTGTATCCTTTGACTTTAAATACATATATAGTTATACACAGCTTAAATCTTAATGTTTTAAAGTCGTTGGGGTGGATTTACTAAAGGAGCAGCGTGCTGATCTAATAAAATGAATGTTCACTTTGTAAAGTGAATGCTAATAAATAAAGTAAAGTCGACCATGTGTAAGAAAAATTAAAAAATCTTTTTTTTTTCTTCTACCCCACAATTAGGTATTCAAAATTAACAAATTTATTTAATTCACTAACTTTCCTTTGCTGTTGAATTGCTTCTATTTCTTTAGTAAGTCAACCCATCTATCACTGCTATTCTCATGATTGCCATCCGTTACCATGTAAAGTTTTGCTTAGAGATTTGAATACATTTACATATACACTGATGGTGAGATTTTCCATTTACAAAAAAATAAAACAAAATTTGCAACATTAAAACCATTAGCGGAATCCTGAACTCACCTGGTAAGGAACTGATGACCAGAATCAGAGATAGGAACTTTGTCATTTCCATCTTGGAGACAGATGTTTCCTGCAAAAACTATTAAAAAAAAACTATTAAAAAAATGAGGTATTTAAAATGAGGTGATATCAACAACACCAAAAAGCCTCGTGCTTCAATGTAGAAAATTACTGTAATGAGTTTTAAAATGTAGCCACTTCATTTGCAATCATTCCTCAACTAGATATTTTTTCTAAGGCACCTGTCGATCTTTCATTTACTGTAATAAGGATTTCTAAATATTTCCCTTGTTTCCTGTTGGGTACTTGTTGGTGGCACTCAGTTCTGGTTGGCTTTAGATCAAATTTTCATTGTGTAAATTATTGTAGTTCAGTGTTTGTAGACCACGCCCTGAGCAGTCCCAATAATAGCATGTCAGTACAGATTTGGAACCCTTACAGGTGGAGCTTATAAAAAAGGGTGTAATTTGTTTAAAATTTTTGTGAGTCAATTTGGGCAAAATGTCTTAGTGTTTAAATGGAAGATAGCGGTGAAAATAATCAGCAAAGGAACCCAGTGCAAGAACAATTTTTGGAGTACCAATTTTATTGTAAATAGATAGATAGATAGATAGATAGATAGATAGATAGATAGATAGATAGATAGATAGATAGATAGATAGATAGATAGATAGATAGATAGATAGATAGATAGATAGATAGATATTATTGCTATTCTTATTTTATTATTTCTTGTTTTTGGTGTTTTTAATATTTTTATTTTGTATTCTTCATAATAATATTAATAATATTGATGTTTTATATTATAGTAGCTGCTTAATTAGATTGGGATCATTATTATTTTGTATCTAAGCGCTGGATCAGCCTTTATGATGTCCTGAACTTTCTCAGATAGCATTTATTGCCCAAAAAAGATTCACGAAAAATTTAATTTGATGTGTCATACCACTGTGAAAAGGTCCAAATACCACTTTATTCCAATAAAAGTGAGGGGGTCAATCCAAAGAGTAGTCAATAGGTTTTGGGGGTCCAAAAACACCCCCTTCAGTGGGGCGTGGTACCAAAGCAGCTAATGACAAGACCTATGCTTTTAATCACATTGGAAGCCATACTATTATAGAACCAGTTCACTTCTAGTCCATTCACATTGTTCCCAATTAACCGCTTGCTGACCAGCCTATAGCACTTTTATTGCTACAGTGCGGCAGCTGTGAGCAGGATCACATAAATACATGTGATCCTGCACTTCCACCTGCAGGGGGCGCATGCTCTGGCAAGCTGCTTCTGCTGGGATTATTCACAAAAAGTGACCCGGTCATGAAAGGGGTAAATCTTCCAGAGGTCAAGTGGCTAAAGCTCTTCTGAAAGGGGTGTTTTTGGACTTTTACAAGAAGGATTAATGTCTAGGGTATGAAGCTACCCACTGCCCAACTCCACCTAAGTAGAGTTGGGCAGTAATAACTACAATGCTTATCAATTTTCAAACCATCCCCAGAAGAGATTAGTGTCGAGTCAAGGTAACAGCTGGAGCAGGTCTTAAGAGTTGCATGACCAACATTAAATGAACATGGGACCTTGAGCAGCTGCACAGTATGCATGAATGGCACATTCACCCTGATGTAAGATATGGTTGTAAAGTAGGTTGGATTTCAGTGCCTTGTGCACCCCAATACATTTCAACTCCAGTCCTAATTTTTTTTCCCATTTTTGGGAATGAGTAAGAATCTCTGTGTCACTGGAAGAGAAAGTGAAGGTAAATCTTCCCAATTGGCATGGAAAGCAGTTAAAACCTTAAGCTAATTCATGAGAGTCAATGACCATCCAGACAATGAGAGTCTGGGTGGCCAAATACCAGGCCTGAATACTGCCATGTGGGTGCTGGGGTCCTTAACCCTTTGTATGCTTTAGCCAGGTGGAACTGAAACTTACTGAAGGATTCTTTACATCGGTCCAGTGGGGCAGCAGGTGGAAGCAAATATAAGGTAAGTATCAGCAGCAGAAAATAGGAGAAGAGTCTACCTTAAAGCTGGACTACATGGGAACTTATCTGGGGCTGCCTTCTTTATATTACAATAATGTAACATATAATTCAATATAATTCAATGTATTAAAAATGTATAATTATTTTTTTGTCTCCCTTTCCCCGGTTGGTATAGGGCAGGAGTGCCCAACTAGCGGCCCTCCAGCGATTGCAGAACAACAAGCCCCATCATGACTCTGCCTGTGGGAGTCATGTTGTAACAGTCAGCCTTGCAATGCCTCATGGGACTCCGTAGTTCCGCAACAGCTGGAGGGCCGCCAGTTTGACATCTGTGGTACAGGGTGTATTTTTGTATGTATATTGTTTTGATATATGTTTTATTCTTACTCTACTTTGGATAATTGTTACCTATTGTTTACATTTTGTGACAGCTTTACTTGTACTCCTACCCAGGGTCGAAGGTCCTGAAGAAGCGATTCTGTGAAACGCATTGACCCATGCATTTCTGAAGCATTTATTTCCATCCTTTTTGGAAAAATAGGTGCTGATAGGTATGAAAGAGAGCAGAGTGACAGAGAGGTTGGCTTATCAGTCTGTTATTTCTCCTATTACTGTCCAATCACAGACTGGGGAGGGACAAGACCTGTAAGTGTTACTGAACAGTGTGATGCTTCTAATTTCTCTTTCCAGTCCAGGTTAAGTGAAAATAAAATCACAGCAACAAGTGCTGTTCTCTGTGGCTGAGCTGTGTAAATCTCAGTACTAAATAAACAGAATTACAAATAATTTAGCAGGTAAAACAGCTCCCATGTATGTATTTCATCTGTGTTTTAAACTGTTTGCCTGGAGTTCGGCTTTAAAAACAGTTGTGCCAGGCTGATGGCATTGACAGATGATGATAATAGAAAGTAAAAAAAAGAAAAGAAAATAAGAGTCCATTACATACAGTATCTAACAAGAGTAAGTACACCCCTCACATTTTTGTAAATATTTTATTATAACTTTTCATGTGACAACACTGAAGAAATTACGCTTTGCTACAATGTAAAGTAGTGAGTGTACAGCTTGTATAACAGTGTAAATTTTCTGTCCCCTCAAAAACACTCAACACGCAGCCATTAATGTCTAAAACACTGACAACAAAAGTTAGTACACCCCTAAGTGAAAATGTCCAAATTGGTCCAAAAGTGTCAATATTTTGTGTGGACACCATTTTCCAGCACTGCCTTAACCCTCTTGGGCATGGAGTTCACCAGAGCTTTACAGGTTACCACTGGAGTCCTCTTCCACTCCTCCATGACGACATCACTGAGCTGGTGGATGTTAGAGACCTTGCACTCATCCACCTGCCGTTTGAGGATGACCCACAGATGCTCAATAGGGTTTAGGTCTGGAGACATGCTTGGCCAGTCCATCACCTTTACCCTCAACTTCTTTAGCAAGGCAGTGGTCATCTTGGAGGTGTGTTTGGGGTCCTTATCATGTTGGAATACTGCCTTGCGGCCCAGTCTCCGAAGGGAGGGGATCATGCTCTGCTTCAGTATGACACAGTACTTGTTGGTATTCATGATTCCCTCAATGAACTGTAGCTCCCCAGTGCCGGCAGCACTTATGTAGTCCCAGACCATGAGACTCCCACCACCATGCTTGACTGTATGCAAGACACACTTGTCTTTGTACTCCTCACCTGGTTGCCGCCACACACGCTTGACACCATCTGAACCAAATAAGTTTATTTTGGTCTCATCGGACCACATGACATGGGTCCAGTAATCCATGTCCTTAGTCTGCTTGTCTTCAGCAAACTGTTTGCAGGCTTTCTTGTGCATCATCTTTAGAAGAGGCTTCCTTCTGGGACAACAGCCATGCAGACCAATTTGATGCAGTGTGCAGCGCATGGTCTGAGCACTGACAGGCTGACCCCCCTTCAACCTCTGCAGAAATGCTGGCAGCACTCATACATCTATTTTCCAAAGATAACCTCTGAATATGACACTGAATACATGCACTCAACTTCTTTGGTCAACCATGGAGAAGCCTGTTCTGAGTGGAACCTGTCCTGTTAAACCGCTGTATGGTCTTGGCCACTGTGATGCAGCTCAGTTTCAGGGTCTTGGCAATCTTCTTATAGCCTAGGCCATCTTTATGTAGAGCAACAATTCTTTTTTTTCAGATCCTCAGAGAGTTCTTTGCCATTTGGTGCCATGTTGAACTTCCAGTGACCAGTATGAGAGAGAGGAGCGATAACACCAAATTTAACACACCTGCTCCTAATTCACACCCAGGCCCGGATTTACTCCCTTTGCCGCCCCAAGGCCGGGTCCTTCAATGCCCCCCCCCCCACACACACACACACACACACACAATCACACCACCATTCTGATCCTTTATTGATGACTGCTACAATAGATCAATTAAAAACATATCTCCACACACGAGAACACTGAAAATAACTGGCTTTAATTGTACAGACTGAAAATACTCTGTAATGCAGAAAATGCCTTTTAAAGATTATAGTAGTAAGAAACTCCCTACAATTTTTTAGTTCTAACTTTTCTTTTGGCAAACTCATCGTAGGATAAAGTATTTAAAAGTTCTGACTCAATGGCAAGTAAAGCTAAACTGTTCAGTCTTTCTTGACCTAAAGATGATCGTAACTAGTTCTTTATGCAAATACATTTCATTCATTTTTATGCACCACAGCTCAGTTGCAGTGCATAGAAACAGTATGCATTTTGCACCACACTGCTCAGCACGCAGTGGCGCTGTTGCAGTGTGAACAGGACACATAGAAAACAATTGTTTTCTATTGCCCTTGGAGAGACCTGTGTTTTGCTAGTGCAGAAATCACAGACCCCCTTTTACATCAGTGTCCTCAGTCCCCCCTTTACATCACATACCCTCTTTTACATCACAACCCCCTTTTACATCAGTGTCCTTAGCCCCCCCCCCCCTTACGTCACATCCCCCCTGCCTCATCACAAACCCCCATCACAGACCCTCATTACAGACTTCAAAAGGAGTCTAATGGGACCTGGAGGGGGGTCTCTCTAACAGAGGCCCATTCAGTGTCCATTATAGAATCTGTTAGAAAGAGTCCCCACCAGGTCCCATTAGAGACTGAAAAGGACAGAGAGTACAGTGAACACCTTCATTCACTCTGTTCCTCATGGGACACCCTCCTTGTGCCATGACTCTCACCCTTGCCCCAACCTCTCACAAAGTAAAAATAAAATTGGCACTGTGTAGCACTCCTCTTACCTTAACTATGGGTACTGCAGATGTTGCTGACTCCCGCATCCTCTGTGGCTGACTCCTGTTGGTGGCTGGCTGGCTCCCGCGTCCTCTGTGGCTGGCTGGCTCCCGCGTCCTCTGTGGCTGGCTGGCTCCCGCGTCCTCTGTGGCTGGCTCCTGTTGGTGGCTGGCTGGCTCCTGTGTCCTTTGTGGCTGGCTGGCTCCCGTGTCCTCTGTGGCTGGCTGCTGTTGGTGGCTGGCTCCTGTTGGTGGCTGACTCCCACGTCCTCTGTGGCTGGTTCCAGTGGGTGGCTGGTCAGCACCCTGCTGTGGCTGGCTGGCTCTCTGGTGTGGGTGGGTTACCGTGGGTGGCTCCTGTTGTGGCTGGCTGGTTTTCTGCTGTGGGTCAGTGGGTGGGTGGGTGGCTGGCACGGTGCACACTGCTGCGGTAGGCTGGCCTGGATCCCTGCTGTAGGTCAGTGGGTGGCTGGCTGGCTGGCATGGTGCATCTGCTGCGGCTGACAGAGGGGTGAGCTCTGACAGAGAGGGGGGGCACTGACAGAGAGGGGAGGGCACTGACAGAGAGGGGAGGGCACTGACAGAGAGGGGGGCACTGACAGAGAGGGGAGGGCACTGACAGAGAGGGGGGGCACTGACAGAGAGGGGGGCACTGATAGAGAGGGGAGGGCACTGACAGAGAGGGGGGGCACTGACAGAGAGGGGGGGCACTGACAGAGAGGGGGTGGGCACTGACAGAGAGGGGGTGGGCACTGACAGAGAGGGGAGGGCACTGACAGAGGGGGGGCACTGACAGAGAGGGGGGCACTGACAGAGAGGGGGGCACTGACAGAGAGGGGGTGGGCACTGACAGAGAGGGGGTGGGCACTGACAGAGAGGGGGTGGGCACTGACAGAGAGGGGAGGGCACTGACAGAGGGGGGGCACTGACAGAGGGGGCACTGACAGAGAGGGGGGCACTGACAGAGAGGGGGGCACTGACAGAGAGGGGGTGGGCACTGACAGAGAGGGGGTGGGCACTGACAGAGAGGGGAGGGCACTGACAGAGGGGGGGCACTGACAGAGAGGGGGGCACTGACAGAGAGGGGTGGGCACTGAGAGAGAGGGGGGGCACTGACAGAGGGGGGGCACTGACAGAGAGTGGGGGCACTAACAGAGAGGGTGGGGCACTGACCGAGAGGGGGGCACTGACCGAGAGGGGAGGGCACTGACAGAGGGGGGGCACTGACAGAGAGGGGGGGCACTGACAGAGGGGGGGGCACTGACAGAGAGGGGGGGCACTGACAGAGAGGGGGGCACTGACAGGGAAGGGCACTGACAGAGAGGGGGTGGGCACTGACAGAGAGGGGGTGGGCACTGACAGAGAGGGGGAGGGCACTGACAGAGAGGAGGGCACTGACAGAGAGGGGGTGGGCAATGACAGAGAGGGGGTGGCCACTGGCAGAGAGGAGGTGGGCACTAAGAGGGGGTGGGCACTGACAGAGAGGGGGTGGGCACTGAGAGGGGGGGGCACTGACAGAGAGAGGGGGGCATTGACAGAGGGGGGGGCACTGACAGAGGGGGGGCACTGACAGAGAGGGGAGGGCACTGACAGGGAGGGGAGGGCACTGACAGAGAGAGGGGGGCACTGACAGAGGGGGGGGCACTGACAGAGAGGGGGTGGGCACTGACAGAGAGGGGGGCACTGACAGAGAGGGGGGCACTGACAGAGAGGGTGGGGCACTGATCGAGAGGGGGGCACTGACAGAGAGGGGAGGGCACTGACAGAGGGGGGGCACTGACAGAGAGAGGGGGGCACTGACAGAGAGGGGGGCACTGACAGAGGGGGGGGCACTGACAGAGAGGGGGGGCACTGACAGAGGGGGGGCACTGACAGAGAGTGGGGGCACTGACAGAGAGGGTGGGGCACTGACCGAGAGGGGGGCACTGACCGAGAGGGGAGGGCACTGACAGAGGGGGGGCACTGACAGAGAGAGGGGGCACTGACAGAGAGGGGGGCACTGACAGAGAGGGGGGGCACTGACAGAGAGGGGGGCACTGACAGGGAAGGGCACTGACAGAGAGGGGGTGGGCACTGACAGAGAGGGGGAGGGCACTGACAGAGAGGAGGGCACTGACAGAGAGGGGGTGGGCACTGACAGATAGGGGGTGGGCACTGACAGAGAGGGGGTGGGCACTAAGAGGGGGTGGGCACTGACAGAGAGGGGGTGGGCACTGAGAGGGGGGGCACTGACAGAGAGAGGGGGGCATTGACAGAGGGGGGGGCACTGACAGAGGGGGGGGCACTGACAGAGAGGGGAGGGCACTGACAGGGAGGGGAGGGCACTGACAGAGAGAGGGGGGCACTGACAGAGGGGGGGCACTGACAGAGAGGGGGGCACTGACAGAGAGGGGAGGGCACTGACAGAGAGGGGAGGGCACTGACAGAGAGGGGGGCACTGACAGAGGGGGGGGCACTGACAGAGAGGGGAGGGCACTGACAGAGAGGGGGGCACTGACAGGGAAGGGCACTGACAGAGAGGGGGTGGGCACTGAGAGGGGGGGCACTGACTGAGAGGGGGGGCACTGACAGAGAGGGGGTGGGCACTGAGAGGGGGGGCACTGAGAGGGGGGGCACTGACAGAGAGGAGGGGCTGACAGAAGGGTGGGCTGATAGAGGGGGGTTTACAGAGGGGGGGCACTGACAGAGAGGGATGGGCTGACAGAGAGGGGCGAGGCATAGAGAGAGGGACGGGCTGACCGAGAGGGGCGGGGCATAGAGAGAGGGACGGGCTGACCGAGAGGGGTGGGGCATAGAGAGAGGGACGGGCTGATAGAGAGAGGGTACACTGACTGTCTGTGAGGGGGTAGATGAGAGACCTCAGAAGACATACAGTCAGCACGCCAGGCAGAGAGGCGGGATTCCCGCAGCAGATCACCCACAGAGCAGCCCCGCCTCCACAGTGACCAGCTCCCCTGGGCCAATCAAAGGTGCCCATGACGGCCGCCCGCACATGACCCTGTTCGGCCAATCACAGGGTGCTCGTCTGGACTACAGCTCCCAGAATGCCACAGCGTAGTGGCTTTCTGATAACACACCCCGCTGCAGCCGTGCTCCATACACCGAAAAAAAAAAATAGCCTGTGGGCGGCCGCGGCGCCGCCCCTGTACCACTGCCGCCCCGAGGCCTGGCCTCGGTGGCCTTGTGGGAAATCCGGCCCTGTTCACACCTGAGACCTTGTAACACTAACGAGTCACATGACACCGGGGAGGGAAATGGCTAAATGGGCCCAATTTGGACATTTTCACTCACTTTTGTTGCCAGCTGTTTAGACATTAATGGCTGTGTTGAGTTATTTTGAGGGGTCAGCAAATTTACACTGTTATACAAGCTGTACACTCACTACTTTACATTGTAGCAAAGTATAATTTCTTCAGTGGTGTCACATAAAAAGATATAATAAAATATTTACAAAAATGTGAGGGGTGTACTCACTTTTGTAAGATACTGTATCTTTATAAACATGTAGAATATACAAAATAGATTTAATTCAATGTATTTATTTGTAAAAGATGTGTCCTTGTAATTAGAAGGGATTAGGCAGAAAATAATTTCATTGCATATATGAGACCCCTTTTACACTGAGGCACTTTACAGGCATTTTTGTGCTAAAAATAGCGCCTGTAAAGCGCCTGTAAACTGCCTCTTCTGCATCCCCAGTGTGAAAGCCTGAGTGCTTTCACACTGGGGCGGTGGGCTTGCAGGACAGGAAAAAAGGTCCTGCAAGCAGCATCTTTGGGGCGGTGGGGGAGCGGTGTATACACCGATCATCCACCTCCTCTGCCCATTGAAATGAATAGGCGCCGCTTTCAAAGCGCTTTGAAAGCTGCACTAAGTGGGCCCTTCTGGGGGGTTAAAAGCACCCTGCTTAGTCATATAACAGCGGCAAAGCACCGCTAAACTAGCCATGCTTTGTCCAACATGACGCAAACGCCACCTAATGCGACCCCCAGGCGGGCTGACTAGAGGTTGACGGTACATAATTTTTTCTTTTTTCCTCCCTTTTTCTTTTCTTTTTTTTTTTTTGAGGATGAGACCTGTGAGCCACGAACCCCTAGGTCCTTTATCATAGTTATAGATGTACGCTTACTGCAGTTGTGCTGATTGATCGTTATACTTATTGTTTACAGGTATGCCCATTTCCCCCTTTTTGTTTCTCCCCCTCCCCCCTACCTTTTTACCTTGGGTTATCATGGCTGCAGCACGCGTAGCATTGTATCCTATATATGAGAACAATATTTTGCTCTGCTACTACAGTTAAAGTACTCACATATCCTCTGTTGTTGAGGTATAACTTGATGAAGTCATATGAAGCTGATTACTGATTGTACCAGATGTCTTTATGTCCTAGTAACCCAATACCCCTCCCTCTTTTGTCCCCCTATATGCCCCTCTGGGCACTCATTGTGTTATTCTTTTCTTGTTGGGTTTTGACTTTCTCAATGTATGTTATCTTCAAAACTTAAATAAAGATTATGCAAAAAAAAAACTAGCCACACTTTACCGCTAACACCCGCACTGCCCCAGTGTGAAAGGGGTCTAAAAGTTTTCTAAATTTGTGTTCTTACAGGAAAGAACTAGTGACACTATTAAGCCTTTATTAAAAGGTTCTATATAGTGTGTGCGTAAAGAAAACTGCTCCCCCTGCTGGCCTTCATGTGAAAAGTTCTGTATGTCATCAATATAACGCGTCGTCTGAGATTGGCAGGTTTTATGCTGGCAGGTAATTCGCTGGGCCTATTGAAAGTCCAGGCTTAAAGTTTCCATTCCACCCGGTTTAGCATCTGTTGAATATACCATAAGCTGCAGACCTTCTCCTGCTTTCTGCTGATACCAAAACATAGCATAATTAGTGTCAATATAATGCATACATGAAAGCTCCACTGGATCCCCTTTTTTGACTATTAGAAGCTTATGACCCTGATTGACCTTCACCTCCTGGCACAGACCTGTAATGAGAAACAAAAGTCATGTTACTCACCTTCTACACTTTGTACCAAAAAATGTGTACATTAAAATTGGCAAGGAAAGGAGGAGATTAAAGTAAGAAATAAAAATGTTATCAGCCTGCGCTTTATACTCCATAACTTTTCTAATATCAAATATTTTATTTTAATGTTTATGAAATTGATAAGTTTATGAAAAAGGAGGAGTGTAGAATAAAATATTAGATACTGAGAAGAAAAAAATAAAGGTGGGTAAGTTATGTGTTATTATGATGTCAAAGCCAGCTTAAAAAAATTGCATTATCAATATAATTACTTCCTCAAGGGGAAAGGTATAATAAAGTGACAAAGCCATGTAAAATAATCATTATGAGAAATATCTAAAGTCTAAGGGGATTACAGAAACAACATATCCTTTTTTTTTTTTTTTACTTTTAACTTTTAATATGCAAAATGGATTGTAAATTAATAAAGCTCATATCACGTACTCTATGACTAAACAAGTAAACAAGTAAATAAAAGACATTATAGTAAATTATGACATTAATATACCATTTAATATAAAAAACTAAATAAGCAGGAAATACAATTTAATAAAAGGTATTAAAATACTGAAAAAAGACAAAAAAATGCCTTTATAGTAAAGAAGTACTTAAAACACCAACGCAAGCAAAAAAATGACATAATAGTAGTACAGTTTGAAAAACAAACAAATAAAATAAAATATAGTAAAGCCGTATAAAAATAGAAGAACACATTTCATATAATAAATGCAGTATATAAAAAAAGCATGACAACATAATAAAGCACTATTAAAAACAAAAAAGAATTGGCATTATAAAAAAACTGTGTAAAAAAAAAAAAAAACCAAGGACAAATGTCTTTATAAAAAAACAGTATGTTAAAAAATCAAACACAGTAGCATTAAAAAAACGCAAAAACACAATGAAAAATAGGCAGCATTAAAAAAAATACTTATCATAATGCAGTGTTATAAATACATGACTTTATAATGAAGCAGTGTGAAAAATAACATAAAAATAAGTAAATGACATTTAGAAAAAAAAAAAACACTTAAAAACAAACAAGAAAACTAAACAATATAGTAAAGCAGTTGCAGCTATGGACCTGAAAAATCATGCTGTATCTTGTAGTTCTACAGTAGCAGAAGGTGTATTGCTTCTCTGTAACTATAATAGACTTTCAGGGCCCACAAAACATTAAAGCCACGTGTTATGTTTTTTTTAGCCTTTCTTGTAGCTTGTAAGAGATAAACCACAGAAGAATGTTTATTAATAAAATGGCAAAAAAATGGCGAAAAGTTCTCTGAACATGTTGCACGTTTTAACATCTGGGCAAGAACAAAGCTGTTTATATAAATGTTGTATTTTTTTATATGATATCTGTAAAAATTCTGTGCCTGTTATCTACTCTCTCCATCTGCAACTACTCATCCACGTAATTTGCAATAATTAAACCATTTTGCTTCCTGTCTCCTCCCACATCAACATGCATGATATGGTACTGAACAGTCCATACATTCGACTTACTGCATCTAGCAAGGTTTGCCCAATAACCACATTACCCTTAGGATGGGGAGTGGAGACAGAAGGTAGCAATGATTTCCAAATAGAAGTTCTATGTTTTTCTAAGTATTTTGTTGTGTAGCTTCAACCAAGAGAATTCAATTTTATGATGCAGATTTGAGAGTCCAATTCAAGAGTCAAGATCTGAAAAATAAAAGCATTCCTAAAATCCAACTCCACTTTTTCCCCCTTCACCTGCAAGAAACTACTCCTCCCCCCACTACCATCACTTAAAAATAAAAATAGAATTTATAAATTTTGTCCTGCAGTCTTCAGACATCATGGGTTCTTCCTCTTCTTGGGTGCTTACTCCTGGACAACAGTGCCATGCTGTCCAGAAGTACTGGAAGCCCAGGTTGGCGTGTTTTCTCAATTTCTCTGATCTGTGATTGTGTATTCACACAATGACTATAGGATTAGAGATTAAAAAAAAAAAAGTAGCCAAATGACAGATTTTTTTATAAATACGCAACTTAATCAGAATAAATTTAAAAAATAAATTTTGACCATATGTAATTAAAAAAAATGAATTGATTGGGAATGCGTGTTTGCAGGCAAATGCAAGATTTTATTACTAAAGAAACTGGCATAATTTTAAGATCCGTAAAGCAAATCTAAGAGATGACTGACCTCCCTTTCCTCACCACAACCCTGTGTTAAACACTGTCTAATGCCTTAGAACCCCTCCATGCTGCCCCATTTTCTTCTGCTACCATAGACATGCGCACAGGGCTTGCCAGGTGTGCCTGGGCACACCCTAATCATCTTGTGTGGCGCATATTCCCCCTGTTTAGAACCCTGACATTTCACCAAAGCTCCCTAACAGAGCTCCTAAAATCATTGTAAAAATATTTAAAAAAACAAAAAAATTGTAAAATAATAAAAAAAAAAATAGAAATAAAAACTACTGACACCGTCCACTTCCCTACTGATACCGTCAGTATATATACATGCATGCACATACATGCATATGTGTTTGAGCTTTGGGATGCACACCCTAATGCAATAGGCTGTGCATACCTATGGCTGCTACCACTAATGCCCTGTACACACGGTCGGACATTGATCGGACATTCCGACAACAAAATCCATGGATTTTTTCCAACAGATGTTGGATCAAACTTGTCTTGCATACACACGGTCGCACAAAGTTGTCAGAAAATCCGATCGTTCTGAACACGGTGACGTAACACACGTACATCGGGACTATAAACGGGGCAGGAGCCAATAGCTTTCGTCTCTTAATTTATTCTGAGCATGCGTGGCACTTTGTGTACACACAATCAGAATTTCCGACAACGGATTTTGTTGTCGGAAAATTTTATAGCTAGCTCTAAAACTTTGTGTGTCGCAAATTCCTTCGGAAAATGTGTGATGGAGCCTACACACGGTCGGAATTTCCGACAACAAGGTGCTATCACACATTTTCCATCGGAAAATCCTATCATGTGTACAGGGCATAAAGCTTCCTAGTATTGGGTGTAATGACACATTCTATGCCCATTAACAGCGCTTGGGCCTTGCGATTAGCCACTCATGACCCCATTTGCAGCAATGTGGGTTGGCAGGGTGTCACGTAGCAATGGTGGAAATCAAAGCAGCAGGGTAAGTGCCACTGGAGGTCATTTTAGGCACCAGTAGGTGCCTAGCACAGTATGTTGGGAATGAACTTTGCTTTTGACTTTTGCCATAGGTTTGCTTTGATGTGTATGGTTATTTGTCATGCAGGACCTATTTACTCTGTTTTGTATGGATTTTTCCTGCGCCTCAGCATTTATTGCATGGGACCATTCATTTTCTATGGTCCCTCAAGGCATATTCAGTGGTCAAAGACAGCAGTGCACCATTGAACAGAGTGGGTGACTCCTATAGTACTGGGGTCTCCAGTTCGAATTCCAATCTGCATGGAGTTTGTATGTTCTCCCATTGCTTGTATGGATTTCCCTCATGTACTCCAGTTTCCTCCCACACTTTACCCTCTTCCTGCAAAATCACATACCTGCATGTCATTTTGCTGAAGTGGTTGTAGCGGAGTGACACCTGCAGCTGCATCCATCACCCCGGTAACATTTTTAGAACCGACGGTCAGCTTTCTAGTAATCGCAATGAATGCAGCTAAGCAGCTGCTCAGCTGTTATTACAAGGATCGGGAGAGGATGTCCCCCCTCCCGCCTCCTACTGCCGCTCCGCCCGGGTCTCTTGTCCCACCAGGAGACCCGAGCCACCAGCCGCCACGTCCACCGGCTGGCCAGAGACCCGAACAAAGCCCGGCTTTGATCGGGTCTCCAATGTAGACACCCGGAAGCAATGTAACGACATCACTTCAGGTTTACTCGGCAGACAACTAAGCTAAGCAGGGCAATAATTTCTCCGCAGGATGTGGAAACCTTGCAAGAAGATCAGAACAAATTAATGGGGTGGGCAACTACGTGGCAAATGAGGTTCAATGTAGAAAAATGTAAAATAATGCATTTGGGTAGCAAAAATATGAATGCAATCTATACACTGGGGGGAGAACCTCTGGGGGAATCTAGGATGGAAAAGGACCTGGGGGTTCTAGTAGATGACAGGCTCCCTCCCACCCTACAAGACTCTGGTCTGGTCGCACCTGGAGTATGCTGTCCAGTTCTGGGCACCACTCCTCAGGAAGGATGTAATGGAAATGGAGAGAGTCCAGAGAAGGGCAACAAAGCTAATAAAGGGTCTGGAGGATATTAGTTATGAGAAAAGGTTGCGAGCACTGAACTTATTCTCTCTGGAGAAGAGACGCTTGATAGGGATAAAACTTTTCCGCGAAAGGGAATTTAAAAAGACACACGGCCATTCACTAAAATTAGAAGAAAATCGGTTTAACCCTAAACTGCGTAGAGGGTTCTTTACTATAGGAGCGGTAAGGATGTGGAATTCCCTTCCATAGGCGGTGGTCTCAGCAGGGAGCATCGATAATTTAAAAAACTATTAGATAGGCACCTGAACGACCACAACATACAGGGATATACAATGTAATACTGACATATAAGCACACATATAGGTTGGACTTGATGGACTTGTGTCTTTTTTCAACCTCACCTACTATGTAATTATGTAACAACATCGCATATTAAAAAAAAATGACAGGGGGGCGTGGCCTGACTATGGAGGAGTGAGGACGCGTGTTCCCTCAGCTCCCGATACACCGCCGCATTACAAGCCGCACAGAGGGGAGTTATCGCCTCCGGAACACCGGAGAACATGTCGCAAGGACGGAGGGCTCTCTCACAGCACTCGAGAGCGGAGAGCTCACGGCAGGAGCAGCTGGAGACATATTTCGGCCCGAACGCCAGGCCCGGACACGAGGCCTCCAAGATGGCGCCGACGCCGAAGGCTAGCAAGACAACAAAAGCCACACAGAAGGCCCTGGCTCAGCAGCAGCAGCAACAGCAGCAGCAGCACCAGCACTCCCAGATTTCTTCCCCGCGGTTGGTGAGTGATACAGCCCCTCCACTCTCCCCGGGATCCTCTGCCTCCCATGATCAGGGCCCTGACATGGCGGATTTTTTAGGGGAAGGAGACATAAAGCGCCATATTTGGTCCCTCCCCACCAAGGAAGACCTAGAGAGATTCACTGCCAGGGTTGAGAAGGCCTTCAGGGAAGATATAGCCCAGCTCAAGACAGATACTACTCACTTGGGAAACAGGGTGGAAACTGTGGAGCAGAGGCTGGATGAGGTGCTGCCGACTATTGTTAAACTACAAGACAGATGCAACTCTCAGGATCAGAAAATAGAAGCCCTATTGTGTCAGTTAGATGACTTTGAAAACCGCAGCAGGAGAGCAAATATACGCATACGCGGTTTACCAGAGGCCACGGCACCAAAGGATATTATTCCCACGCTAGAAGACGTCTTCTGAGAAATACTGGGATTACCGGCCACGGCTCCTGTGGAGATAGACAGAGCCCATAGGGCCCTCAGACCACCCTCCCAAGACGCAGATAACCCAAGGGATATCATCTGCAAGCTTCATAAATATACACTAAAAGACAGAATTATGCAGAAAATGCGTGGGAAGCAATACTTTGATTTTGATGGAGCGCACCTGTACTTTTATCAGGACATATCAAGACGCACGCTCATGCAACGCAGAGCCCTGCGGCCCCTGCTTGAGGCCCTTCAGAAGGCAGGTCTACCCTACCGCTGGGGCTTCCCTTTCTATCTACAAGCAACCAAAGAGGGGAATAATGTCACCTTACGCACTAAGGACGACCTTCCATTTTTTCTAGAGACCCTGGGTCTGGAGCCGGTGGACTTCCCAGACTGGAGAGGTCCGAGTGATCATCCTCACATACAGCTACCCCCGCCTTGACTCACAGCCAACCGTAGGAGCCGCAGGCGAGACCACAGACGCCCTGCATCCACCTCTCCCATGGGACCTGTGTCACCAAGGAACTAAAGGAAGCTGTCCTACCTTTGATCTGCATTCCGAGAGAAACGTTCTCCCCGTGTGTTGCAGGGCCTCATCTGATTGTCCACTTTTTGTGCGGGGCCCCTGACCACTAACACAGACATGCCGCCTGCAATTGGGACAGAGCCACATATGCACATGAAGCTGCGCGCGACCACCTATCCTGGGATGAATGCCCCTGATCAGGAACTTGGCTTTGAACTTGTGAGAATATCCCAGGAGAAGATACGGAAGCCATAGCTCTGAACTTGCCAAGTCAGGCTCTGATTCTGGACGCCCTGCTTACCCAGTTCTCTGTTTAGCACTTTTTTCTCTTTTTTTGAGGTCCCCCCCCCCTATTTTTCATATTTATCTTTTTGAATTTTTCTCCTCACCTCAAGATAGAGCTGCGAACTTTTGTTTTTGTTATTATAGAAACTCCCCTCTCCCATACACTGTATAATGTGTACTGCCTATTGATCAGGAGAGGGCGGTGGATTGGGGCTGGTCCTTGCTCCCCTCCCTCTCGTGATGGTCCACGTCCCCCACGTAGGCCATACCTTTTTAGGTATATATTTCCTATATTTGGAAATAGAGACGGGTCTCGGGCATCTTTCCCTAACGGGGGGAGGCCTGATATCTGGCTCACAGGTATACCACGTTGTGGTAATGTTCATATTAATGTACCTTGCAATTTGTCTTACTTACTTTAACTTTGTCTTCTTCCTTCCCTTCTGTTTACTCTCTTCTACTGTATACTCTTTTGTAGGGACTGCCTCCGGCTCCGCCTCCCGTTCTGTGCCCATTAGATCACTGCGAAAACTACTCATCCCGAGCTCTTCCTATGGCATCACTTAAGGTAATTTCATACAATGTGCGAGGTCTCTGCTCCCCATCCAAACGTAGTAGATTGTGGTGGGAACTTAAGCGATCAGGGGCTCAGGTGGTTCTTTTACAGGAGACGCATTTCACTCCACACTCACTGCCCAAACTGCCCAATCACATATATACCCAATGGTTCCTCAGCAACTCGTCTACTGCGAAATCAAGAGGTACGGCTATTGCCATACATAAGTCTTGCCCCCTCCAAGTAATTGACACTGAGGTAGACTCCTTGGGGAGATATGTCTTTCTTAGGGGGATCATAGCTGGGCAGAAGATCACAGTTGCTACGATCTATGCCCCTAATTCAAACCAACTCACCTTCATAGACAATACACTTGATAGACGGGCAGAATTTAGAGAGGGCCCTCTGATCTTGGGAGCCGATTTTAATATCAGCCCGGACCCACAACTAGACACCTCGCACAAGCACCCTTCTCACTCACACGCTTTTTTAAAACATTTTCGTAAAACCCTGCAAACACACCGACTCTTAGATAGTTGGCGAATTCTTCACCCGGTTGACAGAGACTACAGCTACTATTCAAAAACACATGACGTCTATACCCGTATAGACCTGATCTGTGTAGATCACTTGGCCCTAGAGCTGCTGCAGTCCTCGTCCATCGGAAATATATCGATCTCTGACCATGCCCCAGTAATGGCCTCCCTGGTTTTGCCACAGAGTAGCCGTAGGACTTGGTCGTGGCGCTTGAACGAATCTCTGTTGGACGATGCTGTAGTGGTTTCTGAGGTCAAAAAGGTCCTGTCCTATTACTTTAAAGAAAATACTACAGAGGGGCTGAGTAAGGGGACTGTGTGGGAGGGCCACAAAGCAGTGGTGAGAGGCGAACTGATCTCCCAGGGATCTAGATTGAAGAAAGCTAGGCAAGCAGACTTTGACAGGGTACTCCAAGCGCTTCAGCAAGCGGAACTTAGACACAAACAGAACAGCGACCTGGAGGCTCTGAGGGCTTTGATAGACTTGAGAGAATTGTTCTCTCGACTACTGAACAGACAGGCAGGCAGGCGAACGCGATACCTATCGCATAAATACTATGAACATGGCAACAAATGCGGCCGTATGCTGGCTAGAGCCCTCAGAAAAAAAACGAGCGCTTATGCATGTGCATAAGTTACGCCTCCCCACAAGTGAGTACACAGTTAGACCCTCCCAGATAGCCTCTGGATTCCGGGACTATTACAATACATTATATAACCTAAATTCGACACAGACCCCAGAGACCCAGGCCATACGGAAAACAGCCATCCAAACATATTTGACCGCTTCTGGACTGCCAGCACTGACAGACGAACAATGTTCCGCATTAGAAGCACCCATCACTGTCACTGAGATAGAAGCCACGGTGAACTCTCTACCCAACGGGAAGAGCCCAGGCCCTGATGGGTTCTCCAAGGCCTATTACAAGATGTTTTTACCTCTGCTATCTGAATCAATGTGTAGCTACTTTAATTCCATAGCAGACGGCGCAGCTATCCCTAATGAAGCCTTACTAGCTCACATTTCAGTAATACCCAAAGAAGGGAAAGACCCCACTATGCCCCAGAGCTTCAGACCCATATCTCTTCTCAACGTAGATATTAAAATACTAGCCAAGATCCTAGCGACCAGACTAAAACAACTAATCCCACTAATAGTCCACCCCGATCAAACAGGGTTCATTACCGGCAGGGAAGCTAGGGACAACTCAATTAGAGCAATCCACCTAATCCATTGGGCCCGAACATCTCCCGCGCCCCCCCCCTTATCCACCGATGCGGAGAAAGCCTTCGATCGGGTGGACTGGACTTTTTTACGGGCTACGTTGGAAGCTTTGGGCCTTCGCTCCCATATGCTTTCTTGGATAATGGCCCTATACTCAGACCCGCATGCTCAAGTAAAAGTGAATGGTTCCCTCTCTACGAGGTTCCCGATCAGAAATGGCACGAGGCAGGGGTGTCCCCTGTCCCCACTCTTGTTCGCCCTTGTGCTGGAACCATTCCTGGGCACTGTTAGGGCAAATCCAAACATTAAGGGGCTTACGGTAGGTCCCACAGAACATAAACTTTCGGCCTACGCTGATGATGTGCTATTCCACATCACAGAGCCTCTAGTCTCGTTGCCTAATCTGATGCGGGAACTTCAAAATGTTGGAGAGTTGTCTAATTTCAAAATTAACTACACGAAGTCAGAGATATTACCCATTCAAATGACATCCTCCCTGACAGACCGACTAAAAACTGCTTTCCCGTTTACTTGGACTAAATCATCCCTAAAATATTTAGGTATAAGACTGACAGATAGATTTGAAACCTTATTCACCACTAACTTCCCTTCCTTAATAACAAATGTGAGGAAAGACCTGACTCAGTGGGCTAAGACAGCCTTCACTTGGACTGGAAGGCTTAATATTATTAAAATGAATGTCTTACCCCGGGTACTGTTTTACATGCAGATGATACCTGTGGCCTTACCTAAGAGTTTTTTTACTCAATTAACCAGTACAATATCCACCTTTGTGTGGAACAATAAGAGACCGAGAATCGCCATTATATTACTGAGGCGCCACAGGGATATGGGGGGCCTGAGCCTTCCAGATGCACAAAAATATTATCGAGCTATGGTCTTACAAAGGATACTAAATTGGCGCTTCCACACACACTCCAAAATATGGGTCTCATTGGAAAAATATATAGCGGGAAGAAATCTGGCATATGCCCCGTGGTTGGCCCGGGAGCACAGGGGAATATCAATCTATGCGTCTCCATTGACGACCCAGCTTTTGAAAGCCTGGGACCGACTCAATACTAATTTGGACTTGGCGCCCCCCGTGTCACCTCTGGCCCTGCTGGGAGGATACCAATGGTTCCTGCCTGGGGAACAGATAGGATTTTTTGGCTCCTGGGTGGATGACAGTAATGTCTGCTGTGGTAAATTGATGGAAAGTGGTAAATTAGTCTCACTAGAAGCCCTCAGAGCCCGGTCAGGGAGTTTCCCTATGGATTTTTGGCGATATAGGCAACTTCATCACTTTTTTAAACAACACGGAAGCTCTATAAGAGATACTTCCTCCCTTACACCGTTTGAACGCCTATTCATAGACGAAGAGCCGATTCCACATATGATCTCGGGACTGTATCAGTTGCTCAGCTTTGCTACTCCAACAGTGAAACCACCATACATCAGGATGTGGGAACGAGACCTGGGGGTAGTCTTTACTTCTGCCCAGCTATCTGCCCTTTATCAACTCACTCGGTCTAGTTCCATTGATTCTAAGACGCAAGAAATGAATTACAAAATAATGATGCGCTGGTACCGGCAGAGTTAGCAAAAATATATCCAGCAACGTCGGAACTATGTTGGAGAGGTTGTGGTCACAAAGGCACTCTCCTCCATATTTGGTGGGATTGTCCTGCAATTAAATGCTACTGGGAGGATATTAAATCACAAATTAAAGATATCATGGGCATTGAAATCCCTCTCTCTCCGGAACATTTCCTGCTACACATTCCTCCCATGCCAATACGCCAGTATAAAAAAAGTATACTGCCCCACTTGCTTAATGCGGCAAAGCGGCTTCTCCCAATATACTGGAAGCGGTCGCAAGTCCCATCCAGAGAGGAATGGTATGGCAAAGTGGGAGATATCCGTGAGGCAGAGGACTGGATTGCCACATGTAAAGGAGTTAGAGACCGCTTCACAGCGATGTGGCAACCCTGGACAATATATACTTCAGACTTAAGTCACATTCCTTCTAGCCTAGACATAGCCCTTCTTGAGCTAGCTGACCCATCCTTGAAAGGACGCCTTATTGACCCACAGAGGGGAGCAGAGAACCAAGACCCGAGATAAACTATGGTGACAAACACTTAGGGGACATGTGTTCCCTTCTACTGTACTAATTTTTAGTAAGTATGGTGCTGTCGGGAGGGCCTCGACGGGGGGCGGAGCTGGACGCAGGTTCCCAGGTACGTTCCAGACTATTTTTTCTTCTCTTTTCTTCTCTCCTCTTTCCTAAATACTCTATTGAGCTTTAACTAGTTATGGTTACCCGTTTAAAAACAAAATAATATGTTTGTTGCCAGGTGACGAATAAGAAATGACTAAGCAAAGGAGCCGGATGGTCCTTGGAGATTTATGGCCATGAGACACCCCGGACAGGGGATGTTCTAGCGTCATTATGCTGATATCCGTGAGGCAAAGTGGGAGATATCCATGAGGCAGAGGACTGGATTGCCACATGTAAAGGAGTTAGAGACCGTTTCACAGCGATGTGGCAACCCTGGACAATATATACTTCAGACTTAAGTCACATTCCTTCTAGCCTAGACATAGCCCTTCTTGAGCTAGCTGACCCATCCTTGAAAGGACGCCTTATTGACCCACAGAGGGGAGCAGAGAACCAAGACCCGAGATAAACTATGGTGACAAACACTTAGGGGACATGTGTTCCCTTCTACTGTACTAATTTTTAGTAAGTATGGTGCTGTCGGGAGGGCCTCGACGGGGGGCGGAGCTGGACGCAGGTTCCCAGGTACGTTCCAGACTATTTTTTCTTCTCTTTTCTTCTCTCCTCTTTCCTAAATACTCTATTGAGCTTTAACTAGTTATGGTTACCCGTTTAAAAACAAAATAATATGTTTGTTGCCAGGTGACGAATAAGAAATGACTAAGCAAAGGAGCCGGATGGTCCTTGGAGATTTATGGCCATGAGACACCCCGGACAGGGGGTGTTCTAGCGTCATTATGCTGATATGGCTTTGTCGGGTGATTTTGGGGGAGGCTGGGGGGGTGGGGAGCGCGGAGAGAGGTTAGTTGGAGGCGTATGTTGCCCCCCTCTCTCCGCATGACCCCGCTCGGCCCACCTTATAAATTGTTTGCACAACTGAACTTAGCCTAAACCCTGGGAAAGACCTGTCCAGCTTTTATAGTCCCGGGACTAAGACAAGCATGCTTTTATTTTTTTGTTACCTGGCACACTGTTGGTGTATTTTTTTTTCCTTTTTCTTTTTATCAATGCTAGCTACACCAGTTAAAAAATGACTGTCTAGTATTTAATATACATGACTGATAGCATCAATGTTCTTGTTTTTTTTCCCTATGTTACTCATTCTTTTTGTTAAATAACAAGAAAAATGGACTGGTTTATCACCTAAAAACCGTTCATCCAGATGGATGTGAATCTATACTCACAGTTTTATAATCTTGCATTGTGATATCCTGTCTTTTATAAATAAAGATTTATAGAAAAAAAAAAAAAAATGACAGTATTCAAAAAAGCCAATCTTGGCATTTTGAATACTTTTAAGTGCAAAGGAGGGATTTGGGGACTTTTGGACCCTAGCCTAGATCCCTCCATAAAGAGTAGCTGTCACTGCTTATTACTGTCACAAGGGATGTTTACATTCCTTGTGACAGCAATAAAGGTGAGCAGAATTTTTTTTTTTTACAGTGACAGTGTAAAAAAATAAAATGAATAAGAAAAAATTAAATAAAAAGCGCCCCATCCCTCCGTACTTGTGTGCCAAAGGGAATGCACAAGTCGTGCCCGCAAATGTAAATAGTGTTCAAACCACACATGTGAGGCATCACCATGATTGTTAGAGAGAGAGCAATAATTCTAGTGCAAGACCTCCTCTGTAACTCTAAACAGGTAACTGTTAAAAATGTTTAAAGCGTCGCCTAAGGAGACTTTTAAGTACCGTAGTTCGTCGCCATTCCACGAGCATGCAAAATTTTATAGCGTGACATGTTAGGTATCTATTTACTCGGTGTAACATCATGTTTCGCATTTTACAAAAAAATTGGGTATTTGGTATTTTTTCTAAAAGTATTGCATTTGAAAGACCGCTGTGCAAATACAGTGTGACATAAAATATTACAACAATCGCCATTTTATTCTCTAGGGTCTCTGCTAATATATATATATATATATATATATATATATATATATATATATATATATATATATATATATATATATATAATGTTTGGGGGTTCTAAGTAATTTTCTAGCAAAAAATACTGATTTTAACTAAATAAAAAATGTCAGAAATAGGCCTGGTCTTCAAGTGGTTAAAGACATGCTGGTAGGTTAACCTAATACGTTGCAGACTGGACCTAGTATGTGCGAGTGTGTATGTATACATGTGAGATAGAGACTTTAGATTGTAAGCTCCTTGAGGGAAGGGATTGATGTGAATGTACAATATGCAATATACGTAAATTGTCGGTGCTATATACCTGTAGCAATAGCATGCATTGGGTTGCACTGTGATTCAGGGGTGCTTGTTTAGTGCAATTATGGATGCTGAAGTCCCAATAATAAATGGAAAGGCTCACAAGCTATAGCACATTCAATGCATGGCGTTGCCTTGCAGGTCAGCATGTATTAATATATCTTTGAAGTCAGAACTTTTTTTAAATAAAGTTTTGTATAACATATGAAAAGGTTCAGAAACACATCATTTTTTGTTCCCTGTGTCCCATTGGAGAGATTTCCCTTCACAACAAGACACAACAAGAAGTCAGAAGAAACCTCTCCAAAGTGAAGGAAATGCCCTCGTAGATGGTTGTCACTGGACCAGGTGTCCCCATTGAAACATTTACTCTCTATTCTCTGTTCTGGAGACAGCTGTAAAATTTGAGATGTCTCATCACTTTCTGTTGACAAGAACACATAGAGAACTCTATCCTAAATTTTTTTTTTAAATTATGGGGGTTTAGATACACTTTGAAATGTGTGACAACAACCTCAATGGTCCCTTAAAGGGTTCTTTCACTATCAAGCAACAGAAGAAAACCTTGCTCTTGCCCCCCTGGTGCTGATCGGCAAGGTCCCTGTTGACAATTACCACTGATAATCTTTATTAGCAGCATGACCTGTAACTTGAACAAACATATTCTGCCCAACCTACATTATATAACAAACAGGAATAATATAATGATAATAATAATAATAATAATAATAATAATAATAATAATAATAATAAAAAATTATGTTATAACAAACAGCTGCCCCTCCAGGTATTGTTTAGAACTGACACTGACTCACATTTCCAACTGTGTTGGCTGATTGCACAGAAGTAGACGGCGGAGTCATTGTCACTGGCTTTTGACAGTGTCAGCGTGGAGTTGAGTACATCAGGCCTGTTCAGAGTCCAGGACCCGAACCCCTCCTCCATTTTTCCTTTATCACCACTGCCTGTTGAGTAAACCATAAGCTTCAGCCCTTGATGTCCTTTCTGTTGGTACCAGAACATGGCAAAATAGCTGGTCTGTGTGTGCTGACATTTAAGTTCCACAGATTTCCCAGACTGAACTATAAGGAATTTATCCTGGGTCACCTCCACCAACTGGGACAGACCTGGGAGGAGAAAGAATAATAATAGTGGTAGCAACAAAACAACAGCAACAATAATAACAATATAATCACAGCAACATATGCAAAGATGTAAAAATACAATTATAGTAACAAGCATAAAAATGGCAACAACAACAAAATCCATACGAAATCAATACAAAACAAAAAAGTACACAGGGGTCACTTATCCAGCGCTTAGATACAAAATAATAATCATCCCAATCTAATTAAGCAGCTACTATAATATAAAACATCATTCAAAATAGAATTTTTTGCTTCCTTTTTGAACAACAAAATCAATATTATTAATATTATTATTATGAAGAATACCAAAACAAAAATATTAAAAACATCAAAAACAAGAAATAATAAAATAAAAATAGCAATAATATATAGATAGATTAGATAGATAGATAGATAGATAGATAGATAGATAGATAGATAGATAGATAGATAGATAGATAGATAGATAGATAGATAGATAGATAGATAGATAGATAGATAGATAGATAGATAGATAGATAGATAGATAGATAGACAGACAGACAGACAGACAGACAGACAGACAGACAGACAGACAGACAGACAGACAGACAGACAGACAGACAGACAGACAGACAGACAGACAGACAGATAGACAGATAGACAGATAGATAGATAGATAGATAGATAGATAGATAGATAGATAGATAGATAGATAGATAGATAGATAGATAGATAGATAGATAGATAGATAGATAGATAGATAGATAGATAGATAGATAGATAGATAGATAGATAGATAGATAGATAGATAGAAAAATGAAAACAGCAATATTTTGTCTCCTTACCCTTGGGGACCCCCCATTTTTTCTTTTTTTTTTTTCTTTCCCTCTTTCCCTGTTCTATCTCTTTGCTCCTTGGCATTAATGTTACATTGGTCTAACTGTGTGATGATGTGCAATGTCTACAACACTGAACCCTCAAATTCTTCTTTTCGTGTTGTTTTTACTATGTAAAACTTGAATAAAATATATTAAAACACCAATATTAAAAAATAAAAACACCAGACAAAACACAATAAATCATATTATAACACTAATAATAAAGATAATAAAAGCACCAATAATAAAAGTAATACCACCAGAAATAACACTTTTGATTACCCTCCTTTGTCTGTTAAAAAAAAAAAAAAAAGAAAGAAAAAAATGAGATATACAATCTATAGTTCTTACATGAAATAATATGTAGCAAAACAATCCAGAGGCACCTTAACATTTTCCTTAAAAAATAAATAAAAAATAGAAGCAAAAATCGCTACAGCTGTTACAAGGTACGTTAAATGAAGTTAACTTCATATGATGCTACGTATCATATTTTTCTTAGGATCTACATTGTGTATCTTTTTTTATTATTTCCTGTTCCCACCCACAGTAGTCACATGTCTGAAGTAGGTAGAACTTTTCCCTTGCAGCTCTTGGGTTCAAGGGTTGAATAACTATAGGCTGTTCACTTAGCAAATCGAATTTTGCAAATATTTTCTCCTAGTTTGGTGAATGAGGTGAAACTGTGTTCACTTCCATCATCTAATCATGGGCAAGCAAAAATCATTTATTTTAAACTTTACTTGATTTTTTATTCGCCTTGCATGTCATTCTTTGCAAAGTGAATTTTAACCAGCTTCAGAAAGCTAAACAAAAGTTCACTTGCATAGTAGAAAGTTTACTTAGAGAAATGAAATTAGCTATATGTCTTTTGTAATGTAGCGCTACCCCCGCACTATCCTGAGTTGACAGCTACACACAGCTATAACGTAACCACTTGAGCTCCGGAAGATTTACCCCCTTCATAAGCAGGCCATTTTTTGTAATACGGAACTGTGTTACTTTAACTGACAATTGTCATGCAACGCTGTACCCAAATAAAATTGTTGTCATTTTTTTCCCACAAATAGAGCTTTCTTTTGGTGTCTCTGCATTTTTTTATTTTTTGTGCTATAAACAAAAAAGACTGACAAAAAAAAACAAACAAATATTTTTAACTTTCTGCTATAAAACATATCCAATAAAAAAAATAAAAAAATCAAATTTCTTCATCAATTTAGGCAAATATGTATTCTGCTACATATTTTTGTAAAAAAAAAAAATCCCAATAAGGGTATATTGATTGGTTTGCACAAAAGTTATACCATCTACAAACTATGGGATATATACTGGAATTTGTATTTATTTTTTTATATACTAGTAATGGCAACAATCAGTGGGACTGCAATATTGCGGTGGACTGTCTGACACGAACTGACACTTTTGACACTTTGCCGGAACCAGTGGCACTAATATTGTGATCAGTGCTAAAAATATGCACTGTCACTGTGCTAATGACACTGACTGGGAAGGTGTTAAACATCTAGGGGCAATCAAAGGGGTAAATGTGTGCCTAGCCAGTGTTTTTGTGTACTATGTGTGCTGTTTTTACTAAGGGATGTGATGGATTTTCTTTCCCTGCATTGCAGAGAAAGAAAATCCATCACATCCCTGCTGACAGAACAGGGCTCTTCCTTGTTTACATAAGCAGAGCGCTGTTCTTTGCCTTTCCCTGCCTGCAGACATCCATTGGCCGGCACCTGCTGATTGGCTTGCGCTGTGTCTAATCACAGCACAGCACCCCCTACCCAACAGTGCCCTACTAGGTACATAATCCGGCACAGGAAAGCCAATCTGCCACCGTATAACTGAGTTATGTGGTTGGCAAGCCGTTAATGCAGTTCTGTATTTATTAGATTGTAAACTCTAATGAGCAAAACCCTCTGATCCCTCCTGTATTGATTTGTATTGTAACTGTACTGTCTGCCCTCATGTTGTAAAGCGCTGCACAAACTGTCAGAGCTATATAAATCCCATATAATAATAATATTTAAAACATTATTAAAGCATCAAAACTACCTGTATTTATCTGCGTATAACACACACTTTTTCCCCCTGAAAATCACTACTTGGGATCAAGCGGGAAAATTGTTTGGGACCTGAAATACCCCCTACTGGAAAAAGGCTACCACCTGTACGTAGATAACTTCTACACATCTCTGCCCCTGTTCCACAACCTTCACCGGAAGAAGACGCCTGCATGTGGAACCATAAAAAGGAACCAGAAGGGCTTTCCTCAAAGTCTTGTCAATAAGAGGTTGAGGAAAGGAGAAACGGCAAGCCTGCGGAACAAGGAGATTTTGGCAGTGAAGTGGAGGGACAGAAGAGATGTCTATATGTTATCTTCAATCCACAATGATACCTTCGTAGAAATCCCTAGAAGAAATGGCCCCATTCAAAAACCAAAATGCGTTTATGAATATAATTTGTACATGGGGGGAGTTGACTTCAATGACCAAATGATGGAACCATACCTTGCCACAAGACGGACATACCATTGGTATAAGAAAGTCGCAATTTATTTTTTTCAATTGGCCATATACAACTCATATGTAATTTACCGTAACTCCACCCAAAACCCCAAACGCTTCCTTGGCTACCAAGAGGAAATTTACACTGCCCTTATATTCCCGAACGGCCCCCCAGAAACCATCTGATCTGATGTTCTTAGTCGACTTTCTGAGCACCACTTTCCAGATAGACTCCCTCCCAAACCAACAGGCCAACGACGTAAAAAAAAATGTAAGGTGTGTACCAAAGCAGGAGTCAGAAGAGATACATCTTATTACTGTGCCCAATGCCCTTCCGAACCAGGCCTCTGCGTAAGTGAATGCTTTCGCCGTTACCATACTTCACTAAATTATTAGTGAAGTATGGTAACATAATCCTCAGTTCCTGCCTTCACACACCTTCACACCCCTTATGCCACTACCTGCTCTGTAACTGACCCTGGCTTGTTATTTGACCACGCTTCTGCCTGCCGATTCTGTACATACCGCTGCCTGATCTGGAACTGACCCTGGACTGTTATTCGACCATGCTTCTGCCTAACGATTCTGAACATAACGCTGCCTGATCTGGAACTGACCCTGGACTGTTATTCGACCATGCTTCTGCCTAACGATTCTGTACATACCTCTGCCTGATCTGGAACTGACCTTGGACTGTTTGACCATGATATTTGCCTGCCTCTTGGACTGATCTTGTACCCTGCAACTGGACTAGTGGGATTCAACACAGGGGTCTCACATATGTGAGGGGCTCCAGAATTGTTTTTCTGGATGAAGAAAACAATTTTTTTTGTTTTCTCATTCCTAGATTAGGGTCTGGAGACTCGGAGGCTTCAAAGAGATTTGGGTGGGAGAAGTCTCTACCCCTGTCCCCATTCTGTCCTGAATGAGGCCCTACTGCTGCCTGTAGGACTTACTGCCATTATGTCCCTGCCTGTCGCACTGACCACACCACATGGACCTGCCTACTACCAGGACCAATATTTATGGCACTTCTGACAATATCTCTGCCTGCACTAACCCTGGACTGTATATGGACAGTATCCCTGCCTGCTGCCTCACAATTGTGTTTGCCGTTGCTGACCAAGTCCCTGCCTGCTGCCTGGACCAGTGCTATCCTCCTGTGTACAACTGCGCTACTACAACCACAGGTAATCTTTTGTTTACACTTTGCTCAGCATAATGTATTTTGGGGTGTAATTCTTGGTATGTGCATGCTACGTGTTCCTGGAACACCTGACGGTGTTCCTTGCATGTTGGATCTCTGTATGTGGTCAGGCTGTGTAGAAGTCTGACACATGTGGTATCGCCATACGGTGTTCCTTGCATGTTGGATCTCTGTATGTGGCCAAGCAGTGAAAAAGTCCCACACTTGTGGTATTGTAATAATCAGGAGGAGTAGCAGAATGTATTTTGGGGTTTCATGTTTGCTATCTAAATGCTATGTGTTGGAAATATCTTATAAATAGGTGGTTGAGAAATGAGATGTGTAATTTTTGCTTCTAGCGTTTTCATTTTTTTCCACATTTTCCAAAAACTTCTGGAAAAAAATGAACCATTCAAAAGTCTCATTATGCCTCATAGATTATACGTTGGGGTGTTAGCTTTCCAAAATGGGGTCATTTTGTGGGTGTTTCTATTGTCCTGATGCTCCAGGGCCTTCAAAAGTGTAATAGGTGGTTGAGAAATGAGATGTGTAATTTTTGCTCCTAGAACACCTGATGGTGCTCCCTGCATGTTGGGCCTCTGTATGTGGCCAGGCAGTGAAAAAGTCCCACACATGTGGTATTGTAATACTCAGGAGGAGTAGCAGAATGTATTTTGGGGGGTCATTTTTGCTATCTAAATGCTATGTGTTGGAAATATCTTATAAACGTACAACTTTGTGTAAAAAAAAATGCGTTTTCATTTTTTTTCCACATTTTCCAAAAACTTCTGGAAAAAAATGAACCGTTCAAAAGACTCATTAGGCCTCATAGATTATACGTTGGGGTGTTAGCTTTCCAAAATGGGGTCATTTTGTGGGTGTTTCTATTGTCCTGATGCTCCAGGGCCTTCAAAAGTGTAATAGGTGGTTGAGAAATGAGATGTGTAATTTTTGCTCCTAGAACACCTGATGGTGCTCCCTGCATGTTGGGCCTCTGTATGTGGCCAAGCAGTGAAAAAGTCCCACACATGTGGTATTGTAATAATCAGGAGGAGTAGCAGAATGTATTTTGGGGTGTCATTTTTGCTATCTAAATGCTATGTGTTGGAAATATCTTATAAACTTACAACTTTGTGTAAAAAAAAAATGTGTTTTCATTTTTTTCCACATTTTTCAAAAACTTCTGGAAAAAAATGAACCGTTTAAAAGACTCCTTAGGCCTCATAGATTATACGTTGGGGTGTTAGCTTTCCAAAATGGTGTCATTTTGTGGGTGTTTCCATTGTCCTGGTGCTCCAGGGCCTTCAAAAGTGTAATAGGTGGTTGAGAAATGAGATGTGTAATTTTTGCTCCTAGAACACCTGATGGTGCTCCCCTGCATGTTGGGCCTCTGTATGTGGCCAGGCAGTGAAAAAGTCCCACACATGTGGTATCGTAATACTCAGGAGGAGTAGCAGAATGTATTTTGGGGGGTCATTTTTGCTATCTAAATGCTATGTGTTGGAAATATCTTATAAACGTACAACTTTGTGTAAAAAAAAATGCGTTTTCATTTTTTCCCACATTTTCCAAAAACTTCTGGAAAAAAAATGAACCATTCAAAAGTCTCATTATGCCTCATAGATTATACGTTGGGGTGTTAGCTTTCCAAAATGGGGTCATTTTGTGGGTGTTTCTATTGTCCTGATGCTCCAGGGCCTTCAAAAGTGTAATAGGTGGTTGAGAAATGAGATGTGTAATTTTTGCTCCTAGAACACCTGATGGTGCTCCCTGCATGTTGGGCCTCTGTATGTGGCCAGGCAGTGAAAAAGTCCCACACATGTGGTATTGTAATACTCAGGAGGAGTAGCAGAATGTATTTTGGGGGGTCATTTTTGCTATCTAAATGCTATGTGTTGGAAATATCTTATAAACGTACAACTTTGTGTAAAAAAAAATGCGTTTTCATTTTTTTTCCACATTTTCCAAAAACTTCTGGAAAAAAATGAACCGTTCAAAAGACTCATTAGGCCTCATAGATTATACGTTGGGGTGTTAGCTTTCCAAAATGGGGTCATTTTGTGGGTGTTTCCATTGTCCTGGTGCTCCAGGGCCTTCAAAAGTGTAATAGGTGGTTGAGAAATGAGATGTGTAATTTATGCTCCTAGAACACCTGATGGCGCTCCCTGCATGTTGGGCCTCTGTATGTGCCCAGGCAGTGAAAAAATCCCACACATGTGGTATCGTTATACTCAGGAGGAGTAGCAGAATGTGTTTTGGGGTGTCATTTGTGGTATGCACATGCCATGTGAGAGAAATAAGCTATTACAATGACAATTTTGTGAAAAAATAAAAATAAAAAAATAAAAATCTTAATATTGCAAAGAATTGTGGGAAAAAAATACAACTTCAAATAACTCGCCATGCCTCTTACTAAATACCTTGAAATGTCTACTTTCCAAAAAGGGGTCATTTGGGGGGCATTTGTACTTTCCTGGCTTGTTAGGGTCTCAAGAAATGAGATAGGCCACCAGTAAATCAGATGTGATACATTTTTTATGATTTGCACCACAACTTGTAGACTCTCTAACTTTCACACGGACCAAATAATATCCACTAATTTGGGTTATTTTTACCAAAGATATGTAGCAGTATAAATTGTGGGCAAAATTTATGAAGAAAAATTAACAATTTGCAAAATTTTATCACAGAAATTAAGAAAAATTCATTTTTTTTCAAAATTTTTGGTCTTTTTTCATTTATAGCGCAAAAAATAAAAAACCCAGAGGTGATCAAATACGACCAAAAGAAAGCTCTATTTGTATGGAAAAAAGGACAAAAAAATCATTTGGGTAGAGTGTTGCATGACTGAGTAATTGTCATTCAAAGTGTGAGAGCACTGAAAGCTGAAAATTGGTCTGGACAGGAGGGGGGGTTTAAGTGCCCAGTAAGCAAGTGGTTAAAAGTCACATGCCTATACCAAAATATAGTGTTGATGGGTCAAGTTTTGGGGATGCGGCATAGAAGTTTAATAACTAAATTTGATCGGGTTGTAATACATTATTAAGTATTTTTATATACAAGCGTTTAAGTACCTAAATTTGACTTGCTATCAGCCTCTTGCAATCTCCAGTACAGCGGAGCTCAGACTGGGAGAGTGGGGGCAGCACTGGGAGCCAATCAGTTGTGCTGCCGTGCTTATGTGCCAATGGGTGTTGCAGAATGACAAAGAGATTATCAGTCTGTTGTTTCTCCTTTTACTGTCCAGTCACAGGCTGGGGGAGGGACATGACCTGTAAGTGTTAATGAACTGCAGCAGAAAAAAATCTGGTCTCTTGCCCCATATGATGCTTCTCATTTCACTTTTCAGTCACAGGTTTTGGGTGGGAAGTAGACCTGTAAGTGAAAGTAAAACTGCAGCAACGAGAGCTGTCCTCTGTGGCCGAGCTGTGTAAATCTCAGGACTGGATGAACAGAATTACAAATCATTTGGCAGGTGAAACCGCTCCCGTATATGTATTTCATCTGTGGATTAAACTGTTGGCCTGGAGATAAAAACTGTTGTGCCAGGCTGATGGCATTGCCGGATTATGATAGATAGTGAAAAGTAAAAAGAAAACATTTTTATAAGAAAAATTATAAGCAGCCATTACACATCTTTATAAAAGTGTAGAATATACAAAATAGATTTAATAAAATGTGTTTATTTTTAAACGCTGTATTTGTGTAATACAAAGGGATTAAGCAGACAAAAATATTTCCTTACAGATATAAAAGTTTTCTAAATTTGTGTTCTTACAGGAAAGAACTAGTAACAATATTAATCCTTTATTAATAGGTTCTAGAAAGTATGTATAAAGAAAACAGAAAACTGCTCCCCCTGCTGGCCTTCCTGTGAATAGTTCTGTATGTCATCAATATAACGCGTCCTCTGAGATTGGCAGGTTTTCTGCCGGCAGATACTTCGCTGTCTGCAGCTGTGCCTACTGACTGCACAGAAATACACAGCAGAGAGATCAGGTTCTGCTGCCGCCACGCTCAGTGTGGAATTCAGAAAGTGAGGCCTATTGAAAGTCCAGGCTTTGTACAAATTTTCCATTCCACCCGGTTTAGCTTCTGTTGAATATACCATAAGCTGCAGACCTCCTCCTGCTTTCTGCTGGTACCAGAGCATAACATAATTAGTCTCAATATAATGCTTGCATGAAAGCTCCACTGGATCCCCTTTTTTGACTATTAGAAGCTTATGACCCTGATCGACCTTCACCTCCTGGCACAGACCTGTAATGATAAAAAAAATGTGTAAACCTTTTACACTTTGCGCCAAAAAATGTGTACATTAAAATTGGCAAGGCAAAGAAGAAATTAAAGTACAAAATAAAATTTATATCAGCCTGAGCTATATACCCCATAACTTTTCTAATATGAAATATTTTATTTCAATGTTTATGAAATTGTGAATTTATGAAAAAGGAGAGGTGTAGAATAAAATATTAGATACTGAGAAGAAAAAAAATAAAGGTGAGTAAAGTATGTGTTATGATAAAATACCAGCTTAAGAAATGGTAACAGTATCAATATAATTACTTATTCAAGGGGAAGTTATAATATAGTGACAAAGCCAATTAAAATAATCATTATGACAAATATCTAAAGTCTAGGGCAGTGGTCTCTAAACTGTGGCCCTGGGGCCGGATGCAGCCTTTTGCTTGCCTTTATACGGTTCTTGAGGCATTACTCCTGTCACTGACCCCAACCACTGAGGAACTATTCCTTCCACTGTCACCAACGATGGGGCATAATGCCTTCCACTGACAACAAAAATGGGGCACTATTCCTCCCAATGACAACAGTTATTTCTCCCCCTAATACCAAAGATCAGGCATTGTTTACTCCCACTGGGCAAAGTCTGCTCCCCCCACCCCCAAAGTCTGCAGAATTTTAAACTGGCCCTTTCTTTGGAAAGTTTGGAGACCCCTGCTCTAGGGGGATGACAGAAACACCATATCCTATTTTTTCTTCTACTTTTAACTTTTAATATGCAAAATGGTTTGTAAATTAATAAAGCTCATATCATGTACTCTATGACTAAACAAGTAAATAAAATGCATTATAGTAAATTACATTAACATAGCATAAAAAATAAAACACAAAATAAGCAGAAAATTAAATTTATTAAAAGGTATTAAAACACAAAAACAGACAAACATGACTTTTTAGTAAAGTAGTACTTAAAACTCCAAAGCAAACAAAAAATTACATAATAGTAGTACAGTATATAAAACAAACAAACAAAAAAACGTATAGTAAAGCAGTATACATATAGAATAAAGCAGTACATAAAAAGCATGACAACATAATAAAGCACTATTAAATCAAAAAAGAAATGACATTATGAAAAACAGTATAAAAAAAACAAAGTACCGGTAAATGGTAAAACAAATGACATTATAAAAAAGCAGTATGTTACAAAAGCACACAAAGTAGCATTAAAAAAACGCAGAAACAGAAAGATAAAAAATTAGCAGCATTAAAATAAAGCAAAAAAAATACATATAATTACACAATATTATAAATACATGACTTTATAATGAAGCGGTATGAAAAATAAGATATAAGCAAAAAAAGAAAACAAAACATTATAGTAAATCACAGGCAGGTAAGCATCTATGGGGCTGAAAAATCGTGCTGGAACTTGTAGTTCTACAATAGCAGAAGGTGTACTGCTTCTCTGTAACTATAATAGATTTCCAGGGACCACAAAACATTAAAGCCACGTGTTAAATATATTAGCCTATTTGTTACTAATGCAAACATGTATTTGTTCTATTTACTATAGATAAACTGTATTTCTTGTAGCCTGTGAAGAGTTAAACCACAGAGGATTTGACACTTACCTGGAAGAATGTTTAATAATAAAATGACAAAAAGTTCTCTGAACATGTTGCAAGTTTTAACATCTGGGCAAGAACAAAGCTGTACGTATATATAAATGTATTTTTTATATGAGATCTGTAAAGATTCTGTGCCTGTTATCTGCTGATCCTCTCTCCATCTGTAACTACTCATCCACGTAATGTGCAACAATTAAACAATTTTGCTTCTTGTCTCCTCCCACGTCAACATGCATGATACGGTATTGAACAGTCTATACTGTACATTTGACGTATCTAACAAGGTTTGCTCAATGACCACGTTACCCTCAAGATGGGAAGTGAAGACAGAAGGTAACAGCTAATACAAGTTCTCTGTGTTATTTGTTGTTTAGCTTCATGTAAGAGAATTATATTCTATGGTGCAGATTTAAAAGTCCAGTGTCAAAGCTGAGTACTACAAGAGTCAAGCCAGAAAAAGGAAAGGATTTCTAAAATCCAACTTTACTTTTACCCCCTTCACCCAGAAGAAACCCCCAATCCCGACCACCACTTAAAGTCATTGTAAATGTTCATTTTTTTTTTCTTAATATGTTTGTAATGGTTTTACACAGAGAAGCCTCGATCCTTCTCTTTTCCGTCTCCTATCAGAACTCATGATTCCTCCCCTCTGTCGAGTACCCCCATAGCAGGCCGCTTGCTATGGGGGCCACTCATACGTGCTTGCTCCTGAGCCCTGCTCTGTGTGTCCATTGACCCTGTCCCCTTCTTCCTCCTCACTGGCTGTGATTGACAGCAGGAGGAGCCAATGACTCCCACTGCTGTGTCTGAGCCAATGGCCAATGGGGAGGGAGAGAGCCTCTGTTCTTGTGCACATCCCTGGATCAAAATCGGGCTCAGGTAAATATAAGGGGGGGGGGCTCGGGGGGAAAATCTGCATGCAGGTTTTTTTTTTTACTTTAATGCATAGAATGCATTAAAGTGGTTGTAAAGTCAGAAGGTTTTTTTTTTTTTATCTTAATGCATTCTATGCATTAAGATAAAAAACCTTCTGTGTGGAGCCCCCCCAGCACCCCTAATACTTACCTGAGCCCCCATCTCTCTCCAGCGATGTCCATGAGAGACTCAGCCATCCAGGACCCTCCTCCTGATTGGCTGAGACACAGCAGCAGCGCCATTGGCTCCTGCTAATGTCAATCAAAGTCAGCTAGCCAATCAGGAGAGATAGCATCAGGGCCGAACTGGGGCTCCATGTTTGAGTGGACACAGGGAGGTGTGACTCGGCTTGGGTGCCCCCATAGCAAGCTGCTTGCTGTGCAGGCACTCGACAGGAGGGAGGGACCCGACAAGAGGAGGATCTGGGCCGCTCTTTTTCAAAACCCTTACATAGAGCAGGTAAGTATAACAGCAGGTAAGTTTGTTATTTTTAGAGACAAAAACGAGACTTTACAGCAGTCTCAAACTGGCCCTTCAGCTGCTGCAGGACTACAATTCCCATGAGGCATTGCAAAGCTGACAGTTACAAGCATGACTCCCATAGGCAGAGGCATGATGGTACTTGTAGTTCCCCAGCAGCTGGAGGGCCGCCAGTTTCAGACCCCTGCTTTACAATCACTTTAAGGTAAAAAAATAAAACTTCTACCTTTAGAACCACTTTAATAATAAAAATATGATTTCTATTTTTTTTTCCTGCAGTCTTCTGACATCATAGGTTCTTCAATTTCTTCCGGGGGGTGGGGGGGCAGTGTAAACTGGTGTTCGTAATGCAGAATTAACATTCGTGACGTGGCAAATTATGAAATCTCGAAATTGCACATTCTCTTATTTTATAATGGGATAATAATGAATCTGCTTTGCTTGTGATACTGATGGAGTTATTGCAAACAAATTTTTAAAAGCTTTTTTTTTAATGATATCAAGAATAATATTATTATGCTTGTTATTTTTTTTTTGGTTACCACAACACCATTATCCCGTAGTTTTTAAGATCAAAGATACAACTATGTTGGTGTCCCTTGTCAACTTTACGTTGTATTTTTAAAAATGTAACTGCCTACTCCCAAACTGTCATTTGAAGTAAAACACACAGCCAAGTATTATTCTCCACAATTTTTTTTATTGTGCATTAAAAAAAGAAAACAAATAAAATTAGACATGCTATCTGCCAATAGAACTTAACCAAAAAGTGCATTCTATGCATCCAAAAATATAGAAAATACACCAAATCAAATCATTATTCAACCAAAAAATAAAATAAAAGCCTCATGCATGTGTCCTGCCTTATTAATATAGGGGGTCAACAATGCCAAGAGTTGGTGAAAGCTCCTGGAGCTCCCACAGCAAAGGCATATGACATAATTGGTCACGATTAATAAAGCAACCAATTTTTGGTCCAAGAAATCCTCCTCCTCCTGTTCCTTGACTGGACGTGGGTCAAAGCAATAACTCCAAGGCCAATAATAAATAACACGTTATCTCCTCCAATTCCGCAACATGTCTGGTTGACGAACGGCCATTCAGAAACGAACTGAAAAGCGCAAAATGAAAAGCGCGAATCAACACTCACCAAACTTCTACTAACACAAAATTAGCAGAAAGAGCACAAAGGGTGGCGCCTGGCAATTGAACTTCCTTTTTTTCGGCTCATATTATGTCTAGTACATCACTACGTTCATGTTTGTTGGCTGACAATCGTATACTGTTTGTATGCAAGACAAAATCCAGGCACACACCTTTGGACAAAAGTCTAAGGTTTTGTCTGCATAAAATCTGATCATGTGTATGAGGCTTTAGTGACATGTGAGTCCAGAAGTACTGGAAGGCCAGGTTAGCATGTTTTCTTAATTTCTCTGATCTGTGACTGTGTTTTCACACCTTGACTATGAAGTCAGAGATTTTAAAAAATTTGCCGAATGGCTGATTTTTTAAAAATACGCAACCTAGTCAGAATACATTTTAAAAATTAAGGTTGATCTTGTTATGTTATTAAAAAAATGAATGGATTGTGCGTGTGTGTTTGCAGGCAAAAAATAGAGTTTATTACTAAAGAACTTGGCATAATTTTAAGATCCATAAAGCAGATCTAAAAGACAACTGACCTCCCCTTCCTCACAAAAGTTCTGTGTAAAGCACCCTCTAATGCCTTAGAACAGGGGTCTCAACCTGGTGGCCCTCCAGCTGTTGTGAAACTACAGGTCCTATCATGCCTCTGACTGTGGGAGTCATGCTTGTAATTGTCATCCTTGCAATGCCTCATGGGACTTATAGTTTTGCAACAGCTGCAGGGCTGCCAATTTGAGACCTCTGCCTTAGAACATCACCATGATGCCCCATTCCCTGCTGCTACCCTAGTATTGTGTGTAGTGGCACATGATATGCCCATTTACAGCACTTGGGCCTTGTAATCAGACTCCCATGACCCCAAGTGCAGCAATGTGGGTTGGCAGAGTGTCACAGAGCAATGGTGATAATCAAAGCAACAGTGTAAGTGCCACTGGAGGTCATTTTAAGCACCAATAGGTGTAAATTAACTTGTGTCCATTTGCACCAGACTACCTCCTATCTAATCTGGTCTGCTAACAAAAACGGAAGGAAATGTATCCCCCTCTGTCTAGGCAGATCAAATCGGAGGGCAGTCGGGTGTAAAGGGACAGTGGCCCATAAAGCAGGGTGGGCTCTGTCTGTGTCCGCTCTGCATAAACTGAGCAGACACAGATGTGTCATTCACCTGCTCTGCCCATATCAGCAGGGGATCAGCGGACAGATCCCCTGCTGATCAAAACAGAGTCATGATAACGCTGGGGTTGCCAGTTCAATTCCAATCAGGATACTGTTTGCATAGAGGTTGCATGTTCTCCCTGTGCCTGTGGGGGTTTCCTCCTATGTACCCCAGTTTATTCCCACACCTCAAAGTCATACTGGTAGGTTAATCTGATCCTTTGCAGACTAGCCCTAGTATGTGCATGTATACATGTGAGATCAACACCTTAGATTGTAAGCTCCTTAAAGCACAGCCCCATCCAAAAGGGGAAGCTCTGCTTATCTGCTTCCTCCCCCCTCCCCTAACACATTTGGCACCTTTTGGGGGGAGCGGGCACCGGGTTTTGATAGGTACCCGGTCCCACTTCTAGGTGAGTCTGAAGTTCAGCTCCCCTCCTCCTTCCCCTGCAGCCAGCCTAATTAGAGAGCACAGCGCGCTTCTTCACTCATGCGCAGTAAGGAACTGGCTGTGAAGCCCCATGGCTTCACTGCCAGTTTTCCTTAGTGGAGATGGCAGCGCCAGCACCCGATGGAAAATTGTCTCAGGTGAAGACACTGCAGGATCCCTGGACAGGTAAGTGTCCTAATATTTAAAGTCATCAGCTACAGTATTTGTAGCTGCTGACTTTTATTTTTTTTCTGCAGGAGTCAGGAGCTTCTCTTTAAGCGTAGGGACTGATGTGAATGCACAATGTGTAAAACAATTGTCGGTGCTATATACCTGTAGCAATAGTATGCATTGGGTTGCACTGCGAATCAGGTATGCTTGTTTAGTGTATTATGCATATTGAAAATCCATAAAAAATGGAAAGGCTCACACCCTATAGCACATAGAAGGCATGCTATTGCATTGCAGGTCAGTATGCAACAATATATCTTTGAAGACAGAACTTTTTAAATAAAGTTTTGTAAAAAGCATGGAAAGGTTAAAAAAAAATCATTTTTTGTTCCCTGTGTCCCATTGGGGAGATTTCCCTTCATTTCTTGTTCAGAAGATACAACAAGAAGTGAGAAGAAGAAACCTTTCCAAAGTGAAGGAAATCCCCTCGTAGAGGATTGTGTCTGCAACAGGTGCCCCCTTATGAAAATGTACTCTCTATTCCTTGTTCTGGTGACAACTGTAAAATTTGAGATTTCCCGTCACCTTCTGCCAGCAAGAACACATAGAGAAGCAAGATGTATTTCCCAAAAGAGGTCTAACCAATCACAACTTTATCCAAAATGTAAAAAATATATATCTTGGCTTTGGATACACTTTGAAATGTGTGAGAACCACCTCAATGGACCCTTACAAGGTTCTTGCACTACAGAGGAAAGTTTTGTCTTGCCACCCTAGGGCTGGTTGGCAAGGTCCCTGTTGACAATTACCACTGATAATTTATATTAGCTGCATGACCTGTAACCTGAACAAAGAAGAAGTAAAAAAAATAATAATTTGCACCAGTTTCTGCTTAAACCTACATTACATAACAAATACAACAATAATAATAATACTAATAATAATAAATTATGCTATAATAAACAGCTCCCCCTCTAGGTATTGTTTAGGACTGATGCTGACTCCCAGTGAGGTTCTGTGCTGGCATCTGCACTGACATTTCCAACTGTGTTGGCTGATTGCACAGAAGTAGACGGCGGAGTCATTGTCACTGGCTTTAGACAGTGTCAGCATGGAGTTGAGTACATCAGGCCTGTTCAGAGTCCAGGACCTGAACCCCTCCTCCATTTTACCGTTATCACCACTGCCTGTTGAGTAAACCATAAGCTTTAGCCCTTGATGTCCTTTCTGTTGGTACCAGAACATCGATAAATAGCTGGTCTGTGTGTGCCGACATTTAAGTTCCACAGGTTTCCCAGAATGAACTATAAGGTATTTATCCTGGGTCACCTCCACCAACTGGGACAGACCTGGGAGGAGAAAGAATAATAATAGTGGTAGCAACAAAACAACAGCAACAATAACAATATAATCACAGCAACATATGCAAAGATGTAAAAATACAATTATAGTAACAAGCATAAAAATGGCAACAACAACAAAATCAATACAAAACAAAAAAGTAAAGAATAATAATAGTGATAGCAACAAAACAACAGCAACAATAAGAAAAAAAATGACAGCAATATACACAAAAAATTAAACCGCCAATAATACTAACAAGCATAAAAACACCAACAACAATATCAATATTATTATTATTATGAAGAGTATCAAAACAATAATCATGTTAAAAACACCAAATACAAAAAATAATAAAAATAACGATGATAATATTAATAATAATTAATAAGAAAAATATTTTCGGCCTCCCCATTTTTTTCTTTTTCTTTTTTTCCCCCTTTTCTATCACTTCGTTCCTTGCCATTAATGTTACATTGGTCTAATTGTGTGATGAGTTGTCATGTGCAATGTCTGCAACACTGACCCATCAATAAAAAATAAAACTGGCAAAATAAAAAAAAAAATTATAACACTAAAATAAAAAAATCTTAAAAGCACCAATAATAAAACTAATACCACCAGAAATAACTTTTTTGATTACTCTCATCCATATGTTAAAAAAATAAGAAAGAAAAAATGTAGTATACAATTTTTAGTTCTTACATGAAATAATATGTAGCAAAAGAATCCAGAGGCACTTTAACATTTTTCTTAAAAAAAAAATGCTACAGCTGTTACAAGGTACTTCATTAAATGGTGTTAATTTCATATGATGCTACGTATCATATTTTTCTTGTGATCTACGTTGTGTTTCTTTGTTTCTTTATTTCCTGTTCCCACCCACAATAGTCAAATGTCTGAAAAAGGCAGAAGTTTTCCTTTGCAGCTCTGAGTCTTGGGGCCAAGAGCTAAATAACTATATAACTTAGCAAAGTGAATTTTTTACTTTACAAAGGAATTTTCACCTAGCTTAGTGAATTAAGTGAATCTGTGCTGAATTCAATCATCCAATCATGGGCAAGCAAAAATCCCTTTTTTCAATTTTTATTTTACTTAATTTTATTTTTTATTTTCCTTGCAAGTGATTCTTTGCAAAGTGAATTTTAACCAGATTCAGAAAGCTAAATGAAAGTTCACTTGCATAGTGGAAAGTTCACTTCGAAAAATTAACTCGCTATATGTCTTTTGTAATGTAACGCTACCCCCGCAGGAGCCCCTTGGTATGATGGTTCCTGTATTCCCTACTAAGACTCATAAACCGCTTCCTCCTTTCTGGCACACCTGGATACATAAGTTGAAGGCTGTGCACAACTGTATAACTTAAGTGGTAATATATTACCACAATATATTAACATCCAGAAAATATGCCACAGGAAATTGATGGTAGATAAAATAAGTATATTATCGCAAGGTGGAAGAAACACAATACACAAACCAATAAATAGGTCAGAAAAATTTTAGAATGCGTTAGACTAACCGACTGGAATACTAGCCTCAACTATGGCAATTACCTTAAACCCCAATAAGGTTAAGCCCATTTAAACTGGTAAAAACCACACAAGAACAGCATAAAAGAAGTCACACTGTCATTCTTGACGATACCTAGTCAAAGTGTCCCTGAGTGCACCTGAAAGTGGTTGGGTGTAAACGCTCCTGGGGATGGCTGTAAAATACCTGGCACCTTAACCACTTCAGCCCCAGAAGGATTTGGCCCCTTCCCAGGGCCGATCCCAGGCGGGTGCACGGGGTGCAGTGCACCCAGGCGCCAGAGAGGTGGGGGCGCTGAAGAGCCAGAGTGCTCCCCTCCCTCCTCCTACTCCCCTCCGTGTGCAGAAGTAGCTCTGTCCGCAGCAGGTCACCGCCGCGGAGTGGCCATGCCGCTGTGCTTTACACTGCTAGAGCCTGTCCCCCCTCCCTCCTCCTACTGTCAGAGGAGAGCAGCCGCCGGAGATCGGAGCGGCTGGTCTCTGTGTTGAGAGAGACCAGCCGCGCAGTGACTTCACTGGGGAGGGGGGGCGGCCCGTGCCTGCAGCCTGACACAGGTTCTCTCCACTCTCCTCCTCTGTCTCTCACTCCCGCCTAAGCTGCTGCCTGGCTGTCTCGATCTGCTCTTCACCCGGGTGGCGCGGCTGCACACTGTCCTCTCTAGCTGTCACCCGGGTGTTAATGTGTCTGTACTAATAGAGGGAGGTTTGTCCCTGGGGGTCTGTACTAATGGGGGGTTGTCCTGGGGGGTCTGTACTAATGGGGGGGTTGTCCTGGGGGGGTCTGTACTAATGGGGGGGTTGTCCTGGGGGGTCTGTACTAATGTAGGGTTGTCCTGGGGGGTCTGTACTAATTGGGGGGTTGTCCTGGGGGGTCTGTACTAATGGAGGGGGAGTTGTCCTGGGGGTCTGTACTAATGGAGGGGGGGTTGTCCTGGGAGGTCTGTACTAATGGAGGGATTTGTCCTGGGGGTCTGTACTAATGGGGGGGTTGTCCTGGGGGGGTCTGTACTAATGGGGGGTTGTCCTGGGGGGTCTGTACTAATGGGGGGGGTCTGTACTAATGGGGGGGTTGTCCTGGGGGGGTCTGTACTAATGGGGGGGTTGTCCTGGGGGTCTGTACTAATGGGGGGTTGTCCTGGGGGGGTCTGTACTAATGGGGGGTTGTCCTGGGGGGTCTGTACTAATGGGGGGGTCTGTACTAATGGGGGGGTTGTCCTGGGGGGGTCTGTACTAATGGGGGGGTTGTCCTGGGGGTCTGTACTAATGGGGGGTTGTCCTGGGGGGGTCTGTACTAATGGGGGGGTTGTCCTAGGGGGTCTGTACTAATGAAGACGGGTTGTCCTGGGGGATCTGTACTAATGGGGGGGTTGTCCTGGGGGGTCTGTACTAATGGGGGATTTATCCTGGGGGGTCTGTACTAATGGAGGAGGGTTTCTCCTGGGGGGGTCTGTACTAATGGAGAGGGGATTTGTCCTGGGGGGGTCTGTACTAATGGAGGGGGGTTTGTCCTGGTGGGGGGTCTGTACTAATGGAGGGGGGGGTTGTCCTGGGGTCTGTACTAATGGAGGGGGGTTGTCCTGGGGGGTCTGTACTAATGAAGGGGGGGTTTGTCCTGTGGGGGGTCTATACTAATGGAGGGGGCTTTGTCCTGGGGGGATCTGCACTAATGGAGGGGGAGTTGTCCTGGTGGGGGTCTACTAATGGAGGGGGGGTGGTTTGTCCTGGGGGGTCTATACTGATGAAGGGGGGTCTGTACTGAGAGAGGGGTTTATACTTAGTGGGGGGCCTGCACTGACGAAGGGGGGTCTATACTTAGTGGAGGGGGGTCTGTACTGAGGGGCGACTAAAGTTGGTGGAAGGGGGGTGACACCATGTTATACCACACCTGGTGACACCAACCCTAGTGACGTCACTGCAGCTGCGGGCTCTTCTTTCGCCCCTTCCCCTCCCTCTCCCTCTCCTCCGCACGTGCACTGCTATACTAGTGAGCGGCGCTGGCCAGCACAGCCTCCCACTATGTTTCTTCCCCCGCCTTCATATCAGCCAGGGAAAAAATAGAATAGAAAAAGGAGCAGAGAAGAGGATTGTGGGACATGTAGTCCCGAGGACTGGCAGCCCCACTGTAACACGGAAACTGCAGCCCACACAGCAGGCTCAGCTGAATGGGAGAGAGAGAGATACAGGAGCCTGGGAAAGCTTTCAGGGAAGTACACCCAGGACTCCAGAGGGAGAGGGCAGTGCTGAGGGAACACCATCAGAGAGGAAACCCCACTGCCCTGCGCCACCAGAGGGAAAGACACACAGCCTAGCGCCATCCCTGGCAGAGAAAGGAATGGAGTCACTGCCAGAATACAGATCTGGGTGCTACCCAGCGGAGTCGCCACGGGCAATTCAGAGTGAGCTGACTCCTGATCAGAGGAACCATCGCTGGGTCAGGTGATAGGGCCGATCGGCCATTATCTACTAACGTCCATAGGAACTGCAGTCTCTGATCATCTCCTGTATTATATCTGCAGTCTCTGACCATCTCTTGTCTAATGTCTGCAGTCTCTGACCTTCTCTTGTATCATGTCTTCAGTCTTTGACCTTCTGTTGTATCATGTTTGCAGTCTCTAACCATCTCCTGTATCATGTCTGCAGTCTCTGACCTTCTCTTGTATCATGTCTTCAGTTTCTGACCTTCTCTTGTATCATCTCTGCAGTCTCTGACCATCTCTTGTATCATGTCTGCAGTCTCTGACCATCTCTTGCATCATGTCTGCAGTCTCTGACCATCTCCTGTTTCACGTCTGCAGTCTCTGACCATCTCTTGTATCATGTCTGCAGTCTCTGACCATCTCTTGTATCATATCTGCAGTCTCTGACCATCTCTTGTATCATGTCTGCAATCTCTGACCATCTATTCTATCTTGTCTGTAGTCTCTGACCATCTCCTGTATTATGTCTGCAGTCTCTGACCATCTCTTGTATCATGTCTGCAGTCTCTGACCATCTCCTGTACTATGTCTGCAGTCTCTGAATGTCTCTTGTATCATGTCTACAGTCTCTGACCATCTCCTGTACCATGTCTGCAGTCTCTGATCATCTCCTGTACCATGTCTGCAGTCTCTGACCATCTCCTGTACTATGTCTGCAGTCTCTGACTGTCTCTTCTATCATGTCTACAGTCTCTGATCATCTCCTGTACTATGTCTGCAGTCTCTGACTGTCTCTTGTATCATGTCTACAGTCTCTGATCATCTCCTGTACTATCTCTGCTGTCTCTGATCATCTCCTGTACCATGTCTGCAGTCTCTGACCATCTCCTGTACTATGTCTGCAGTCTCTGACCGTCTCTTGTATCATGTCTACAGTCTCTGATCATCTCCTGTACCATGTCTGCAGTCTCTGATCATCTCCTGTACCATGTCTGCAGTCTCTGATCATCTCCTGTACTATGTCTGCAGTCTCTGACCATCTCTTGTATCATGTCTGCAATCTCTGACCAGCTTCTGTACCATGTCTGCAGTGTCTGACTGTCTCTTGTATCATGTCTGCAGTCTTTGACCATCTATTCTATCTTGTCTGTAGTCTCCGACCATCTCCTGTATTATGTCTGCAGTCTCTGACCATCTCTTGTATCATGTCTGCAGTCTCTGATCATCTCCTGTACTATGTCTGCAGTCTCTGACTGTCTCTTGTATCATGTCTACAGTCTCTGACCATCTCCTGTACTATGTCTGAAGTCTCTGATCATCTCCTGTACCATGTCTGCAGTCTCTGATCATCTCCTGTACTATGTCTACAGTCTCTGACCATCTCCTGTACCATGTCTGCAGTCTCTGATCATCTCTTGTACTATGTCTGCAGTCTCTGATTATCTTCTGTATTATGTCTGCAGTCTCTGATCATCTCCTGTACCATGTCTGCAGTCTCTGATCATCCCCTGTAGTATGTCTGCAGTCTCTGATCATCTCCTGTATTATGTCTGCAATCTCTGACCATCTAATGTACTATGTCTGCAGTCTCTGACCATCTCCTGTACTATGTCTGCAGTCTCTGATCATCTCCTGTACTATGTCTGCAGTCTCTGATCATCTCCTGTACCATGTCTGCAGTCTCTGATCATCTCCTGTATCATGTCTGCAGTCTCTGACCATCTCTTGTATCATGTCTGCAGTCTCTGACCATCTCCTGTACTATATCTGCAGTCTCTGACTATCTCTTGTATCATGTCTGCAGTCTCTGACCATCTCCTGTACTATGTCTGCAGTCTCTGACCATATCTTGTATCATGTCTGCAGTCTCTGATCATCTCCTGTACCATGTCTGCAGTCTCTGACCATCTCCTGTACTATGTCTGCAGTCTCTGACTGTCTCTTCTATCATGTCTACAGTCTCTGATCATCTCCTGTACTATGTCTGCAGTCTCTGACTGTCTCTTGTATCATGTCTACAGTCTCTGATCATCTCCTGTACTATCTCTGCTGTCTCTGATCATCTCCTGTACCATGTCTGCAGTCTCTGACCATCTCCTGTACTATGTCTGCAGTCTCTGACCGTCTCTTGTATCATGTCTACAGTCTCTGATCATCTCCTGTACCATGTCTGCAGTCTCTGATCATCTCCTGTACCATGTCTGCAGTCTCTGATCATCTCCTGTACCATGTCTGCAGTCTCTGATCATCTCCTGTACTATGTCTGCACTCTCTGACCATCTCTTGTATCATGTCTGCAATCTCTGACCAGCTTCTGTACCATGTCTGCAGTGTCTGACTGTCTCTTGTATCATGTCTGCAGTCTTTGACCATCTATTCTATCTTGTCTGTAGTCTCCGACCATCTCCTGTATTATGTCTGCAGTCTCTGACCATCTCTTGTATCATGTCTGCAGTCTCTGACCATCTCCTGTACTATATCTGCAGTCTCTGACTATCTCTTGTATCATGTCTGCAGTCTCTGACCATCTCCTGTACTATGTCTGCAGTCTCTGACCATATCTTGTATCATGTCTGCAGTCTCTGATCATCTCCTGTACTATGTCTGCAGTCTCTGATCATCTCCTGTACCATGTTTGCAGTCTCTGATCATCTCCTGTACCATGTCTACAGTCTCTGATCATCTCCTGTACCATGTCTGCAGTCTCTGATCATCTCCTGTACTATATCTGCAGTCTCTGATCATCTCCTGTACTATGTCTGCAGTCTCTGATCATCTCCTGTACCATGTCTGCAGTCTCTGATCATCTCCTGTACTATGTCTGCAGTTTCTGATCATCTCCTGTATTATGTCTGCAGTCTCTGACTAACTCCTGTACCATGTCTGCAGTCTCTGACCATCTCCTGTACTATGCCTGCAGTCTCTGACTGTCTCTTGTATCATGTCTACAGTCTCTGTCTCTTGTATCATGTCTGCAGTCTCTGATCATCTCTTGTACTATGTCTGCAGTCTCTGATCATCTCCTGTATTATGTCTTCAGTCTCTGACCAACTCCTGTACCATGTCTGCAGTCTCTGACCATCTCCTGTACTATGTCTGCAGTCTCTGACTGTCTCTTGTATCATGCCTACAGTCTCTAACCATCTCTTGTATCATGTCTGCAATCTCTGACCAGCTTCTGTACCATGTCTGCAGTGTCTGACTGTCTCTTGTATCATGTCTGCAGTCTCTGACCATCTATTCTATCTTGTCTGTAGTCTCCCACCATCTCCTGTATTATGTCTGCAGTTTCTGACCATTTCCTGTACTATGTCTGCAGTCTCTGACCATCTCTTGTATCATGTCTGCAGTCTCTGACCATCTCTTGTATCATGTCTGCAGTCTCTGACCATCTCCTGTACTATGTCTGCAGTCTCTGACCATCTCTTGTATCAGGTCTGCAGTCTCTGATCATCTCCTGTACTATGTCTGCAGTCTCTGACTGTCTCTTGTATCATGTCTACAGTCTCTGACCATCTCCTGTACTATGTCTGAAGTCTCTGATCATCTCCTGTACCATGTCTGCAGTCTCTGATCATCTCCTGTACTATGTCTACAGTCTCTGACCATCTCCTGTACCATGTCTGCAGTCTCTGATCATCTCTTGTACTATGTCTGCAGTCTCTGATTATCTTCTGTATTATGTCTGCAGTCTCTGATCATCTCCTGTACCATGTCTGCAGTCTCTGATCATCCCATGTAGTATGTCTGCAGTCTCTGATCATCTCCTGTACTATGTCTGCAGTCTCTGACCATCTCCTGTACTATGTCTGCAGTCTCTGATCATCTCCTGTACTATGTCTGCAGTCTCTGATCATCTCCTGTACCATGTCTGCAGTCTCTGATCATCTCCTGTATCATGTCTGCAGTCTCTGACCATCTCTTGTATCATGTCTGCAGTCTCTGACCATCTCCTGTACTATATCTGCAGTCTCTGACTATCTCTTGTATCATGTCTGCAGTCTCTGACCATCTCCTGTACTATGTCTGCAGTCTCTGACCATATCTTGTATCATGTCTGCAGTCTCTGATCATCTCCTGTACTATGTCTACAGTCTCTGACCATCCCCTGTACTATGTCTGCAGTATCTGACCATCTCCTGTACTATGTCTGCAGTCTCTGATCATCTCCTGTACCATGTCTGCAGTCTCTGATCATCTCCTGTACTATGTCTACAGTCTCTGATCATCTCCTGTACCATGTCTGCAGTCTCTGATCATCTCCTGTACCATGTCTGCAGTCTCTGATCATCTCCTGTACTATGTCTACAGTCTCTGATCATCTCCTGTACCATGTCTGCAGTCTCTGATCATCTCCTGTACTATATCTGCAGTCTCTGATCATCTCCTGTACTATGTCTGCAGTCTCTGATCATCTCCTGTACCATGTCTGCAGTCTCTGATCATCTCCTGTACTATGTCTGCAGTCTCTGATCATCTCCTGTATTATGTCTGCAGTCTCTGACTAACTCCTGTACCATGTCTGCAGTCTCTGACCATCTCCTGTACTATGTCTGCAGTCTCTGACTGTCTCTTGTATCATGTCTACAGTCTCTGTCTCTTGTATCATGTCTGCAGTCTCTGATCATCTCCTGTACTATGTCTGCAGTCTCTGATCATCTCCTGTATTATATCTTCAGTCTCTGACCAACTCCTGTACCATGTCTGCAGTCTCTGACCATCTCCTGTACTATGTCTGCAGTCTCTGACTGTCTCTTGTATCATGCCTACAGTCTCTGACCATCTCTTGTATCATGTCTGCAATCTCTGACCAGCTTCTGTACCATGTCTGCAGTGTCTGACTGTCTCTTGTATCATGTCTGCAGTCTCTGACCATCTATTCTATCTTGTCTGTAGTCTCCCACCATCTCCTGTATTATGTCTGCAGTTTCTGACCATTTCCTTTACTATGTCTGCAGTCTCTGACCATCTCTTGTATCATGTCTGCAGTCTCTGACCATCTCTTGTATCATGTCTGCAGTCTCTGGCCATCTCCTGTACTATGTCTGCAGTCTCTGACCATCTCTTGTATCATGTCTGCAGTCTCTGATCATCTCCTGTACTATGTCTGCAGTCTCTGACTGTCTCTTGTATCATGTCTACAGTCTCTGACCATCTCCTGTACTATGTCTGAAGTCTCTGATCATCTCCTGTACCATGTCTGCAGTCTCTGATCATCTCCTGTACTATGTCTACAGTCTCTGACCATCTCCTGTACCATGTCTGCAGTCTCTGATCATCTCTTGTACTATGTCTGCAGTCTCTGATTATCTTCTGTATTATGTCTGCAGTCTCTGATCATCTCCTGTACCATGTCTGCAGTCTCTGATCATCCCCTGTGGTATGTCTGCAGTCTCTGATCATCTCCTGTATTATGTCTGCAGTCTCTGACCATCTCCTGTACTATGTCTGCAGTCTCTGACCATCTCCTGTACTATGTCTGCAGTCTCTGATCATCTCCTGTACTATGTCTGCAGTCTCTGATCATCTCCTGTACCATGTCTGCAGTCTCTGATCATCTCCTGTATCATGTCTGCAGTCTCTGACCATCTCTTGTATCATGTCTGCAGTCTCTGACCATCTCTTGTATCATGTCTGCAGTCTTTGACCGTATCCTGTATTATGTCTGGGGACTCTTTCTAACAGAAGCCCTCTCTGTGTGCATCAGAGAGACTCCCCTCCAGGTCTCATTAGTGTTTTCTCTTCCTGTATTTTCTTTATTGTTAAGAGATCATGGGAGGATTTCAGGGTAACAAAGACTTCTTAGGGGAGCAGCTCTGTATTTGAGTCGTTGCCATAGAATCATTTGTAAAGGGGAGGAGTTGGTAAGATGACCGCGCCCATGTGGGGGCGCCAGAAATATTTCTGCACCCAGGCGTCTGTGACCCTAGGATCGGCCCTGCCCCTTCCTGACCAGGCAATACAACACTGCGTCGCTTTCACTGTCAATTGCATGGTCGTGTGACGTTTTACCCAAACAAAATGTATGTCTTTTTTTCCCTACAAATAGAGCTTACTTTTGGTGGTATTTGATCACCTCTGCAGTTTTTATTTTTTGCGTTATAAACAAAAAAAGAGCGACATTTTTGAAAAAAACACAATATTTTGTACTTTTTGCTATAATTAATATCCGCCCCCCCCCCCCAAAAAAAAAGTCTTAATCATTTTAGGCTGATATATATTTTGCTACATTTTTATGGTAAAAAAATCGCAATAAGCGTATATTGATTGATTTGCACGAAAGTTATAGCGTCTACAAAATAGGGGATAGATTTATGTCATTTTTTTTATTATACATTTTTTTACTAGTAATGGCGGCAATCTGCGACAATGACAATGCATTGGAAAGATCAGACACTTTTGACACTTTGGGACCATTGGCATTTATACAGCGATCAGAGCTAAAAATAGCCACTGATTACTGTATAAATGTCACTGGCAGGGAAGGGGTTAACACTAGGGGGCGATCAAAGGGTTAAATGTGTTCCATCAGTGTGTGTTCTAACTGTGGGGAGATGGGAGTGACTAGAGGAGGAGACAGATTGTGATCAATCTGTCTCCTCTCTTCTGACAGAACCCGGATTTGAAAACAACACAATATTTTGTACTTTTTGCTATAATAAATATCCCCCCCCCCAAAAAAAAAACGATACACGATCAGTCTCCTCCTCTAGTCACGCTGCGGGGGGCACGCACACACACCTTCAGCGGCATGCGCATGCCTGCAATAGCATCCTAAAGAGCTGACGTATACTTACGGCGTGCCAAACAGCTGCAGTATAACTGTAGCAGCTGGTCGGCTAGCTGTTAATTAGCACATTTAAGGCGGCTAACATTAGGGCCTGTCTGTATGGTGGTGCATGTGTTACTGTCTCTTTAAACTGTATGCAGTGGAAGATTGTAGGACTCCTAAGTAAGGGCAGTATCTAGTGAAATTTACCACTGTCACCCACTTCTAGTAACGGATCTGGTCCAAAACACTTGCAGTCTGTTGTCCCTGGTGGTTTGGTCTGCACGACCAGTTCCCTACAAGGCTCTCTTCTCGCAGGTGTAGGCACACACATGGCAACAGGTCTCTTCAGATCTGGTCCCAGCACAGTAAAAGACCTTCCCTTGGATCACTCCTCAGGCTCTCTCTCTCTGACTCAGTCTCTCTGAAGGTGGGCACAGACGGGTAGAAGCAGCAGGTCTGTACCCTACAGACCGTGTCATGAGAATCTCCCCATGGCTCAGTCCACAGCCTCAATGGACACAACACATAGCTCTGGTCCCCACACACAAGCCTCCCGTGGCTCTCTGGTGCAGGCACCTGTTATGGATGTTTTGTTTGTTTATATGCAACTCTATGATGCATCTCTGTTGTGTTTACCTCCTGTGTTGTGTTTCCTGTTCCTGCTGAGTATTATTCAATGAACATGGCTTCTGTGCAGTAATGGCTTGTGCTGTCTTTACTTACATCACATGAAACAGCACCCACAACAACAGGTTTGCACTCTCTGGCTCCCTGTACTGTTCTGCCCCAACCTCCTGTCAATTGCCTGGGAAAACTCACTCACTATCCTCCTCTGTGAGCAGGGAATCTGTTTAGTGAAGTCCAAGCTCCATCCACTGTATTGTGCAGAGCCCCTTTTAGGACTACATATCTTATTATCCTTCTCTGTTGCATCATCAATCCTCTCCCTCTGTATTGCTGCCACTGCTGGAGGAAGGGGGAAGAGTGGGCAGACACACAGCGCCAACGCTGTATAGCAGCCCACTTGCTCTGCCTCTGTATGCCAGCTGGGGGGAAAGCAGGAAACTGCAGCTGAGCTCCCACAGCCGCTCCAGCAGCAGAGAAGCATGGAGGGTTAAAGGAGGAGAGCAGGAACAGAAGTACACAGCCAGCCAAGCACCCAGCTACACTAACATATCTTAAAGTGGCATATATGGGTTAGCTGGCATATTAATGGTACTACACCCATCATAATTTGTGCAGCCTATTGCATTGCATGAGTGGATGTTAGAGAAAGTGGGGGCGAGAGAAAGGGGGGTGGGAGAGAGGGGAGTGAGAGGGGGGTTATAAAGAGAGAGGGGGAGAGAGGAGGGGTGAGAGAGATTGAGGGGGGTGGGTGAGAGAGGGGGGGTGAGAGAGAGAAGGTTTGAGAGAGAGGGGGGTGAGAGAGCGAGAAGGGGGGTGAGAGAGCGAGAAGGGGGGTGTTCAATATGCCTGTTACTCACAATCTTGGCCCCAGGCTAGTTTCCCCTAGGCTTAGGCAGCCAGGATCTAGAGCTGCTGTGTGCTGTATATTTAAATCTGCCACCTTCATTACAAGCCCTTTCACAGCAGTGTGTGCAAGTCAGGGGGTAGAGTGTGGGGCTCCGTCCTGTTTATACAGCACACTGTACTGGGCACTGCCAATTGGATTGGTACATCAGCACAGCACAGTGCCCACGCCCCCAGCTCACAAGCACCCCATCCTAGCCAGCAAGGGAGATGAGGAGATGATGCAGTGGATCCAATGCTACTGGTAAAATACAATAAATTTTGCATAGTGTGTAGTGCATGACAGGGTACAGCCACAGTGGGTCCCCCTTTCATTGTGTTCGTGTGCCCTGCACACTTCTGTACACTGAATGATACAATGGCACCCGGGGTGATTAGGGCGTGCCCAGGCACACCAGCACACCCTGTGCACACGCCTATGACATCCATATTGTAATGATGTAAGATGAATCAGTTGGACACAGGCAGAATTTGAAAGAGCCAAATTCATACAGCAGTATCATAAAAATATTCACCCTTTTATTAATCTCATATGTAGGGATCTACATATGTATCAACATGTTCCTGTTTATGGGAGGCAGGCTTGGAATCCCCAAAAGAAGGAAGTAGAGAGAGGAGCTGAGAGCATATGTCTCTATGGAAGAACTGTTGCTATACCAATCCAGCAGCAGGCGTATTAGGCAAATATTAGTAATTTAATATTGTTGCCCATAGGGTTTAAATACTGTATGAACATATTTAACGAATAGTGACAGAAGTATATCTGTTCCATTGTTGTTATCCCACATGCACCATGCCAGATAGTTCAGTCTGTAAAACAGTGGGTAGTGGTTAGTGTTGGGTGAACAGTTGGGCTTGAGCATTTGTTCAGGCCGAACATTGGCTGTTCACACGTTCGGCGAACACCCCCATATTCGGGGCATTCAACCATTTGTTCAACCGGCTGAGCACCCCTCAATGCACTGCGCGCCACACAGTGCATTGGAAGCCCTGATTGGCTGAAGCAATAAAGGCTTTGCCCAATCAGGGCACAGAACCATGACTGGAGAAAGTAATGATGACTGTGCCCAATCATGGCTCATTGCTCATAGACCCATCCTCCCACTATAAAAGGTTCCTTCCCAGAGCAACCATTTGCAGTGTGATATTGGAGTGGAAATACATAGAACAGGGCTATAGTCATTGCTACTAGCAAGTTAGTGTGCTATTGTGATTCTATTGTGAGTGTAAAGTGTCAGTGTAGTGTGAATCTAGTGATAGTGCAGTGTGAGTGAGTGTGACTGTTCATTTTTACTTTAGTGTCAGTTTAGTGTGTCAGGGCAGGTTTACTGCAGTATATTGATATATGTCAGTGAAGAGTGTCAGGGCACTTTTACTGCAGTAAAGTGAAGTGCGTTAGTACACTTTTACATCAGTATATTGAAGTGCGTTAGTGCAGTTTTACTGCAGTATATTGAAGTGTGTCTGTGGAGTGTGTCTGTGTAGTAAGTCCTCAAGTTAAATTGCACTAAACACCGCTTTCCATTAATTAAAGTGCATTCAAGTACGCCTTTCCCCATCTCTATTACATTTCGGTAATAAGCCCCCTCCCCCTACATGTCTGGGAGGCCAACAAGGAGAGGCAGATGTTTCCATGGCACTGTGAGGGGGCCAGTAGCATCCGTGTCCACAAGCAATGGTGGATATCCTCAGGCAGGACACCCTTTCCTCTGTTTAGGGGTGTTGCCCATGCTATCCAGCCACAGCATGCAGAAGAGGTGGTGGACTGGCTTAAAAAAACATCCTCGTCCTCCTCATCCTCCATCACCCAAGCAGAGACTAGTGCACAGTCCACCACAGCTGCCAGAGTGGCTTTTTCTCCCTCCTTGTCCACAGATACTCCTGACATAGCCCCAGCATCAGGCATAGAGGAGTCAGCTGAATTATTTAACCACTTAAGGACCGAGCCTCTTTCTGAGATTTGGTGTTTACAAGTTAAAAACCTTTTTTTTGCTAGACAATTACTTAGAACCCCCAAACATTATATATTTTTTTCTAACACCCTAGAGAATAAAATGACGGTCCTTGCATTACTTTCTGTCACACCGTATTTGCACACTGCACTTTTAAGAAAAAAATATTTTTTTTTAAATTAAAAAATAAGACAACAGTAAAGTTAGCACAATTTTGTTTATACTGTGAAAGATAATGTTACGCTGAGTAAATTGATACCCAACATGTCACGCTTCAAAATTTCGCCCGCACGTGGAAAGGCGATAAATTTTTACCCTTAAAAATCTCCATAGGCGACGTTTAAAAAATTCTACAGGTTGCATGTTTTGAGTTACAGAGGAGGCCTAGGCGTAGAATTATTTCTCTCGCTCGAACGATCGCGGCGATACCTCACATGTGTGGTTTGGACACCGTTTTCATATGTGAGCGCTACTCACGTATGCGTTCCCTTCTGCACGCGAGCTCGGCGGAATGGGGCATGTTTAAAAATCTATTTATTTTTTCTTATTTATTTTACCATTTATTTTTTATTTTTACACTGTTCTTTTTTTTAAAAAAATGTGTCACTTTTATTCCTATTACAAAAAATGTAAACATCCCTTGTAATAGAAAAAAAGCATGACAGGACCTCTTGACAACCACTTGACAACCCGCCCATAGTAATATGGTGTCCGCAGGAGGGATCTCCCATCCTGGGCGGGTGTCATATGACGTCCTTGGCTTCCCAGCCGTCTAGGGGGCGCGCGCTCGCTGCGACGCTTGGGAGCCGGTGCGTGTGCTCGGCGGCCGCGATGCCACCCGGGCACCCACGATTGCCCGATAGAGCAAGACCGTGGATCTGCGTGTGTAAACACACAGATCCACGTTCTGCTAGGTGAGAGGAGACCGATCGTGTGTTCCCAGTACAGATGAACACTGATCGGTCTCCTCCCCTGGTGAGTCCCCTCCCCCTACAGTTAGAATCACTCCCTAGGTAACACATTTAACCCCTTGATCGCCCCGTAGTGCCAGTGACATTTATACAGTAATCAGTGCATTTTTTGTAGCACTGATCTCTGTATAAATGTGAATGGTCCCAAAATAGTGTCAAAAGTGTCCGCCCCAATGTCGCAGTCATAATAAAAATCGCAGATTGCCGCCATTACTAGTAAAAAAAAATTATAAAAATGTCCTAAAAAGTTATAAACGCCATAACTTTTGCGCAAACCAATCGATATACGCTTATTGTAATTTTTTTTACCAAAAATATGTAGAAGAATACATATCGGCCTTAACTAAGGAAAAAATTTTGTTTGTTTTTTTTTAATTTGGGATATTTATTATAGCAAAAAGTAAAAAATATTGTGTTCTTTTTAAACTTGTCACTCTTCTTTTGTTTATAGCGCAGAAAATAAAAACCGCAGAGGTGATCAAATACCACCAAAAGAAAGCTCTATTTGTGGGGAAAAAAGATAAAAACTTAATTTGGGTACAGTGTTGCATGACCGCGCAATTGTCATTCAAAATGCGACAGTGCTGAAAACTGAAAATTGGCCTGGGCAGGAAGGGGGTGAATATGCCCAGTATTCAAGTGGTTAAATATGAGATCTGAGGTTTTTGAAAGAAAAAAAACCTGTCTCCATATCATCCGCCCTGCAATTATATGGAGACGGGTGGGGGCCATCTTACCCTCTCTCGTCTCCATACCAAGCTAGCAAGAGGACGCGATCGCCTCCACGGAGGGCACCGGAGCGCCGCTGCCGATAAAAGTGATCTCACGGCGAATCCGCTGCAGAGACCACTTTTATCTGAAAGCGGACCACTCGCTGAAGAAGAGGATACCTGGATTATGGCAGCTAGCTGCTGCCATAACAACAATATTCCTCTTCTAAGTAGCAATGTAAAATGATGGCGGGCGGTCCGTAAGTGGTTAAACACAGCATCAGCCACTTGCTTCTTGACTTTGCACAGGCATTACTTGATTCTGATGTTGGTTCTGAGGTAGAAGAAGGGAGTAACATGAGCCTACAGAGAGGGGAGAACACTGATAAACAACAAATTGGCAGTCATGTTCCCCCATGACCTTGGGCCTGAGTTTACTATAATTTGGCTTCTTCACTTAAGGCTTGCTCACTGTGGTGCAAAACTTGTTCCGAGTGCACTAAATTGTGGCCTCATCAAACAAACTGGCTCCCCAAGCCGTTGTTTAAAAAATAAAGAAAGCTTGTAGGGAAAATCTATTTAAATGTCATTTTTTTTTCTTTATATATGTTAGTTTTGCTGCAGCAGGTTCTATACACAGTTAGGGTTGCCACCTGTCTGGGTTTGACCCGGACAGTTCGGGATTTGATAAGTGCAGTTCACCTGCTACCCAGACACACATACCTCCTCCAGTGCAGTTCAATCATCCTAGGACATATTCAAGTAAATCTAAACATGTCCCGGGAATGGAGCCAGTGCTGTTACGGGTGCTCTCCTCTCAGTACACCAGTGAGGATTCCTGTGAGCAGACACAGCACCGCAGCGCCTGCCTGTGCACTTTCTGCCTTCTCCCCAACTCTCCCGCCTCTCCCCCTGCACAGTGGGAGGAAATTAGCCAGTGATGAGTAGCTCCACCTCCCAGCTCCGCCCCTGAACCAATTCCCGTGCTTCCTGGCTCTCAGCGGCTCCCGCCGGTAAGGCAATCTGATGGGGGTCTTTAGGGGTTGGGGCACTGATCTAAGTAGGGGACTCTCAATGGCACAACAGTGGCTGATCAAACTGATTTATTTATGATCAATGTGTATATATACAGCCCCTGTCCTGTTTGAATACTAAAAGATTGTGTAAAAGCATTATGATTACCCCCTTGATATAAAATGTAAATATTCATATTAGAAATATTTTCTAGATGCCCTGTAAAGTTTCAGCGCTCTATTTGATTGTTTCTGCATTTTAATTTTTTTCCATAATTCAACTGTGGTAATGGAGTATGTTCCTAAATTGGGAAATATGATGCAGCATACTCCATATGCTTTGCTTTATGTAGATTTACTGCATATCCATTTATTTTTAAATTTGTGCCACCTGTTATTAAACAGGTGTATGTAAAATGTTTGTACAGATTATTGTTGTAGATATTTGGTCCAAAATCTGTTTTTAATTCTATTGTATACAACTGACTTCTTAGGGCCCATTCACACTAGGAACTGTATGTAAATCACACAGGAACGCTGTGAAGTTCATGTGCGATTCACATGCAGTTCTGTGAAGAGCAATTTCAGCCCTATTCATTTTGAAAAGGCTGAAATCACACAGCACTGCACCAAAAGTAGTGCATGTACTACTTTTTGTAATGCACGGCAACTGCATCGCATGGTACTATTGTAGCATGCAATCAGGTGCTGGCAAACGTACTGCATTTGCAGTGTTTTCTGTGTGTTCAACTTTACACGGACCCCCTCAGCAGATCACAAAGGCTGTGCGATTGGACTGTATCCTAGTGTGAACGGGCCCTTATAGTATAATTCTCTAGAAAATGTACAGTTTATAATAGGTATTCCAATATACAATACTAGTGAAAAATAAATAAAATAAGTGGGGGTCTCTCTAATGGAGGTCTTTAAGGGGGGCACTGATGTAAAAGGTCACTGAGCTAATAAGGAGGTCTCTGTCAGCAGTTGGTCTCTAAGAGGGGTCGCTGATATAAGCGGACTCTGATCTAAAAAAAAAAGAAAAAACTCAGTAAGTGAACTAAAAATTTTAAAAATGCAGTGCAACCTCCCCTTATAATTTCACTATATGAATAGTGGTGGAAATCTCCGATCCATTCCATAATGTGTTGTGCTAATATCCAACTTATAAAGTCCCTTTGAGTTGGATAAGTTGGATATTAACACATCACATTTTGGAATGAATCTGAGATTTCCACCACTATTCATATAATATTATGTGTATCAAGATTGCACAGTATATATATCTGAATAAGATTGGAGTGTATCAAAACTTGGTTTCCACCATCATCACACTTTTTTTTCACATATGAAATAATAGAATTATAATAAGAGGTTGCCCTGCAATTTTTAAAATTTTTTTGGTGGGGTCTCTAAGGAGAGCACTGATATAAGGGGACTCTGATGTAATTGGGAATCTCTAAGGGGGCACTGATATAAGGGGACTCTGATGTAATTGGGGGTCTCCAAGGGGAGCACTGATATAAGGGGACTCTGATGTAATGGGGTGTCTCTAAGGGAGAGCTACTGACATAAGGAGGCTCTGATGTAATGAGGGATCTCTAAGGGGGGGCACTGATGTAATGGGGGTCTCTAAAGGGGGGCACTCATATAAGGGGACTCTGATCTAATGAGGATCTAAATGTGGGGGGCCCTGTGTTATGAAGGTGATGACACTGGCCCCTTTATTATAAAGGGGGGGTGACACTGAAAAAAAAATTTGCAATTTGCCGCTAAAGTGTTCGGGATTGGCTTGAAGAAAAGGTGGCAACCCTATAAACGGTACAGATGTGCTACTTTACAGGCAGACTAAGGGGACCCCCCTATGCACTATATGTAAAGGAATTGTTCATTTTTATAATTTCTCTAATCAATAAATCACTGCTAATTTAAAAATTATCTTTTTTACAAACTTTTTTTTTCATTGATACATGTCCCCAGGGCAGTACCTGGACCCACATACCCTATGCCCAATAACATGCATATAAGCCTTCAAAAAGGGCACACTTCCAGTTCAGGTCCCATAGACCTCAATGGGATTCGTTCAAACTTCAACCCATCTCTAGTAGTGGTAATCTTGCTGTATGTTAGTTGGTGAACCTATTTAAAGAGTTCCACCTGCAAAAAAAATTAAGAGTCAGCAGCTAGAAATACTGCAGTTGCTGACTTTTAAAATAAGGACACTTACCTGTCCAGGGCGCCCGCAATGTCCTCACCTGAAGCCGACCCGTCCCTTGGCTCCGGGTGGAAGTGCCGGCATCTTCAGTAAGAGAATCAGGACGTTTAGCATTGCGTGTACCTGTACCTGTACGTTGCCCTTTAAGAGGCGGCTTGCGGGCACGCGCGCCCGCCTGGAACTTCGTGAGCGTGATCGCGGGTCCCATGGACTTGATGTCCGCGGGGATACCTGCGATCGTTTCACGGAGAGGAAGAACAGGGAAATGCTAATGTAAACAAGCATTTCCCTGTTCTGCCTAGTGACACTGTCACTGATCACCGCTCCCTGTATTCGGGAGTGGTGATCTGTGTTGTGTCACACACAGCCCCTCCCCCCCACAGTTAGAACACATCCCTAGGACACACTTAACCCCTACAGCGCCACCTAGTAGTTAACCCCTTCGCTGCCAGTCACATTTACACAGTAATCAATGCATTTTTAATTGCACTGATCGCTGTATAAATGTGAATGGTCCCAAAATCACACCAAAAGTGTCCGATCTGTCCGCCATAATGTCGCAGTCACGATGAAAATTGCTGATCGCCGACATTACTAATTAAAAAAAATATTAATAAAAATGCCATAAAACTATCCCCTATTTTGTAAACGCTATAACTTTTGCGCAAACCAATCAATAAACGCTTATTGCGGTTTTTTTTACCAAAAATATGTAGAAGAATACGTATCGGCCTAAACTGAGGAAAAAAAATGTTTTTTATATATATTTTCGGGGATATTTATTATAGCAAAAAGTAAAAAATAATGCGTTCTTTTTCAAAATTGTCGCTAATTTTTTGTTTATGGCGCAAAAAATAAAAACCATAGAGGTGATCAAATACCACCAAAAGAAAGCTCTATTTGTGGGAAAAAAAGGACGTCAATTTTGTTTGGGAGCCACATTGCACGACCGCGTAATATTCAGTTAAAGCGACGCAGTGCCGAATCGCAAAAAATGCTCTGGTCTTTGGCCAGCCAAATGGTCCGGGGCTTAGGTGGTTAATAACCAATTCTGGTAGTTAAAGTCCAGCTGCATGACAGATTAGCTGCATGAAGATTACTTGGGACTATGCAGAGTAGATAGGCTGTAGGCCATAGGCAACCCTAAGAATTAACTTTTGTCTGGTCCCTTTTGGTCTGTTAAAGTGGAAATTTCTGTAAAAATTAAAGGGCTTTTTAACGTCTATTCTGCAATAAAGGACTCTTACCTGCCTGTTCGCCTTGATGATGATGATGTTGACAATGTACACTGAGCTTCACATGCGCATTTCAATGTACGGTTTCGGCATATGCGAGGATGAATTGAGTTCAGTGCATGCACAGGAGTTATAGCATCTCAGTACGGCCAATCAAGATGGCTGCAGATCCCAAACCCGGAAGAAAACTGGGCAAAGATGTACACTGTTATAGGTTGAGAATGCTCCATACTTTTCTTAAAATTGTTCTATGGAGTTCTCACCCCGACACATTGGCTTCTGGTGGAGACTGCATGCAACTGTACCAACATATTACACATACATGGAACACTGTTGTCAACATCAGGAAATCCAGCCATTGTAGACAAGAAATAGTTGCAAAAAGGCCACACAACAATTTGACAATTGTTTATGATACACGGTACTTGCAGAAAACGAAAGGTCATTCAGAAAGAGTTCACATCTTTTTTTAAATATGTTGTGGGCAGCCATTTACAGTAAAAAGATCTATAGATAGATAGATAGATAAATAGATAGATAGATAGATAGATAGATAGATAGATAGATAGATAGATAGATAGATAGATAGATAGATAGATAGATAGATAGATAGATAGACAGTCTGGACTGGTAAATCATTTTGGAGCTCTATTCTCTTTAACTTGAGGTACTCATAAATATGCACTCTCTTTATTTATGATTGAAGGTCCATTCTGCACTGATATACATATATTTTGGAGAACTCTTTTGCACATATTTTAAAGATATCACCATTCATTTATTTTATTTTATGCAATGATTGAGAATTATTGATTCTGGGTTGCACTGTCAGTTTATTGGAATTTGAAGGTTTCATACAATTTCATTCAAGATTTTTCACACTGTTTGCACATATTCAAATTTTTCAGTGCGGTCATTATTATAGCGAAAGCATTGGCAGTTGATGATAAATAATTTGGGGCGAGGGAACGCAAACAAACCCCTCCAGGTCCTTACCTGCAAATGGAGCCTCCAGCCTGGGCTGTCAAGGCTCCCCTGATACCTGGCGGCTTCCGTTGTTCCAAATCTTCAGCCTCCTGATTGGCCGGGACGAGAAAGCAGAAGTGATGCAATGGCAAATTTTGATTCGCTAAAATCAAAAGTGGGAGGGTTTGGGGAGCAGTGCTCTGCACTCCGAGGCCAACATAAAACAAGCCAATTAGAGCCTCAGGCTCTAATCACGCGCTTGTTACAAATTGACGGACCTAATAGACTTAGTCCGGCGCCCCACACAGTGCACACACATAGAACGATGTATTTTTAAATAACTGATAATATGACTAACATTTTAAAATCTTAACCACTTGCCGCCCGCCATATAGCAAAATGACAGCGGTAAAGTGGTTTCAATATCCTGACCGGATGTCATATGGTGTGATCAGGATATTGAGCCGCTGCGCACCCCCGGGGGCGCGCATCGTGACGATCGTTGTTGCGGTGTGTCAGTCTGACACACCGCAACTCTGATCTAGGTAAAGAGTCTCTGACAGAGACTCTTTACCACATGATCAGCTGTGTCCAATCACAGCTGATCACGATGTAAATAGGAAGAGCCGGTGATCGGCTTTTCCTCACTCGCGTCTGACAGACGCGAGTAGAGGAGTGCCGATCGGCTGCTCTCCTGACAGGGGGGGTCCGTGCTGATTGTTTATCAGCACAGCCCCCCTCTGATCCCACCCAGGACCACCAAGGAAGCCGCCCAGGACCACCAGGATGGCATCCAGACTGGACCACCAGGTATGCCCCCTAGACCCCCAGGGAAATACCAATCTGTGCCCAGGCAGCTGCCAATCAATGCCCAGGCAGATGCCAATCAGTGCCCACTACAATGCCTACCACTGCCAGTGCCACCAGGGATGCCTATCAGTGCCTCATATCAGTGCTGCGTATCAGTGCCCATCAGTGCCACGTATCAGTGCCCATCAGTGCCCAGCAGTGCCGCCTATCAGTGCCCATCAGTGCCGCCTATCAGTGCCACTCGTAAGAGCACATTTTTGCAGCCTTCCAGTGCCCATCAGTGTCGCCTATCAGTGCCCATCCAGTGCCCACCAGTGCCACCCATGAGTGCCCATCAGTGCCGCCTATCAATAGCCATCAGTGCTGCATATCAGTGCCACCCATCAGTGCTGCCTACCAGTGCCGCATATCAGTGCCCATCGTCAGTGCCCGCTCATTGGTGCCACCTCATCGGTGCCGCCTTATCAGTGCCTGTCAGTGCCGCCTTATCTGTGCCCATCAGTGAAAGAGAAAACTTACTTATTTACAACATTTTTTAACAGAAACAAAAGCAAAACTTATTTTTTTTCAACATTTTCGGTCTTTTTTTATTTGTTTAGCAAAAAAGAAATAAATAAATACCACCAAAAAAAGCTCTATTTGTGGGAACAAAATGATAAAAACTTAGTTTGGGTACAGTGATGAAGTAATGATAAAAAATGTAGCGCATAACAAACAAAATGACGTGATGTCTGTGTAAAGCAAAAAGTCCATGAACTATGAAGCTTGTACAAACAAATACACTAGGCTGAAAGAGTGACAAACAAGAGTTCTGATTGGCTAGTGTAATAATATGAGTGATAAATGTCCAACAGTGTGTGAACATGCGAACAGCCACACAGAATGGTGAGTTTCAAAATAGGAACAATAGTTGTGTGGATCCGTCCGTATGGGCAACATCAGAGAAACCGACAACAACATGAATGGTAAGTGTGTGCTCTTACCGGATCTGGTGGACTCTAATATCAGCGACATAGAGTCTTAACGGGCAGTGTGCCACACATGGCAGGTGTAAGGGTGTCCAGGTGGTTGGGGTCTCCGGTTGTGACCTCTGGAATGGACTCCACAGGCACCATACAAATGAACCGCTTTGGTTGGAACTGGAAACTGGAATCTTGTAGAGCGGGTGAACAGGATCTACCGGACCGGGACTCTCACTGGCATCGGGATGATATGTGGAGAAAAAAATTATGCTTCCACAGCATAAAAAAAGGGGGTAAAAAAAGGGCGTTTTATTTCTAAAAAACCAGTAACATAAAAAAGTGATCACATATAAAAATCAGGCAACATGGAAGGTGAAATAGCAGCCTGACATGTTTCGATCTACAGGTCTTCTACTGGGGCATAAATCACCTCCTCCATGTTGCTTATATTTATAAAAACAATAAGTAATACAGAACCAATCAAACACACCGAAAAGATTTCTTCGTCTCATTGGTCTAACATGGTCATCTGACTAACAAACCCACATCTCAGACAGACAAACCAATGGTATGTAAGAAATGAGGGACATGGGGACCGAGCAGCCAATCAGCAAACAGACCAGAAGGACTAGTCACCGCGGCTGCAGGTCTGCATGTCAAACAAAAGGAAATAGCGTCATAGGCAAACGACCGCGCAAACACGGATCTCCGGTCACATGACCAATACGGAATACCCAACATAACAGAGGGGGAAATGGTCACGATGTGTATAGATCTGATTACCATGGCAACACGGCATGTCACGTCACATGACAAAACCCCATCCACATGACCAAAATCAAAGGTCACGGGGAAAGACATTGAGAGAGACGTCACCGCCATGTCTATAGTAGCAATGGTGATCCCCTAGGATGAAAGTAAAACCAAACTCTCAATATGTAAAAAACATTGATTCTAATAAAGATCAGAGTATGGATTCCTGAGTCTGGGGTCACACTGTATGTAGCTGCTCATTTGTTCACCCAAGTTAGCGCAGTGTTGTTGCTTACACTTGGGTACAGTGATGGATGACTGCGCAATTGTCATTCAAAGTACGACAGCGCAGAAAGCTGAAAATTGGTCTGGGTAGGAAGGTGTATAAGTGCCCTGTATTGAAGTGGTTAAGATGTTAAAAACGATAGTCATATTATCATTTATTTTAAAAGAAATTATTCTATGATTAGCTTTCCTATTGGTCAAAACTTTGGGGGAGCAGCGCCCCTGCGCCCCTTATGGACCAGCCTCCACTGATTGACAGTATCCTGGCATGTTGACCCAACCCACTAACTGCTTCCAGTTATCTTGTTAAGTGTCCTTCTAATGAGTGAAATTTGTATAGATAAAGTACTGTATAAGGAGTACATGTGAATATTTCAGTCTGCATGGCACTGACCAGATGGCGATTACAGTCCTTAAATCGGACTTTCAGTCATTTTTTCATCTTTCCATCTTAAATCTTCTGCCCTTGTTGTTTTAACTTTGGATAGCAAAACATTTTTTTTCTGCCAGTAAATACCTTAAACAGCCCACTTCCTTTTTCTTGTCTGGTCATTAGCCTAGGCTTATGACATCATGCACAGCTCTCTCTCTCACTCATATGAGTTTGCCAGGAAGGGAGGGGGGATAAGTCATAAGAGGGCCAATGAGAGCTGCAGAGCTGGAGGTGTGCCTCTGTGTGGCTGTGTAAATCCAGGAAGTGAACAGGCAGCAGCTTCAGCTGCCCGCAGTTAAAATGGAGGCAGTCAGACTTAGTGGAGGGAGATTTGTGCAGAAAATTTGGCAAGTACAGAATCACAGTATATATAAAATAATATCCAAAGTGGTGGAGGGAAGCTTCAGAATGGCAAAGATGTTTTTATTACAAAATTTGTGAGCAGACTGCAGTTCCTCTTTAAGTGGACATCAATTAAAAATATATTGAGACGTGTGTAACAAAGTACTGCTAGTTGTGATGAGCGAATATCACAAATCATCCTCAGTAAACTGCGAGTGATGGTTTTTTGTAGAGTGAAGTAGCCAAGGAGTGTGAACACTATCAGTGTGCTGCCTAAGCATCTCATAAGATCAATATTTGTGAGAGGCATCAAGGAACGAGTTCCAGCATTACCAGCTAGTGTGTTCCAGGGTCCCCAACAGGTGTATTTCAGGATCACCAAATTACAGACAGTAGAGAGGATGGTGGGCTGGTGGACATTAGCAATGTCCACATGTAAAACTGAACTAATCCATAGGTACACATTATCTCAAAGCTTTTGCCTGTGTCCAAAAGTAAAGAAAATAAAAAACATGATTTTTTTACCTGCACAAGATGGATTATTGAACATAGCTTCACCTTGCTTACCAACCTTATTGGACATCCACTTTATGATGTAAATAGTTAAAGCACAATAAATGATGTGAATATTCACTTAAATTATCCAATCATCGCTAATTTTGTAGTCCTAAAACACTTCCTGTCTTAAAGTGAAAATATACTGTAGCTCCTTCATAGATAAAATGCAGTAAGAGTCACCCTAGGTGAGGAAGTGTGTTACTGGCAGGATCATTTGGTGAAAACGAATACGGCCACCGCCTCTAGGCTGAGGGGTCATTGTCAGCATTTCAACATTACAAAGAACGTAAGAAGAAATATAAGAGTGCAATCAAGGTGGCCAAGATAGAACACGAAAGGCACATAGTGGAGGAGAGTTAAAAAAAAATACATTCTTTAAGTATATAAATAGTAAGAAAGGGAGGTCAGGACATATTGGCCCCATAAAGGATGGTGAAGGAAATTTGGCTACAAATGACAGAGAGAAGGCGAAGGTTTTGAATATATTCTTCTCTTCAGTCTTCACAAGGGAAATGGGGGGGTATAGTAACCAAGACTCTAATGTTAATGTTAATAGCACGTCACAAGAAGCTCTCATGGCTAACAGAAGACAGAATCACAAATAGACTTGAAAAACTTAACATAAATAAGTCACCGGGACCAGATGGCTTACACCCGAGGGTCCTTAAGGAGCTCAGCCAGGTGATAGCCAGACCAATGTTTCTAATTTTTATGGACAGTTTACTGACTGGAATGGTACCAGCTGATTGGAGAAAAGTCAACGTGGCACCAATATTTAAAAAAGGGCCGAGATCTATCCCTGGGAACTACAGACCAGTTAGCCTAACATCAACAGTCTGCAAGATTTTGGAGGGGATGCTAAGGGACTATATCCAAGATTTTAGTAATGAAAACGGTATCATTAGCAGTAATCAGCATGGATTCATGAAGAATCGTTCTTGCCAGACCAATCTATTAACCTTCTATGAAGAAGTGAGCTGCCATCTAGATAGAGGAAGGCCTGCAGATGTATATGGATTTTGCAAAGGCATTTGATACAGTTCCCCACAAGCGTTTACTGTACAAACTAAGGTATGTAGGCATGGACCATAGGGTGAGTACATGGATTGAAAGCTGGCTACAGGGTCGAGTCCACAGGGTGGTGATAAATGGCAAGTATTCGGAATAGTCTGTTGTGGAAAGTGAAGTCCCCCAAGGACAGGGGCGGATCCAGAGTCTAATATCGAGAGGGGCGCTGCCAGAAAATAAGTTTTTTTGGCAATTTATCGGGGAAATGGCTGGTGTTGGCGCTTCAATCATCCCGGCACCATGGTTGTTATGGTGTCAGGATGACATGGTGATGGCAACATAAGGGTAAAGAAGGAACTAACATAACGTAGTACTGTAAACGTAACTTATTAAAAAAACATACAACTGTTCCACTCACATTTAAGAATGCACTAGCCCTGGTGTATACAGGTGATGAGTTAGGCATATACAGATCAGTCCCTGGGGTCACAGAATCATCCGCAAGTCCTCAGCCCTGCTGCCCTCCTGGGTGATCGTATGGTTCCTAGGACAATGCAATAACGTCACAAGCACCCGCCAGACGCATTTCATCACCGCACATGTGACTTTATCAATGGGTAAGTCTCTGTGATCATTGCGCTGGTATTTATAGTCCTCCTGAGTTAATTCAAACAATCAGAAGCGACGGCCATTTTCCCGTGGTAGGCCGCGGCCATTTTGTCTGTGATTTTGCTCGGTAGAGATACTAGTAATCATTATAAGATATCTAAATCCTTCCCTAACAGCAGCCATTTTCTAGAAGCTCATCGTGGCCATTTTGCCTGTGATATTCTAACGGATAAAATGGCCACCGGGTCTGTATATTGTAAGTGCCGGTTCACACTAGACGCGGCACGACTTGCAGGTCGCCTCACCAAGGCGACCTGCACACGACTGCCGGGGCGACTTGCAAGACGACTTCTGTATAGAAGTCTATGCAAGTTGCCCCCAAAGTAGTACAGGAACCTTTCTTCTAAGTCGGAGCGACTTGCGTCGCTCCGATTAGAACGGTTCCATTGTACAGAACGGGAGGCGACTTGTCAGGCGGCTAGGTCGCCTGACAAGTCGCCCCCGTGTGAACCGAGCCTAACTGACTTAGGAGGAATATAAATACCAGCAATTAGGGGTGTTATTAGAGATTGTGCTGGGGTAGTGTATTTATACCTCCCTAGGACTGCTCTGTTGGTTGCTTTTTTTTACAGATTATACATATATGAGGTTATTGAAGGCTGTGAATATTCTCTATGGAGGTGTCTATCCATTAGAATATCACAGGCAAAATGGCCATGACAGGCTTCTAGAAAATGGCTGCTGTTAGGGAAGGATTTAGATATCTTTTAATGATCAGTAGCGCTTCATCTTTTTTAAATTTTTTCACTTTCCTGCTAATAACAGTTGGTGTTTAGCAGCAACCTTAAATATTTAATCACACAGTTATTCATTATTAGTAGTGCAGAAGTACCTTCCATTTATAAATAGTCAAAGTTCATGTAACAGCAGAAGCAGGGTAAGATAACTGACGCATTTCACAACATCATCATTGCTTAATCATAGCTAAATGACCACATATTATGCAGCAAATTTATACTAAGTTGAAATGAATCAAATGATGTATTTAATGGTCTTCAATTGCAACACAAACATACAAAGCCCATGGAAAACACGGAGATGGACCACAAAAACCAGGTAATCAAGAAATTGAAAAATAAATATTAAAGAATAAAATAAAATAAAATAGCAGTAAAAGCCCAACAGGAGTTCTAGTTTCTCCATGCTTGACATACATGTTCCCCTAACCCCCAAATTGAGCCTTTAACACTTATCCTTCCCTCTCTGGCGCTTAACCTTTGATCTACTCCTAAACACTTAAAGGGGTTGTAAAGGCATAAGGTTTTTTATCTTAATGCATTCTATGCATTAAGATAAGAAACCTTCTTTGTGAAGCAGCCCCCTTATCCCCCCTAATACTTACCTGAGCCCCATCTCTATCCATTGATGTCCACGAGTCCCTCGGCCATCCGTGACTCTCCCTTCTGATTGGCTGAGACACAGTAACAGCACTGTTGCATTGTTTCTCACTGCTGTCAATCAAACTCAGTTAGCCAATTAGGAGAGAGAGGGGTGGGGCCGAACCACAGCTCCGTGTCTGAATGGATACACGGAGCTGCAGCTTGGTTCGGGTGCCCCCATAGCAAGCTACTTGCTGTGGGGGCACTCAACAGGAGTGAGGGACCAGCAGCTCCAGCCAGGGACCCGAGAAGAGGAGAATAATGGCTCCCTGAGCAAAACCACTGCACAGGGCAGGTAGAAAATAGAAAAATAGAAAGAAAAAAAAAACAAGACTTTACAATCACTTTAACCCCAGTTGACCTAAAACTTAACCTGATCCATAAAATAATCCTTTAAAACCTGCCCATCTTCTCAACACTAAACCTGTGCTCCATACTTACCTAATTCTGCACACCTGGACCTACACCAACCAAGTCCCACACCAAAATTATTGAGCTTCAAGATCCTAGTACCACAGCAAAGTCATGTTTTTTATGTATTTTCAGTGGAAGTCTGAGTGAATTATTAGGAGAGAACTAGTTTCCTTTGCAGGTGGCTTAATAAATTGTTGACACCTCTAGCGACTTAAGTTGTTGGTTTTGTGTTGGCTCGTTCTCTGTTATTTGTGGCTGTGCATACCAGAAGCACAGAAATACACGGCCGTATCTTCAGGTTTTGCTTTCTCTTTTATTAGAAGGGAGTTGGTGGTATCTGGCCTAGACATGCTCCATTCTCTCTCGAATTTGTTCTCCATAGAGGGGGTACTCACCCCAATTGAGACGGCCATAAGCTTCAAACCATCTCCTGGCTTTTGCTGATACCAATACATGTTGTAAGATCCTGTTGTATCATCATGTGCACAAGGAATTTCCACCTTTTTTCCAGTTTTGGTGATAATTATGGGTACATTTTGAGTGACCGTCACCGCCTGGCACAAATCTGATGAATGGAAATGATAAGTTAATGAACAGTTAATTTGTATTTTTTACGGAATAGCTAGCTGATCTATTTTAAAAGATTTTTCAAAGATGACCGGGCAAAAACTGAGAATGTTGGATGGATTTTGTGTATGTATATGTTCGGAGCTGAAAGTAAAAAAATGTGAAAATATAGCACAATACACTATTTTAAAAATGTAATGCATCAATTTCAGGAGTTCTACACTCTACTCCTGCATCTATGATTCTCTAACTTTTAGCCAATAGACATCTATATAGATCCTCTGATATCTGGGGTGATGGAGGAGCAGATTGCAGGTCAAGTATAAGTTAACTATGATAGGCCTTTCAGGAGCAAAATGTAGGGATCTGGAAATTGTGGTTGAGTAGAACTTACACAGCTTCCCCAACAACATGTTATGTAAAAATATAGTACAGTTCAGCATCTCCAATAATACAATCCACAATTTAAAATTTCTTAATGCATCAACTTCAGAGGTCGGCACTCTGCTCCTGGATCTCCAATCCGCCATCTGTCAACCTTATAAGACGTCTATGGAGATGACATCTGGGGAGTTGGAGGAACAGGTAGCAGGTCAAGAAATCTAACTGCGATAGTCTTCCAAGTGCCAAATTTAAGGATCAGGAAAATGTAGGCAAGTGTAACCTCAGCACGCTCTTCCTCAGCTCCACCATTGGTACTTACTTAGGTTGCATGGGATTACCATTTTAAATAAAAATCAAAAATAAATGTTGTTTTATAGAATGTCAAAAAGTCAAAATCTCTGTTAGGTTTATATTATCATCTGCTTCCCCATTAGGGAGATTCACCCTTACTATTGGTCCAGGTGACTATTGTCTTAACCTAAACAAAAGAAAAAAGTTTTGCATGCAAATATACTTTGAAAGACAAGGAAAATATATTCAGATTTCTGCATGTGTAATAAAAGAATAATATGAACTGCTCTATATTCATAATTTTTTATTTTTTCTCCACATTTACATGCAAATCAATGTGACCAGCAAAAGCAAAAGTGACAAGGGTAGCGACAGGGTATATTTTTAACTAAATAAAGTTGTGGAGAAAATAAAAAATTAAGATAATAAAACTGAAAAAAAAGGAATTATTTTCTAGAATATTATAATTTTATGTGCTGACCGAACACATTTTTTTTTCAATAGCAGGCCTTTAGTTTACAACTTTTATTTCACCTTTTCGACAATAAACTGATTTTTTAAAAAATTGTCTTACTGAGAAAAAAAAGCATTTATTTTCTTGGCTCAAGCAATGTGAAATTAAATTAGTTATTGAAAAAGGGATTGAATTTTGATTTTCATCCCATCCCAATATAAAATACACACTATAAATGAATGTAAAGAAAAGAAATACAAATAATCCTTACATGTCAAAAGTTCCAGGACCAGCAAAAAACAAAAAACTTTTTTCATCATAGAGGAATGAAGTCCATATGTTCTGAAAAAGAGGAAATAGATGTTTCAGTTCATGACCTTTTATATTCATATCTATTCATTTTCAATGTATAAATCAAGATACATCTTACATTGATTTAAAAAAAATAATTATAAACGTTTAGGTTCTATATGAGGATGATCTGAGAAGACCTGATTATGTCATGTTACTTTGTCCCCCCAGTGTCACTTCCTTTGTAAATGTCTCTTGTACCTCCCCCTCCCCTATAGAATATTAAATAACATCAGCATTTTATACTTTTACTGAAGTTTTAGTTTTTTTTAAGTCATTTTATACTGTTGTTCAGAAAACTATTTGAAAACAAAATATAATGAGTTTTTTTTCCATTTTCTTGCAGACACAGTTTACAAAGTACAAAAAAATAAATTCCCCAAGAGAAAGCTAATTAAATATTGCCTATAATAAATTAAGCTTAAAAGGTATCTAAAGTGAACAGAAACTAAGATTAAACTTTTTTTAAATTAATTTTTAAATTAGATTTTGAGAGAGCAATTAGGGGTTAGAACAATTGTCACAATTGTATTGCTGAATAAACACAATAAAAATCAATCCAACACACCTGCAAGATAAAAAACACTTCCAACCTCAACTGCTGATAACTGCTGCTAAACTCGCTTAATTGGATCTGAGGCTTGTGAGAGATTATTAGACACGATATTGGCGTTCCCTATAATAGGTGGAAAAGCTGAGCTGGATATACCTGTAGTGAGGGTAACAACTCACTGATGCATATATCGGCCTTGAAAGATCATGATATCTGGTAAGAGGATACCTTTACTTTAATTACCTCCAGGGGAGCACGAGGTTTAACACCTGCAGTTGATTTGGAAGGACATCACTATTTTCTTTCACATCGAGGAATTTGTGGAGTTTTGGATCTTCAATTATTTATGAATTATCCACTTCAATTATCACTAAGTTTTGTGGATCACATGAATGGACTTTTATTGTTCATAAATATCTGTTTTTTTTACATATTGATTTTCATTATCACAATAATAACAATGCAACATTTTTCTTATTGTATTTGTTTTATGGTGTGTACATACATATGAGTGCAGCTGTTGGGTCATATATTTATATTCATTGAATCACTGAGCGGAGAATTTTACCCTTTTATACACTTACAAGATAGTCAAAAAAAATTACACTGTTAAATAATTTGCATCAAAAATAGAGTTTTTATTTGCATGTATTTGCAAATTGATGTGGAAGCCATACTGCTATTTTTTATTACTGTCTCTATCCCCGTTAGGGATATTGACTCTCTTCAATTGACCTGATCACCAGTGTCACCTAAAATGAAAGTGGGGGGTAAATCCAAATTTTTGAGTTGCCACCAGAACAAGAATAGTGGGGACATTTTCCAATAGGACACGAAAAATAATGTTTTGCCTTTAAGTGGATCTAAAGGCAGATGTTTTTTTTACCTTGCATGCTATGCATTAAAGTAAACAACCTTCTGCAAACAAACCCCCCCTCCACCACCCAACACCACACTCCCTAAATACTTACTGTAGCCCAACCTCCATCAAGCGATGTGCATGAGGGCAGCAGCTCTCTTGGCTCTCCCCCTCCTCATAGGCTCAGACACAGCAGTGGGAGCCTTTGGCTGTCAATCACAGCCAGTGAGATAGGAGTTGGGGCGGGGCTGAACTGCTCTCTGTGGGGTTGATTTACTAAAGACAAATCGACTGTGCACTTTGCAAAGTGCAGTTGCATTCTGCAAGAGCAGTTGCTCCAGAGCTTAGTAAATGAGGTAAACCTTCACTTTGCAAAGAATACCCAATCACGTGCAAGGAAAATTAAAAAAACAGCATGTTTGCTTGCACATGATTGGATGATGGAAGTCAGCAGAGCTTCTGCTCATTTACGAAGCTCTGGAGCAACTGCTCTTGCAGCGTGCAACTGCACAGTCTATTTGTCTTTAGTAAATCAACCCCAGTGTGTCTTATGCACACAAAGAGCTGGCTCAGGAGCGAGCACGCACAAGTGCCCTCATAGCAGGCAGCTTGCAATAGGGGCACTCGGCGGGGGGAGGAGCCAGGAGGGCGAGTGGGGAACCCGAGAAGAGGAGGATCAGGGTTGCTCTGTGCAAAACTATTACACAGAGCAGGTAAGTATAACATGTCTGTTGTTTTTTTTTTTTTCATAAATATTACCTTTAGAATCTAACCCTAAATTATCTGAGTGATGCTGATCTCCTGCAACCTCTTTGTAGCCAAGCATTCCATCTACATGTTCTCCAGTGATGGCTGCATGGCATTTCTCATGATGGGTCCCCTAGTGGTAAATACATAGACAATGCAGTGGCCAATGTAGAAAGGGACACATTTCTATAATGGGTGCCTCTATGACAGGGGATTCTGATAATGGCAGATACAAATGGGATGTTCTTATCAGATAGACCAGGGATATGCAATTAGCGGACCTCCAGTTCCTAAAATCTCCAAGTTTTTGCATGAAAATGATAGCTTCCTCTGTATTAAAAAAAAAAAAGTAACCCTCCTCTGTGTGAACACTTACAAAAAATAACTGTAATTGTAATGAAAACATAGTTATCCATTTGGCAAGCCCCAATGACCCAATGTAACCCAGGTTCCCCTGCCCTAGTTGATACTGGGCTTGCAACAATCTTCAGAGACTCCGATCTTCTTTTTTGCGGCCACTTCTGTGCAAATGATCCCCATAGACTTAAACAGGGCCATTTGCCAGGTGTACACTTTATTGGGAAACAGTACAGAAATGACCGTAGGTCTGGGGGTGATTGGCAAGTACAGTTAGCCTCTAAAACCAGCCCTAGATACTTTCCCTCCTCCTCCTGATGCTTAAATATTACCCTGCTTCTTAAGACTTACCTCCCCCTAACACTTAAAATGTATGTCCACCCAAACTTTTGTTCTTAGTTCTGGATTGAGTGAGAATAGAATAGAACCCCTGGCAGGTTTTTACTGCTATCCAATGTTCTATTAGCGAGATTTACCTTCACTTCCTGTACTGATGACAACTTTTTACCAGACAAGAAATGAGATACATTTTATAACATAAACACATACAAGAATAAAAAATATTTTGTTTAGTAGAGTGGGAGCTAGACCCCCTTTCAGATTATTTTCTCTGTCTGTGTCCCTGTTTCAGAATTTCCCTCATTTTGTCTGGTGAAACCACTGTTAGCAAGACATAAATTTAGAGGAAATCTATCTAATAGCAGTATTCGCAGTAAAAACCCAACAAGAGTTCTGATTCCCCCCTGTTTGATATATAGTCTCACCTAACCCCTAAATTGAGCACTAACACTTTCCCTTCCCTTTCTGACTATTAATCTTTGACCTGACCCTTAACACTTAACCCCGGTTGACCTTAAACCCTAACACTTAACCTGTTTCATAAATAAAACCTTTAAAACCTACCCCCCCCTCTCAGCACTAAACCTGTGCTACTTACTCACCTTGTCCTGTACCTAGAATGTCTGGACCAACATCGACCTACATGAAAATGATGTTGCTTCAAGATCTTAGTGCCATAAATTCTTTGTGGAAACTGGAGTTCCCCTTTAACAACAGCCCAATTTGTTTTAAATAAAAGTTTGATTGAATTTTTAGGAACACACTAGTTTCCCCAGCAGGTGGCTTAGTAAATTGTTGAGACTCCTAGTGAGGCAAGTTGTTGGTTTTGTGTTGGCTTGTTCTCTGTTATTTGTGGCTGTGCATACTGGAAGCACAGAAAAACACAGCTGTATCTTCTGATTGTGCTTTCTCTTTTATCAGAAAGGAGTTTTTGGTATCTGGCCGGGACATAGTCCATTTTCCCTTGAATTCCTCCTCCATAGTGGGAGGAGATGACGCAATTGAGAGAGCCATAAGCTTCATCCCTTCACCTGGTTTCTGCTGATACCAATACATGTTGTAAGAACCAGAATTATCGTCGTGTTCACAAGGAATTTCCACCTTTTTTCCTGCTTTTGTGATAATTATGGGTACATTCTGAGTGACCGTCACTGCCTGGCACAAATCTGTTGGACGGAAAACGATAAGCTAATTTGTATTGTTTATGGAATAACTAGCTAATCAATTTTAGAAGATACTTAAAAGATGACCGAGCAAAAACTGAGAACATTGGATTATGTATCGGTACAGAGGTGAAAGTAATGTGAACATATAGTACAATCCACTATTTTAAAATTTTATTGCATCAATTCAGGAGCTCTGCACTTTGCTCTTGCATCTCAGATCCTCTAGTTTTCAGCCTCATAGATATCTATAGAGATCCTCTGACATCTGAAGAGATGGAGGAGCAGATTGCAGGTCAAGTACTCCTGCGTCTCTGATCCTCTCATTTTTAACCTCATAGACATCTATAGAGATCCTCTGATATCTGTGGAGACGGAGGAGCAGATTGCAGGTCAAGTATAAGCTAACTATGATAGGTCTTTAAAGGGATTACTATGGTTGAGTAGAACTGACACACCTTCTTCCTTAACTCCACAAATTAATACCAAATAATGTAAAAGTATAGTACAATTCAGCATCTCCAATAAAACAATCCACCATTTTAAAATTTGAACGCATAAGCATTAGGGGTTGACACTATGCTCCTGCATCTCCAATCCACTGACTGTCTGTAGATGTCTATGGAGATACTCTGACATCTGGGGAGTTGGAGGAACAGGTTGCAGGTCAAGAAATATAACTTCGATAGACTCCCAAGTGCCAAATTTAAGGTTTAGGAAAATATAGGCATATGTAACCTCAATACCCTCTTCCCCAGCTCCACCAATTGTTATTTACTTAATTTGCATGGGATTATCATTTTAAATATATAAAAAGCAAAAATAAATGGTATTTTATAGAATATCAAAACCTCTTTTTATTTTATATGGTCATCTGCTTCCCCATTAAGCATATTCACTCTTACTATTGGTCCAGGTGACTATTTTTCCTAACCCAAACAAAAGAAAACAAGTTTTGCATGTACATATACTTTAAAAGACAAGGAAGATATATTCAGATGTATTCATGTGTAATAAAAGAATACAATATTTTGTATTCATACTCTAGATTCATTCTTTTTTTAAATGCAAATCAAGGTGACCAGCAAAATAAAAAATAACAAGGGTTGAGACAGGGTATTTTTTCAACGAAATTCTTAAGTTTGTAAATGTGGAGAAAATATATAAATTAAGATATTTAAAATGAAATTAAGATATTTAAAATGAAAAAAGGAATTATTTTCCAGAATACTATAATTTTGTGTGCTGACTGTATAGAGAACACAGAACACACAATATTTTTTTTCAATAGTGGGCCTTTAGTTTACAACTTTTATGTCACCTTTTGACAATAAACTGATTTAAAAATAGATATACTGAAGGAAAAGAGCATTTATTTTCTTGACTCAAGCAATGTGAAATTAAATTCATTAATTGAAAAAGGGATTGAATTTTGAAATAAAAGACACAACATAAATGAATGTAAAGAATAGAAATAAAAATAATCCTTACGTGCCAAAGGTTCAAAGACCAGCAAAAGACAAAGCAGCCTTTTCATTGTAGAGCAATGATATCCATATGTTCTGAAAAAGAGGAAATAAATGTTTCAGTTCATCACTTTTTATATTATCTATTAATTTCCAATGTACAAATCAAGATACAGCTTACATTGCATAAAAAAGAGAAAGAAAGAAAGAATTATAATTGTTTAGACTTTATATGTGGACGATCTGAGAAGACTTGATTATATTGTGTTACTTTGTCCCCCAGTGTCACTTCCTTTGAAAATGTAACTTGTACCTCCCCCTTCCCTATAGAATTTCTAGATAACATCAGCATTTTATACTTTTACAGATTTTTTTATTTTTTCAGTTCATTTTATACTGTTGTTCAGAAAATAATTTTAAAACAAAATATATTGCGTATGATTTTTTTTTTCAGTGTGTACAAATATTATCTAAGGTGAGTTTCAATATAGTTAAGATAGTAAAGGCATACCCAAATTATTTCCATTTCCTTGCAGACACAGTTTAGTGTGCAAGAAAAGAATAAATTCCCTAAGAGAAATCTAATTAAATATTGTCTATAATTAATTCTGATTTTGGTATAAACAGAATTTAAAGCATACAGTAACTAAGGATAAAACATTTGTATTGGATTTTGAGAGAGCAGTTAGGGGTTAGAACCAATGAAATGGTTGTATTGCTGAACAAACACAATACAAAAAAAAATTCAGAACACCTATAAGATAGCCAGCAAAAATTATAATAATAATAAAAAAATAACGCTGTTTAACAATTAGCATTAAAAGGTTTTATTTGCATGTATTTGCAAATTGATGTGGAAGCCATACTGCCATGTCAAGACCCTTCTTTCTTTATTGTTGTCTCTGTCTCCATTAGGGTAATTGATTCTCTTCAATTCACCTGATCTCCAGTGTCCACTGGAATGAAAGTAAATCCAACATTTTGAATAAGAATAGTGGAGTCTTCACTTCTCGCAAATCATTCTCATAGACTTAAACAGGGCCATTTGCTGGATGTCCAGTATATTGAGAAAAAAGCTCATAGAAGTCTATTGGGATCAACTGTAGAGATATAACCAAGAGAATGAAGGTATTAACCACTTGCCAACCACCGCCTGTACATATACGTCAGCAGAATGGCACGGCTGCGCAAAGTAACCTATATATACGTCACTTCGAATTTTGCGCCGCGTGCCCCTGCTGCCGGCTCCGTGACCATGCCTGCGGGACCAGCGGACTTGATGTCCACGGGTGTCCCGCAATCGTCTCACGAAGCTGCAGAACGAGGAGATGCCTTTGTAAACAAGGACAGGGATCTACTGCTCCCTGTCATCAGGAGCAGTGATCAATGTCGTGTCACAGGTAGCCCAGCCCCCACACAGTTAGAATCACTCCCTAGGACACACTTAACCCATTCCTTGCCCCCTAGTGGTTAACCCCTTCCCTGCCAGTGTCATTTACACAGTAATCAGTGCATTTTTATAGCACTGATCGCGGTATAAATGACAATGGTCGCAAAATAGCATCAAAAGTGTCCGATGTGTCCACTATAATGTCGCAGTCACGATAAAAATTGCAGATCGCTGCCATTACTTATAAAAAAAAAAATAATAATAAACATGCCATAAAACTATCCCCTATTTTGTAGACGCTATAACTTTTGCGCAAACCAAATATACGCTTATTGCAATTTTTTTTACCAAAAATAGGTAGAAGAATACATATCGGCCTAAACTGAGGAAAATTTTTTGTTTTTTTTATATATTTTTTGGGCAATATTTATTATAGCAAAAAGTAAAAAAATATTGCTTTTTTTTTCAAAATTGTCGCTCGTTTTTTGTTTATAGCGTGAAAATTAAAAACCGCAAAGGTGATCAAATACCACCAAAAGAAAGCTCTATTTGTGGGAAAAAAAGGACGTCAATTTTGTTTGGGTATAGGGTCACACGTCCGCGCAATTGTCAGTTAAAGCGACGCAGTGCCGAATCGCCAAAATGGCCTGGTCATTGGGCAGCCAAATCCTCCGGGGCTGAAGTGGTTAACTAGACATGTGCGGAACAAAAAAATTAGTTTTGTTTCGTTTCGATTCATTATTTACATAAATTAGTTTAGTTACATTTGTATATTCGGTTTAATTCGTTTTCGAAATTCGTTTTGTTTATTCGTATTCAAATCGATTCAAATTTTTCCGAGTTCGTATAGTTTTCTAATTCTAATTCAAATAGTTTTCTAATTCTAAAATTTTTCCAATTATAAAAATGTTCAAATTCTAATAGTTTGAGATTTGTTTTCCAATTTCCAAAGAGAATAAAATAGAAAAGAGGATAAAGGAATAGAATAGAAAAAAATAGAATAGAATAGAAAAGAAAACAGAAAATAAAATAATAGAGTATAATAGAGTAAAACAGAACAAAATAGAACAGAAATTATAAGAATAGAATAGACTAGAAAAGAAACAAATAGACTAGCAGAGAATAAAAAAATAATAGAATAGACTAGAAATAATATAACCACTTCACAAAATTCAAATATAATCAATTCAAATTTGAATAGAATAGAAAAGAATAGATTAGAATAGAATAGAAAATAACAGAATAGTATAGAAAAAATAACAAGTATACCTATAGTATATTCTATTTTTTTTTCTATTCTATTAATTTCTAATCTATTTTCTTATGTATTCAAATGTATTCTATTTAAAATTCGAATTTCAGAAGATGGTTATATTCTTTCTATTTTATTCTATTCTTTTTTTTACTCTATTCTATTCTATTATTTTCTATTCTATGTTTTTTTTTATTCTATTCTTTTATTTTCTATTCTATTTTATTCTCTTTGAAAGTTGGAAAACTACATGAAAACTATTCAAATTTAAAATATTTTTGAATTCGAAACGTTTTTGAATTTGAATACTTTTTGAAAACTATTCTAAATTAATTTGAATTGATTCTAATTCAAATTTCGTCCGAATTTTTGTCTCGTTCTTTCGGATTCATTTAAATTCGGTACTATTGTAATTCGAAAATTCGGATACATCCGAATTTCCGAAAACGGAAAAGTTGTCCGAATTTCAATTCGGAGCGAAACGAACAGCACATGTCTAGTTATTAACCCGGGGACCTTGAAGACTCCTTCAGGCTTTGACCATCAAATTTGAGAGAGAAGGGTTATGTAGATCTGAGGGGGCTACAAAAGAACAGACATGCTTTAATTCGTAGCCTTGCTGTTAAACAAACCCAAGGAGGAGTATAGCCAAAGCTTCTTTGCCTGTACTTCTCCTGTGGATCACAGGAGTGCAGATCGTTCTGCACTCCTGTGACCCATTTTCAGCTGACAGCGGACAGAAGCCTGCTGTCAGTTGACTTCACAGAGCCAGTCCAGGCTCGGGAAAGATCGGAACCACATGGTCAAGATCCGCCAACATGTCTGGACCGGCACCCGGCTCAGACTCTCAGCGAGCCTCTGAGAGCCAGAGCGGCCGCTCCCACCCCCTCCACAGCCCAGTGATCCAGGGAGTCGCCAGATCTCTGCTCACTGAACTTTGAGAACCGGGCAATTAGTGGTGGTTGCTCCGATGCTGCATCCACCTAGGTAAGTATGATAAAAAAATGTAAAAATAATCCCATATTTCTCTTTAAATTCCTGCTAACACTAAAAGTGTTGACCCAGCCAAAACTTTTTTTCTTTTTCTCATAGTTTTTGATAGAGTGTGTGGTTTAGAAACCGACCAACATTCAGCTATGTGTACGGCAGCTAGTCCAACAGAAGGCAGCCGGACATCTGGCTTCTGTCGAAGGGTCATGATCAAAAAAGATCTGCGGATTGGCATCTGATTGCTGAGAGTGCTGACCACTGTGTTCTGTCGGGGGGCCATAACCCTGTCAGAACACGATAGTTACGTGAGAAGACTGCTGTACTAACATCACATAGTTAGTACATGATCTCCTTCTGAGTTCTTCAGTTTGCTGGGTTGAACAAAAAAGAACTGCATACTAGGCTTTACCAGGCTTTACTGCTATCCAAAGTTTCATTGGTTGGAAAGATTCAACTTTAATTGGAGAGATTCAGCTTTACTTCCTACCTTGCTGACCACATTTTACCAGACAGGAAGAGAAGTATTCCACCATAAGTACAGACAAATAAAAATTATTTTATACATCAGAGTATAGAAGGCTAGAATCTCATTCAGACTTATATCTCTATGTGTCCCTGTTGCAGACGTTCCCTCATTTCCTTTCTGGTGAAATCAACATCAGCAGAACTGGAAGTAAGGTTAAATCTCTCTAACGGAGTTCCAGATCGCAGTACAAACCCAACAGAAGCTTGTTCACACTAGCGGTTTGGGGGCCGGTAAACCCTGTGGTTGTGCCATGCTTTTACTGCCATCCAACCACTAGCCCTTTAGTTGTAGAAACAGCGGCCAGAGGTGCATACATGCCATTGCCCTGATGCTTTGCTTAGAGGCTGCAGCAGGAATTATATCCCTTGGTGCTTTGGGTGGGCATAGCACCTGCCAAACGCGACCCATTTGGATTGCAGTTGCAGCGCGATCCAAACAATGATCGCTTTTCAGAGACCAACACTAGTGTGAACAAGCCCTTAATTCTTCCCTGTTTGGCATACACTTTAAACAAACCCCTAAAATGAGGCCTTAACCACTTCAGCCCGGAAGGATTTACCCCCTTCCTGACCAGGCCATTTTTTGCGATATGGCATTGCGTCGCTTTAACTGACAATTGAGCGGTCATGCGACACTGCACCCAAACAAAATTGATGTCCTTTTTTTCCCACAAATAGAGTGAAATTTTGGTGGTATTTGATCACCTCTGTGGTTTTTATTTTTTACGCTATAAACAAAAAAAGAGCGACAATTTTGAAAAAAATTATATATATATATATATATATATATATATATATATATATATATATATATATATATATATATTATTTTCTGCTATAAAACATTTTTTTTAAATAACTAAAAAAAATGTATTCATCAATTTAGGCCAATTTGTATTCTTCTACAAAAAGGTGGCGGCGATTAGCGATTTTTAGGCGGACAAATTGGACACCTAACGGACATTTTTTACACTTTTTTTGGGAACCAGTGACATTACTACAGTAATCAGTGCTAAAAATATGCACTGTTATTGTACTAATGACACTGGCAGGGAAGGGGTTAACATCAGGGGCAATAAAAGGGTTAACTGTGTTCCCTCACTGTGTGTTCTAACTGTATGGGGGATGGGCTGCCTGGGACAACACAGAGATCCAATCCTCCTGCATAGCAGAAAGGCAGGATCTGTGTGATCTCCCCTGTCAGAATGGAGATCTGCCTTGTTTACACAGGCACTGCGGGGAACGACCGCAGGTAGCCGGTGGACATCGAGTCCGCCGGACCCTTTTATTGCCTCCCCCCCACTGGCCAATGGCCTCCGGCGGTGCATGCACACCCTCGATTTGCTGTGTACCAGCCTAATGTACACCTACAGCGAGCCAACCTGCCTCAGTATAACTGCAGCGGCTGGTGGGGAAGCAGTTAAAGTAACAATAAAGTCAATTTTTTTTTTAAATAACAAACATGTTATACTGACCTGTTCTGTGCAGTGGTTTTGCACATAGCAGCCCTGATCCTCATCTTCTTGGGTCCCCTGCCGGAGCTCCTGGCCCCTCCCTCCTGCCAAGTTCTACCAGAGCAAACAGTTTGCAAAGGGGGCACCTGAGCAGGTGCACTCCTGAGTCGCTATTCTGCATGTCCATTCACACACAGAGCCATGGCTCAATCCCGCCCCTTCTCTCTCCTCATTGGTTCACTGGCTGTGATTGACAGTGGAAGACAATGGCCGAGGCTCCCGTACACAGCACTGGAGAAAGCTCAGGCTCATGTAAGTATTGGGGGGGGGGGGACTGCTGCACACAGAAGGTTTTTTTACCTTCATGAATAAAATGAACCTTGAGCCTTTACAACCATTTTAACGCTTATCCTTCCCTCTCTAACTCGTAACTTTGAGCTATCCCTTGATACTGAAATGCAGTTAACCTTAACCCTAATGCCGTGTGCACACGACCGGACTTTCCGGCAGAAAAGGTCCAAAAGAATCATTCCGTCGGACATTCCGATCGTGTGTGGGCTTCATTGGACTTTTTATTTCTAAAATTCTGACGGACCTAGAAATACAACATGTTTCAAATCTTTCATACAGAATCAGTTCCTATCAGGAAAACTGCTCGTCTGTATGCTATTCCGGACCAAAAACAACGCAAGGGCAGCTATTGGCTACTGGCTATTGAACTTCCTTTTTCTAGTCCCATTGTAGGTCATCGCTTTCTAAACGATCGGACTTTGGTGTGATCGTGTGTAGGCAAGTCCGTTTCAGCGGAACTCCGTTGGAATTCCGTCGAAAAGACCGTCGGAGTCTATTCTGACGGAAAGCCCAGTCGTGTGTACGCGGCATAAGACTTGACTTGACCAATAAAGGAAAAGCCTTTAACAGCTACTCTCCCTCTCAGCAGCAAACCAATACTGCATACTCAGCTTTTCCTGTACCGAGAGCCTCTAGGCCAGTGATGGTGAACCTTGGCACCCCAGATATTTTGGAACTACATTTCCCATGATGCTCAACTACACTGCAGAGTGCATGAGCACCATGGGAAATGTAGTTCCAAAACATCTGGGGTGCCAAGGTTCGCCATCGCTGCTCGAGGCCAGGGATCTCCAAACTACGGCCCTCCAACTGTTGCAGAACTACATCTCCCATGAGGCATTGTAAAACCCTGACATTCACAGGCATGATGGGAATTGTAGTTCCTCTCATATTGGAGGGCCATATTTTGGAGACCCCTGTTCTAGGCCAATGACATCCAAGCCTCACACCAAAGTTATGCAGTGTCAAGATCCTGGAGACAGAAGAAAATGATTCCTAGAAATTGGAGTTTCTGTTTAATAACAGAACAAACCACATCATTTATACATATTAAGTGGAAGTCTGAGTGAATTCTTAGGAGTAGACTAGTTTCCCATGGTGGCTTTGTAAATTGTTGACACCTCAGTGATGTAAGTTGGTGGTTTTGTGTTGGCTCGTTCTCTGTTATTTGTGGCTGTGCATACTGGAAGCACAGAAATACACGGCCTTATCTTCAGAGTCTGCTTCCTCTTTTATCAGAAGGGAATTGGTGACATCTATCCGGGACATTTTCCATTTTTTCTCAAACTCCTTCTCCACACTGGAAGAAGTCACCTCAGCTGAGAGAGCCATGAGCTTCAAACCCTCTCCTGGCTTCTGCTGATACCAATACATGTTGTAAGCTCCAGTTTTATCATCGTGTTCACAAGGAATCTCCACCTTTTTTCCAGTTTTGATGATAATTATGGGTATATTCTGAGTGACCGTCACCGCCTGGCACAAATCTGATGGATGGAAATAAAAAATAATTTTTATTGCTACTGATTTGCTAGCTGATCAATCAATAGAAGATAGTTAAAGGGCAGCCTAGCAAAAACTGAGAAAGTTGGATTGGTTATGGGGTTGATTTAATAAAATTGGAGCGTGCAAAATCTAGTGCATCTCTGCATAGAAACAATTTTATTTTTGTTTTGTCAAATCTTAATTGAATAAGCTGAAGTTAGAAGCTGATTGGCTACCATGCACAGCTGCACCAGATTTTGCAGATTTTAGTAAATCAACCCCTCTGTCTGTATGTGTATGGAGATGAAAGTAATATGAAAATATAACACAATCAAACCATTTTAAAATATTGATGCATCAACCCACCCTCTCCTCCTGCATCTTCGAACCATTTATTTTTAGCCTCATAGATATCTATGAAGATCATCTGATTTCTAGGAAGATGGAGGAGCAAGTTGCAGGTCATGGAAGCTTTAGTGGAAAAAAACTTACTGTCTTCCCTTCGCCTATTGTTACTTCTCTAGTTTGCACAGGACTGACATTTAAAATGTATAAAAAGAACAAAATTATTAATTTCAAATAAAACTAGAAAAGGTTAAAACCTATTTTTATTGCCATTGATACCCCCCCCCCCCCCCTTGGAGGGTGATTCACCCTTACCCTTAAGGAAAAGCATATTCAAGATACTGCATGCGTAATGATAATATGATACGAGTTTCTTTTTATTTAACTTTTTCATATTTTTCTCCATATTTACATGCTGATCAACCTGACCAAAAAAAGTGAAAATGGGAAATGACAAGGTTTGGGACGGGGTATTGTTTTTTTTAATCAAATTGTTTGATCTTGTAAATGTAAAAGAAATCTAAAAACAGATGTTTGAAATAAAAAGGGAATTGTTATCCTGAATGCTATCATTTCCTGGGTTGACTATATACAGTTATCTAAGCAATATGTATATAGATAGATAGAGCTATCTACCTTTCTATCTATCTATATACTAATCAGCAGTATTATTATTATATCTTATTTTTATTTATTATTTTTAATAGAACTCTAGTATTTAATTTATTGTGTTTCTAAGAATTTGGCGCTCGCATATTATCATGTTTTCAATGGGTATTTTTGCTTATGTTTTTTTTTTTATTTGTTACTTTTTTTGTAATTGTTTTTTATTGTTAGAAACAATGCAATGTATATCAAAAATGTAAAAAAAAAAACAAAAAAAACTATTATTTTAAATAGAGCCCTCTTGTCTAATTCCATCATGTTTCTAAGCATTTAGCACTCACATATTATTTGTTATATATGTTAGTTCTTTAAGTTAGAGTTTTTAATTCATCTCCTGTGGTTTACAATTTTTTGGTTCAGCTTTAGACAATGGAATTGCATCTTAAGGTTTTTTTTTTTTTTTTGCGCCATCCAAATTTAAAAGAAAACATAATCTAAATAAATTTAAAGAACAGAAATAAAAATAATCCTTACATGATGAAAGCTCCAGGACCAATAATAAACTAAGGGGCTTTTTCATTGTAGAGGATGACTGTTCGTATGCTCTGAAAAAGAGGAAATACATGTCTCAGTTCATCATGTGTTATCATATTTAATATAATATACTTAATAATATCTAACATATTAATATCTTTGCATTTCCAATGTACAAATCAAAATATAGCTTACATTGCTTTAAAAAAAATTGATATCATAAATGTTTAGGCTTTATACACAGAAGATCTGAGAAGACTTGAATATGTAGTGTTACTTTGTCATTTTCTTTGCAAATGTTTCCTGCCCTGCCCCTCCCCTATAAAATATCAGATCACCCCAGCATGCTATACTTTGCCTGACGTTTTACTTTTTTTCAACTAATTATATACTGTTGTTCAGAAAGCAATTTAAAAACAGAATAGATTGAGTATCAATTTCTGCAATGTGTATAATTATTATTTTAGCTGTTATAATTAAATAAAAGAAGGATGGAAAAGACAAACCCTGATTTAATTATTTTTTTTGCAGGTACAGTATACAAAGTGCATAAATAATTCCCATAAAAAAATCATAATAAAAATATCCTTATTACAAATTCTACATTGCTGCTTTAACCTCCCTGGGGGTATGATTATTTCAGATTTTTGATGCTGAAAGCGGTACAATTATTTTGCATGGAAATTTGGCGTTTTATATTGTAGGCTTGTAATTCTTAGGAATAACTCACCTAAATCTGTCCAAACAAGAGTCTATTAGACATCCCGGGTATGATAAAGTTTGAAAAACGAAATCATAAATTATAATATAATAAATAACTATAGATAATTATAACAAATAATAATATAATAATAATAAAAATTATTCAATAATGTAATCAAATAAAAAAACAATGAAATTTGCTCAGTTGCAGAATTGTCGCTGTCATTACTTTCAGCGTCTGATGACGGATCTCCCCACAAATCACTATCCCTCAATTCTGCAAGTGATTCTAATTTATTATCGCTGTTTTCTAGCTGGTCTAAAACCACTTTTGATGTAAAGGGAAGGTTTTGGTTGCTATGGACAATCTCCAGTTTCCAGGTAGAAAGAACAGTATTTATAATATAAAACTGCATGCAGGACACTGGACAGCCCACTAGGGACAAAGGGGATGTGAAATAAATTGATACAGTAATGTAATCTGTAAGATTTCGGTGTACTGTATATGTATTGTGTGTTTTCATTTTTGAATTTGGCGCCGTTCTCCGCCCCCCGTGAGTCGCAACGCTCGCAGGGAACGGAGCTCGGCTCCGTGATAGATCGAGCGGAGGACGAGCCTCTCACACTGCGGGGAGACATCACAGGATCCTGGGGACAAGGTAAGTAACGTGTACCTGGATCCTGCGATGCGATCCCGAGTGTGGCTCAGGGATACCGCTTTTGGTACTGAAAATCCACCCCGAGCCAGACTCGGGAATACCGCCAGGGGGGTTAATGATATTCAAAGAGGAGTTCCAGCCCATTAAAAAAATAAAATAAAAGGCAGCAGCTACAAATACTATAGCTTCTAACTTTTAACATAAGGACACTTACCAGTCCAGAGATTCAGCGAGGTTGGCATCCCAAGCCGATCCGTCTAACGATTCCAGGTGCGGCCATCTTCATTAAGAAAAACAGGAAGTGAAGCCCTATGGTTTCACAGTCTGTTTCCTACTGCGCATGTGCGAGTCTCGCTGTGCTTTCTGAATGGTCCCGCTGTCTTCTGGGACCTGTGTGTGTCTCCCAGAAGGCAGCTGGGAGGAAGAAATAGGGGCCGGAAATGTTGTAGATCGCCGCACAAAGATTGCGGCGATCTTACCCGGGGGTGGGAGCAGGTACCTGGTTTTGACAGGTATCTGCTCCCCCTCCCCCCGAAAGGTGGCAAATGTGACAGCAGAGGAGGAGGAAAGCACACAAGCGGAGCTTCCCCTTTTGGGTGGAGCTCCGCTTTAAATTGGTTCTAAGCACTAAAGTTTTTTTTTCTTTTTAACCGCTTAAGGACCAGCCGGAGCAGTTATACTGCGACAGGTTAGCTCCCCTGCGCAAATCGCTATCGTTGTATGCCAGCCACTTTAAATAGCATAGGAGGCGTGTGTGCCTGTGGCGCGATGATGGAGCTGATGTGCGTGGCTGGCAGCCATCCGCGATTGCTCCACAGAGAGACGGAACGGGGATTTGTCAATGTAAACAGATATGCCCCGTACACACGATGCGAAAATCGGATGAAAAATACCGCTTTGGACGCGATCGTATGATAATCGGATTGTTAATACAGAGCTTTCGAGAGCCAATCACGACAGTCCATCCGATATTATTTTATTGGACATGCACGAAAATTTTTCTCGTACAATACTAGATCGTACGATTTTCGTTTAATTAGTATAGTTGTTGTCCGAAAACACAATACAAATACACTACAACACATGACATCACTTCCGATTTTTTATTCTGTCATACAAGAATTTTCGTAACTTTAGTAAACTCTTCAGGTTCGATATACGACTAGCATGCAAAAAAAAAGGGACGATCTGTCGTCCGATTTTCGGATTGTGTGTACGGGGCATTAGATCTAATGATTAGGAACAGCAGTCTCTCTCTACTCCCAGGCAGCCCATCCCCCATACAGTTAGAAACACCTCCCAGGGAAAACACTTAACCCCTTGATCACCCCCTAGTGTTAACCCCTTCCCTGCCAGTGACATTTATACAGAAGTCAGTGGCTATCTTTAGCACCAATCGCTGTATAAATGTTAATGGTCCCAAAAAGTGTCAAAAGTGTCCGATCTGTCCGCCGCAATGTCGCAGTCCCACTAAAAATCGCTGATCGCTGCCATTACTATTAAAATAAAAATGAATAAGAAATTGCCATAAATATATCCCCTATTTTGAAGACGCAAACCAATCAATATACACTTATTGCGATTATTTTTATTAAAAAATATGTAGAAGAATACATATTGGCCTAAACTGATGAATAAATTAGTTTTCAAAATTTTTATTTTGGATATGTATTATACTGTGCTTCCCTGAAAAAAAAGCCTGGTTCGTATATTAATTTTGGCAACAAAAGACACAGTAGGGCCTATTTTTGGGTTAGGTCTTACCATGTAATGTGCTGTCTTCTCTCCCCCTCTCTCTCCCTGCCTGTCAGGAATCCGCAGCATGAACTGAGTTAAAATGCTTGTAAAATCCTATAATCCACTCTATTACAGTAGTATATAGTGTTCAATGTGTGTGTTTCTGTAATATAATTGTGCCAAATACCTTTGATATTCTTCACCGCAATTATATTACAGAAACATACACATTGCACATTATATACTACTGTAATAGAGTGGATTATAGGATTTTACAAGCATTTTAAAGTAGGTCTTATTTTCGGGATAGGTCTTATTTTCAGGGAAACACGGTAGCAAAAAGTAAAACATATCTCTCATCCTGGTCTCACTGGCTTTGCTGGGAACATTGGGAGACATTGGCTCCTGCTGCTGTCAATCATGGCCTGAGAGGAGGGAGCGTGGGTGGGGCCGAGCTGCGCTGTGTGTGTATCTGGAATATTTTTAGTGCAGCTGAGCCTGGAGAACTGAAACTGTTAACCCCCACAGTGCCAGAAGTTCAGCAGCAAGCAGAGGATGGGGCAGCCCTGCAATGAAGATTTCTACAGAATCCAGCAGTCTGTGCCTCGTGGGACATATTTTCTTTCAGGTAAGACATGTAACTAAAACTGTACAAGAAAAAAAAAATTCTTATTAAAACTTCAAAACTTTCAAAAATCAGCAATTGTTTTTGATATACAGTGATCATAAAAATAATAAAGGCTGGGCATTCCCCATGGAGTTGCACTTTATTCTGTGCTGCCACATATGTGTCTATGTTTTGTGCTAGGGGAATACCCAATTGCACATCTCAGTACTGTAACTGCGCTGTCACTGATAGCTCCCAGTGGTGACCACATGGTCAGTGTGACCAATGATCGGAAAGCCCAGGATTACGATCTCTCAAAGTGCCAATGGGAGCCGCTGGGAAGGACTATACCTTCTAAAATAAGAAGCTTTACCTTGTTTCATTTTGCAGCCTTACTTGACAGTTTTTGCATTATATCAGGGTGACAAGATCATATTCTATATGGAAAAGCACAGTTTTTTAGTGGTTAACGTTTATGTCTTGCAGCACTAGGATCCTAGTTTTGAATCCTAACCAGGAAACGACCTGCATGGAGTTTGCGTGTTCTTTCTGTGCTTGGGTTTCTTCCGGGTACTCTGATTTCCTCCCACTCTTCAAAGACATGGTGGTTGGTTAATTTGCTTCTGTCTAGATTGTGTATATTTGTATATAAATATATATATATATATATATATATATATATATATACACTCATGGCCACTTTATTAGGTACACCTTGCTAGTACCGGGTTGGGCCCCTTTTTGCCTTCAGAACTGCCTTAATTCTTCGTGGCATAGATTCAACAAGATGTTGGAAACATTCCTCTGAGATTTTGATCCATATTAACATGATAGCATCACGCAGTTCTTGCATATTTTTCAACTGCACATCCATGATGCGAATCTCCTGTTCCACCATATCCCAAAGGCGCCCTATTTGATTGAGACCTGGTGACTGTGGAGGCCATTGGAGTACAGTGACCTCATTGTCATGTTCAAGAAACCAGTGGTGAGATGATTGGAGCTTTGTGATGGTGCATTATCCTGCTTAAAGGAGCCATCAGAAGATGGGTACACTATATATATATATATGAAGCTTAGATTGTAAGCTCCTCAAGGGCAGGGACTGATGCTAATGTACAATATGTAAAGCGCTGCATAAATTGTCTGCTTTATAAATACCTGTAAGAGATAAATGTTCTGTACTAGGACCATGTAACTTTTAAGTAATGGAGTGAATAAATTTGACAAACCGTGAAAATTTGCTAATCGGTAATTATTTTAATTCACAATATATCCTACAGTTTATTATTCACAATATTCAGGATTGTATCATTCTCTGTAGATCAGATGGACCTGCATCAAAATATTCAGACAAATTCTACATTTTCACCAATTTAGATCATTCAGTGATCACCACTGCCATTAAAAATAGAGGGGTTAAATATGAAAAAGCACAGCAGGATGGAAGACGTAGCTGCACACATCCTCCAAAAGCCTCAACGATAATTCATTCTAAGAAGCGGAGAGCCATATCAAGAGTGTCAGGCAAAGCAGATGTATCCTCTCCGTTTTATTGTGGAAATATTCTGCCTCCTACAGGACAGTTCCATTTTTTAAAAACTTTTTATTACCATTTATTACCATTACCAATTGTTTGATATATGTTTTGTGCTGGCTTTATCTCAGCTATTTGTGGCTGTGCACACTGCTGGCACAGAAATACGTTGCTGAATCTTCAAGCGTTGATGCGTTTCGTTTTAATATGGCATGTGTAGCATTTTGTCGCATCATTTTCCATGACTTCTTGAACTTGTCCTCCTCTGTAGCGTCTCCAGCAGCGAGCGATGTGGCCATGAGCTCCAACCCCTTCCCTTGTTTCTGCTGATACCAGAACATATTGTAGGTGCCAGATGTGTCACTTTGTTCGCATTCGAGACTGACGGAAGACCCCACTTGGACTTTAATGAACTCTTCTGACTGAGTGATGGTCACCTGAGACAGACCTAGAAAGAAAAGTTAATAAATTAAATGAAATGTTCTATGACAGTTGTAAGGTGTCCCCCAATTATAGCTGTAGGTCATACTGACCACTTATCCAGAGCATGCACATTGCACTAATTAATCCTCTATACTATGAATATAGATATAGATATCTTACATGGAAGAAAGTTGGACATAAAAAGCACTAAAATTGGTCTTATGGACTTCTTGTCCATCTTTGGATTTCATCTGAATGCAAACTCAGAAATGAAGCTCTAAAGTGCTTTGAATTGTTCTAATGTAGATCATAAGCCCCTCCCTCTATATTTCATGCTAATTCTGTCTCTTTCTTTGCTCCTCACACTTTTGCTCCTCTTTTCTTGTATTTTCTTTTTCTCTTATTTCTCTGCCCATATCATTCTTTCTCTTTTTCTTCTCTTACACCCTTTTCCTTTTAGCCAGCCATAGACTGTGCAATTTTCCTTCAATTGATAGATTCCCCCATCAACACTAACTGTGTTGATGAACGAATCCCTCCCATGGAGCGTTTGTGTTCTCCTGGTGGATGGGGGGTGCGGGAAGCCATCCTTGCTGGGAGAACACAGTGGTTATTGCAAGGGTCTATAGCCTCTGGCAATAATCACATGGAAAATCCGACTGCTGGTTGTACCAAAGTTGATCGGTTCATTAACTTGGGTACAATCAGCCTGCCCATACATGGTTTAAGTCTCGGCTGGTCCATGGTGAACCGGCTGAGATTCCAACTGTCTATAGCTGTCTTGAGTCTCTTACTCTCTCCCTCTCTGTTTACCTTACGTATAATATAACTAAGGGCAAAACTTTTTGTTCAGTTTAAGACAGAGTGTACTGTAGAGGCATTAGAATACGTCAGTTTTTATTGCTGTCTGTGATCCCGTTAAGGAGATTCACCTTCTCTATTTTTTCTTCTTACCATTATCATTGAAAATGAACGTAAAACAATCCCAAATTTTCCGTTGTCCCCAGAAAAGTAATAGAGAGGAAATCTATCAATGAGAACATTAGTTTTGGTGACCTGGGGATCCCAAGGAATTCTCTTAATTTGCAGGGATTTCCTCTCAATTCCTGTTTGGATATGAGACAGGATGTGAGGGAAATCTCAGCAATAGGACACAGATGGCGAAAAAAAAATTTGCCAGGGGTTATAACCCTCTCTTACTCTATCCAAAATGAACAAAAAAGTTTTGCCTATAGTTCTCCCTTAATTGCTGATGGCTAGAGTGCACTCACAGCGGAAGCAGACATCTCCATGAGACGCTGCTCATCCCGGGCATCGAAAGGACGGGGTAAGAAATACACCTTCCCCCCGTGCCGGAGGAATCTGTCCCGGTCTGCAGGGACCACGTGGGGCCCGGAGGGCGCCCATCCACTAACATGGCGTCCCAGACGGAGAGCCAGGAGCAGCCCTCGCCGCCTGCAACAGGCCTCTCGGAGGTCCTGGCTGCCATCACGAATTGTCATGCCTCTGTTACCTCCCTAACCACTAAGGTGGATGCTGTGCAGCTGGATGTGGGATTAATCAGACAGGACATGGACAAAATGCGCTCTAGAATCAGTACAGCAGAGCAGCGCATAAGTCATGTGGAGAACACAGTGGAGGGCCATACTACTGACCTACGTATGCTGCATACAAAAATCAAAGCCCTTGAATATAAAGCAGAAGACGCCGAGAATCGCAATCGGAGGAACAACCTCTGCATTGTTGGCATAGCAGAGGCACTAGAGAGCTCCCACCCGACTGAATTTGTGGAAAAACTCTTTAAAACCCCCCTGCCTCTGGCTCAATTGTCGCCCTTCTACGCAGTGGAACGTGTGCACCACATCCCCCCTAAACCCCCCGCCAGGATCCTCACCGCGCACTTTCTTACTTAAATTACTGAACTTCAGGGACCGGGATGAGGTGCTCAGGGCGGCCAGAGTGCAGGGGAAACTAACATATCAAAACAACAAACTTTTGATTTTTCCAGACTACTCAGTTGAAACGCAAAAAATGAAGAGCTCATTTGACCAGGTTAAAGCTGCTATGCGGGTAAAAGGTATCAAGTACAGTATCCTGTTCCCGGCACAACTGCGGGTTCAGGATGGTGAAACATCAAGATTCTTTACTTCCCCCAGAGATGCATCCTTTGCACTAACTTCTGATTCACTGGCGTACTCTAGTGTCAGGTAAAAGGTACTGCAGCCCCTTATTCCTGCACAGACTGTGAACTATAGCTGCAGAATGTCTATTACTTACTCTTAATTTAAAAGGATGATGATTCAGTGTCCTTTGCTGCCTTGTCTGAGGGGGACAGAGAGAAGCTGGAGGATAATTTTACTTTGGAAGAGGTCCAAACAGCCATGGGTGGTCTGAGGAGTAGGAAGGCTCCAGGGGTGGACTGGTTGCCCTCTGAGTTTTATTCTAACTTCGCAGAACTCCTAGCACCCAAATTAAAGGCACTATTTACCAACATTGATTCTCTTGAGGCCTTACCAGACTTAATGAATGAGGCTGTCATAGTTCTTGTCCCTAAGCTGGGTAAAGACCCTCTAGACTGCTCGTCGTATAGGCCTATTTCCCTTTTGAACGTGGATGCCAAGATCTTTGCGAAAATCCTTGTTAATAGGCTCTCCTAGGTGATAGAGCATCTGGTAGATATTGATCAGACAGGGTTCATGCCTGGTAAGGGGACTGGCATCAATATTAGAAGGCTCTTTCTGAATACTTCCATGACACATGATAATCAAGGTACCAGGGTAATCACCTGATTAGATGCTGAAAAGGCATTCGACTCTGTCGAATGGACCTATTTGTGGGAGGTCTTGCGTCGATTCGGCTTTGGCCCTAAATTTATACATGGCATCCAGCTCCTCTATCGGGCACTGAGGGCACGGGTTCGCACGAACAGTTGGTTGTCAGAGCCATTCGCCCTTTTCCATGGTACAAGACAGGGATGACCGCTCTCCCCCGGCCTCTTTGCCTTGGCCCTGGAGCCCCTGGCTATTTTGGTCAGGTGCGCTCCAGATGTGCTGGGCTTGCGGCTGGGTAAGCTGGAAGAGCGGCTATCCCTGTACGTGGACGACGCACTACTATACCTCAATGACGCGGGCCCCTCGCTCTTAGCTGCCCTAGGTATTTTTGACACATTTGGAGGATACTCGGGTATTAGGATCAATTGATCCAAATCAATACTTTTCCCCTTGGACGAGGGAGCCGTCCGTGGGGTGGGCTCCACTCCTCTCCAGGTAATAGTAAATGGGGAGGATATGCCGCTCACCAAGCATAGCCTGATGAAGGAGCACGCATGCTCTGAACGCGAAGCACCGCCCGCCTCACCCCAATCCCGGAAGTGAAGACGCAGGTCAGCACGGCGCTCCACAGAGGATCCATGACTGACATCCTGGCCGCCCGGAGGCTCTGAGGACCCTAGGCACCACCGGAAAAGCTACCAGGACCCAGGTCACAGGACTCACATCCCAGGAACCCCCCACTGGCCCGTGACACCAACATCCCCCGAGAACACGCGGATGAAACTACTTTACATGCTGGTTTTTAGCAACTCAAATGTGAGTGTTTTTATCTATTGTTATAAATATTTTTAACATACATGCTGCACTTAGAGGGCGCCGTCCTTCTTTCTTTTTTATTATGCCGCTCACCAAGCCTCCGGACCTCGTCCGTCTGAGTGCTACCACCCTCTGGGATTGATTTCAGGTGCAGGCTTTGCACAAGTCAATGGAAATGAAGAAATCCTGGACTGCCGCACTCTGAAGAAAGGCATCTTTATTTGTAAATTGTTAACATCCAACAAAAGCCACCTCACAGGAACAGTGTATAGCAGTAGCTAACGCATTTCACATCAATAGATGCTTACTCGCAGCTATGAGTAAGCATCTATTGATGTGAAACGCGTTAGCTACTGCTATACACTGTGCCTGTGAGGTGGCTTTTGTTGGATTTTATTGATTTACAAATAAAGATGCCTTTCTTCAGAGTGCGGCAGTCCAGGATTTCTTGATTTCCTCCACTTCTCTCCGCTGGGTCGAGGAATTCTGTTACTTGGGGGTCCACATAACGAAACATCACTCAGACTTCTTGGGGAAAAATCTGATGCCTGTCTTATCAACTCTTAAATCCAAGTGTTCAACATGGACAAATCTACCACTAAATTTAATAGGTCGCATTAACCTACTCAAGATGATCATACTACCCAAATTAATTACTTATTTAGAAATTGCCCGATACAGATCCCTGTCAGCTTCTTCCAAAAGGTAAACAAGTGCATAGGTTCCTTTATATGGAATGGGGTGATACCACGGTTGGCCAGATCCACGCTCTGGCTGCCTGCACACCTAGGCGGGCTAGCTCTACCTAACTTTAAAGTATATTACTGGGCGGCAGTGCTGGTGACAGTCCAATGGTGGTACCAAGAGGCTAGATCCAACGCGGCGGTGTGCCTGGAGGCAAACTGCCTGGGCTCACTAGCTGGGCTCCGCAGTTTCCCATACAGGGGTCCCGGGGCATATGAGATGACACCGGGACCAACCAGGGTGACGTGGCGGGTGTGGACTGCTGCGGCCGGATCAGTGGTCTCCGGCACAGCCTCTGTGGGGCAACCCCACCCTATCACATCTTCGTTCCATCCCGGATCCACAGTTGTGGGCCAGGTATGGTATCATAACACTGAATCACATCATGCCCCAGGGTGCCCTACTAAAGTTTGCGGACCTGAAGGGCAAACATAATTTGCCAACCTGGATGGAATTTAGATACCTACAGCTTAAACATGCCATCATTTTGAAGATCTAGACATTTGTTTCCTTTGTGGCAGCAGAATAGAACAATAGGAAGGAAGAACATTATCTGTGGAAGGGTGGGGTATTTAAGTGAATCAGTCACTTTGCTTTGAATGTGTAATGTAAACCTTTCCTGACAGACACATGGGGCTGTAAAACCTGTTCTGAAGATGATGATTGTCTGACCTTATGATCAAATGGGATCATAAGGTTTTAGCCAATGACCTGGAACAAGTATGCATTTTAGAAAGGTCAAACTACCTTATCTGCATGCTTGTTCCAGGCAATGGACACAAAACGCTCAAATAAGAAACCTACCGCTTTAGGAGAAGGATTCCTTTTCCTCTAAAATAGAACAATTATTTTCAGCTGTGCCAATGGGATATGAAAATGACACATGGCTAAACTAAAGATCCTTATCCTTGCATTAAAGTGGTGTAAATTGAGCCTAAGTATGCATGTAAGATTATAAACCTGGCAGCCAGAAAACTAGCATTTTAAGAAAGAGAATGAGATGTACTAAAGTCAGCAAAAATTGAAATAACACTCCTAAAGCAACATCCATATAAACTTGATTGGAGGAGAGAAAGGGTAAAGGGCCACAGGCAGGGGCGGACTGACCAATCGGGCACTCGGGCACTGCCCGAGGGCCCCATGCCACTAAGGGGCCCCATCAGGGTTGCCAGCCTCAATAAAACCAGGGACAGTATGAAAAAATATGTGTTTTTTTTTTAAATCCAAAGATTATAGCTGCCCCGCCTCTCCAGTACCTTTTCAGTGTGTGTATGCTGTGTGTGTATATTGTGTGTTTGCGTGTCTATACTCTATGTGTGTGTGTGTGTATACTGTGTGGCCCCATAATCTATTGCCTGGGGGCCCCATAATCTCCTATTGCCCGGGGGCCCCATGAGTTGTCAGTCCGCCCCTGGCCACAGGGCCCTAATTCGGACTTTACAGGCAAGATGGACAATGATATAGTACAAAATATATTTTATTAACAATAAGTCGTATCAAACAGGTCAAGTAAAAAAGAATTAAAAACATACGATAGGCATATAATAGTAATGAGTATCTAGTGTAAACAAGAGAGTTGACACCAAATAAACGAGCCCCTGTGCGTCAACGCGTTTTGCTATTTTGCTACATCAGGACACACTTGGGGGTAGTTGGAAGGAACAGGTCTCTGTATGTACTATATCATTGCCCTGTGGCCCTTTACCCTTTCTCTCCATACTAAAGTCTGCCTTCATGTCCCTCACAGAATAGGTTGCCCTTAACCATTTGACCTCCGGAGGATTTACCCCCCTTCATGACCAGGCCACTTTTTGCAATACGGCACTGTGTTATTTTAACTGACAATTGTGCGGTCATGCAGCACTGTACCCAAGTAAAATGTATGTTTTTTTTACCCCACAAATAGAGCTTTCTTTTGGTGATATTTAATCACCTCTGCAGTTTTTATTTTTTTGGCTCTAGAGACAAAAAAAGACTGCCAATTTTGAAAAAAAAACAATATTTTTTACTTTCTGCTATAAAACATATCCAATTAAAAAAAAGAAAACATTTCTTCATAAATTTAGGTCAATATTCTGCTACATGTTTTTGGTTAAAAATAAATCCCAGTAAGCGTTTGTTGATTGGTTTACGCAAACGTTATAGTGTCTACTTTGGGATATATACTTTTTTTTATACTAGTAATGGCGGCGATCAGCGACTTATAGCGAGACTTTGATATTGTGGCGAACAATCGAACACTAACTGACACTTTGACACTTTAACAATACAGTAATCAGTGCTAAAAATATGCACTGTCACTGTACTAATGGCACTAGGTGGGAAGGGGTTAAAGATCTAGGGGACGATCAAAGGGTTAAATGTATGTCTAGCCAGTGTTTGTGTGTACTATATGTGCTGCTTTTACTAGGAGAAGAGATGGATTTGAGTCCCTGCTTTGCAGGAACACTGAATCCATCCCTCCCCCCATCAGAACAGAACTCTGCCTTGTTTACATAGGCAGAGCTCCATTCTGTGTCTCTGCCCAACGATGAGTGGGTGCCAGCGGACATCGAGTGCCCGGCAACCACAGATTGGCTTCTGATCTGAATATTCACAGCAGAAGTGGCATGCGGGCGCTATAGGGCAGTCAGCAAGTGGTTAACATGATGTTTCCAAATTGTGCTAAAACCAACTTTAAGATTTAAGAGCAGTTTTATGCAAGTTGTGAGGCAAAGAAGACCATAACTCTGGCCCTTGACGTCACCAAAGGGCCACAAATAATGTTTGGTAGATGTAAAGATAGCGAGAGCACTTTTAGAGACTGGAAACATTTTAGAGCAGCTTTCCTCTGCCAGGGACCAGTACTGTGGAACCCCAGCGTTCCTTCAGAGATTGCCAGAAGAAGAGTCAGATATTCCTTGAGGAATGAGAAATTATGGCTCCCAGAATGCTCCCAGAGCATTCTACTTAATGATCCTTACTGTGATGTACTATAAGCTGGCTGTAGATAAAATAATCATCAACAGGGGTTCCCTAAGGCTGGAAATGTATTTCAATGGTTCTTCCATTTTAAAAAGTTTGAGATTGAGGTTGTTTGAGGTTGAGAAAGTCTGTTCTGGTAAGAGTCTGAGCCATGCTATAGGTTTGCTTGAAGAGTGATGACATTCTGCATAGGACAGTAATGCCCCGTACACACAGTCGGATTTTCCGACAGAAAATGTGTGATAGGACCTTGTTGTCGGAAATTCCGACCGTGTGTGGGCTCCATCACACATTTTGCATAGGATTTTCCGACACACAAAGTTTGAGAGCAGGATATAAAATTTTCCGACAACAAAATCCGTTGTCGGAAATTCCGATCGCGTGTACACAAATCCGACGGACAAAGTGCCACGCATGCTCAGAATAAATAAAGAGATGAAAGCTATTGGCCACTGCCCCGTTTATAGTCCCGACGTACGTGTTTTACATCACCGCGTTTAGAACGATCGGATTTTCCGACAACTTTGTGTGACCGTGTGTATGCAAGACAAGTTTGAGCCAACATCCGTCGGAAAAAATCCTAGGATTTTGTTGTCGGAATGTCCGAACAAAGTCCGACCGTGTGTACGGGGCATTAGAGACTGGGAACATTGGTCCATGAAGCTAGTAAAAATCACTTATCACTTTATAAAGCATGCTCCTACTGCCATTCCAGACTTCTGGGATCTACACAAATAAAGAACCTCATGTGGTCCTTGGGCCGAAGGTTGGGCACCAAGGCTTTAGATCCAATAGTTGCCTTATTCAGAGCATCATGTATTAAATAATGTAAACCCAACATTTTGTATTCCTGATATGAGCCTGCTGTACCATGTACTTGTATGAAAACATATCCTGTTCTCTTTGTATTGCTTTTTTTGTGTGAAATCCCTGGTGTTCCTGCCAGTCCCTCTGCTTACCTATTAAAAACTAACCCCACTAGGCATGAGAGCACAGCATGGTCAGTTCTCTCGCCTGCTCTCCTCCCATGGTCAGACTTGTCCTGAAACCCCCCCCCCCCTGCCCTCGCACAGCCATTCATTGGGAAGAGCAGTGTGCTGCTATTTCCCCTCCCCCAGCTCTCTGAGCTCCTTATGCAGCTGAGAACAGGGGGTATGAGATCACTTATAAAAAAAAAGGAAAAAAATGTGTTTATAATGTTTTTATATCTATACGTAAATGTTTTGCCTTTAATCTCTACGTTAAACTGGGTTGTTTTACAAGGTGAGGGTTCACATATACTTTAATTTTATGGATTATACAGTTATCATTTTATAATACTGTAATAGTGTGTCTTTGTAAGCTAGAACATTGTAGGTTTAACTACTGGCTAATACATACCAGAAAAAGCATTAAAACTAAGGATTTTTGCAAAAAAAAAAAATAGAAAAAAAGTAGAGCACAAAAAGGGAGATTGCCCTAGTGGCAGCATAGCAGTATGATTCACGTTTGTTAAGAATTGGCATTTAGTACTAGGTACAGCTTTGGTTTCAGCTTCTGTGTAGACTAGCTGCACAGTAATACACAGCATTGTCCTCCTCAGTTGAAGATTTAAGCTTTAGTAGAGAATTGTGAGTGTCATCCCTGATCAAGGTCCATCTGTCCTTGTACGCCACTTCCATGTTATAGTCTTTTGCTCCGGTTGACCAGACGATCAGCTTCAGTCCTTCTCCGGGCCTCTTCTGGTACCAGAACATGTCATAGTAATTGGTTTCGCTCTGGTAACATGGCATTTCCACAGGATCTCCTACATTCACTGTTAACAGTTCTTTCTCTTGCTTGACCACCGCTGACCAGCCCCGACCTGTGGAAGTGAAGAGTTATAACTTCAAGGTAGGATTTTTAAATTCTTCGACTCTAATATTTTAACTTTTTCTGGATAAATACATACATTAAAACATGGGATTCTTGCACAGCCATACTAGATAAACAGTTTTGTTAGCACCAAATCTATTTAACAAATGACCAGCCTGGGAGCCTAGACTGCGAAGGGCACCGAAGCATCTGTTTTGGTGTCCTCAATATTAAAGATATTGCTAATGGGTTCTCCTAAGGCACTACATAATCTTAAAGTACTGAGACAATGACAAACAATGGTGATAACAACAAGAAAATATATAAATATTTATACTGCATATAGAAAAAATAAATAATTTAGCAATCTTCTAATAAGTTTACGTACATAAGAAATGGCTCAAAATTAGTAGTAAAAACTGGCAAAGCTCCATCATCCCTGCTACACGTGAGGAAGTGAAAGTAAAATGTATGCACCAAATTGTAAGTTTCAGAGAGTACGTGATGATAAAGAAGCTTGTGCATTGCTTTTGATCCTCAGCTTCTTAATTCTAATTGGTAGATGGCCACCTGACTTGTGTCATATTCAGACACACCGTGGCTGTTCGACTTTTAAGATCCCTGGGCATGGGCTCTAGATCTTGTCATATTTTTTGTTGCTTCATTTAATGTTACTTGCATGGTGACTTAGCATGTATTAGTGTTGCCTTTAGTTTAGGATCAACTGAGACATAGGGCATACTCATACTTGGCACAGTTGCCTTGTACTTGTGCCTATAAACTCCCCTAACTGGCCTGCACTTACATTGTGCCAGATCAAGCACACCTATGTCACCACCTTTGCCAAGCAGACCACAGTGGTCTCTGCTTTTGATATCTATGAGTACTCGATATCCATGAGAGTTTTTTGCTCATGCATGGTTAGTGTCAGGAGCGTCCAGTACTCTGGGTTTGGCTGTGGCATTCTCCTTGTCTGTCTGTCCACCTGCAATGTGACCAATATGGCCAGTCTCTGGGTGGAGACCAAACCTGATTTAAGCCTGCGCTCTCAGGCTTGCGATATTGCGTTTGTTGTACATGTTTAAGCTGCCTGTTTGTCTGTCCTACTCTTCTTTTTGGATTCCCTTGTCGAGGACCTCAGATCGGATATCGACTATTCTCTAAACTCTGCCTGCCTTGTACCGGGACTGTCATTGAACCACTCTGCCTGTCTGACAACCTCAAGTACCTGTTTGCTTTGCTCAGTTTGCTCATGCCCTGGCACAATGCACTAGCATTGTGTATAAGTCCTGGGGACATCCGAGTACCGGTAGGCCTACTTGCCTTATGGAAAGGGGGCTACTATGGGTGAAGAACACAGAAGCTAGCTATAGCGTCTGACCACCTGTGTTAGGGGTAAGCGTGACAGTTAGTGATCACACCGATGCGTACCGTGGCTGAATACAACTGCTCCATGCCAAAGCCCACCTCTTCAAGCAGGCCAGGACATAATACACTGAACTGTGCCTAAGCACGGTCCGAACTGGACCAATGGGGGTTATTTACGAAAGGCAAATCCATTTTGCACTACAAGTGCACTTGGAAGTGCAGTCACTGTAAATCTAAGGGGTAGATCTGAAATGAGGGGAAGCTCTGCTGATTTTATCATCCAATCATGTGCAAGCTAAATTGCTGTTTATAATTTTCCTTGCATGCCCCCCTCGGATTTACAGCACTTGTAGTGCAAAGTGGATTTGCCTTTCGTAAATAACCCCCAATGCATCTTTTTCAATAAAATGCATAACTTGAGTTCAGCTTTAACGATTTCCCACAGCCTGTACACATATATGTGGACTCATGGACGTGGGTCAAAACCTGTGAGGCTGCATATATGCATATCTGTGTTTGTGCACCAAGAGCCCCGGGTCTCAACGATCATGAATTGGGAGGAGATGTTCCCGATCACCTGATCGCTATGATTGCCTCTGTTTGGCAAGAACAGTGATCGGTTACTGTACAGCCCCCCTGCTGTGTTTTGTTTACTCTTCTTGAATGGCGAGAAAAACACATTGGGGTTGATTTACTGAAGGCAAATCCACTCTGCACTACAAGTGCACTGCAAGTGCACTTGAAAGTGCACTTGGAAGTGCAGTCGCTGTAGATCTGAAAGGAAGATCTGAAATGAGGGAAAGCTCTGCTGATTTTATCATCCAATCATGTGGAAGCAAAAATGCTGTTTTTAATTTCCTCATGTCCCCCTCAAATCTACAGCGACTGCACTTCCAAGTGCACTTGCAATGCACTTGGAAGTGCACAGTGGATTTGCCTTTAGTAAATCAACCTCCTATGGGGTTGATTTACTAAAGGCAAAGACTGTGCACTTTCCAAAGTGCAATTGCTCCAGAGCTTAGTAAATGAGGTAAAACTTCACTTTGCAAAGAGTACCCAATCACGTGCAAGGAAAATAAAAAACAAAACAGCACTTTTGCTTGCACATGATTGGATGATGGAAGTCAACAGAGTTCCCTTTCATTTACTAAGCTCTGGAGCAACTGCACTTGCAAAGTGCACAGTCTATTTGCCTTTAGTAAATCAACTCCATTGCATCTTCTTCTCCTTCCCAGAGTGGAATATGTAAACAAAAACATATGTGTAAAAATGAGTTAGATCAGAGTTTGATCTAGGTCAGTGTTAGGGTTAAAGTGATTATAAAGTCTTGTTTTTTTTTTTTATAAAAATAACAAACATGTTATACTTACCTGCTCTGTTGCAGTGGATTTGCGCAGAGCAGCCTGGATCCTCCTCTTCTCAGGTCCCTCTTCGGTGCTCCTGGTCCCTCCCTCCTGTTGAGTGCCCCACACCAAGTAGCTTGCTATGGGGGCACCCGAGCCAAGTCACAGCTCCCTGTGTCCATTCAGACACAAAGCCCCGACCCGGCTCCACCTCCTCTTTCGCCTGATTGGCTAGCTGACTTTGATTGACAACAGTGGGAGCCAATGGCGCAACTGCTGTGTCTCAGCCAATCAGGAAGGAGAATCTCGGATGGCTGAGACACACGTGGACATCGCTGGACAGGGAAGGACCTCAGGTAAGTGTTAGGGGGGGCTGATGGAGGCTGCTGCACACAGAAGTTTTTTTTTTTTTTTATCTTAATGCATAGAATGCATTAGGATAAAAAACCCTCTGCCTTTACAACTCCTTTAAGGTTACAGTCAATGTAAGGGTCAAGAGACAGGGTCAGAGTCAAAGGTTGGGTCAAAGGTTAGGATCAGTGCATTTCGGGTAAAATTAAAAAAAAAAAAAAAATGTTTACATTTAGGATCCGTGTCATTATCAATGTCAGTGTGTTTTTGGTAGAATAAAAAAAGCAAAATGTGCACTACTGTTTCTGGGCTATACTATTGGTACAAACAACAAATAACACACACATATGTGCTATTGCTGCAATCGTCAAGAACAAGAGAATGTATTTGTTTTTGGTGGAAGGTTATGGTAATAGCAATAAACATACAACTTCATTAAAAAAAAAAAAAATTTTACTATTTTGGATCAGTTCTGATAATTACAATAATTCATTAGATATCCATTACCATTTACCCACAAAAAAAAATGAAACCCCAATTTGTTCTGAAAAAAAAAAAAAAAAAGTATAATGCACCTGGATATACTAAGTAGTTGAGATGATATGTACAGTTTTACTAATACATGTCAAAGTTGCAATACCTTGTTCAGGCATTAGGATCTGGGTTTGCATCAATGAAGGGGTTAAACTAATGCTTCCTAAACACTTTAAAAGGAAAAATGTACGTATAAGACAGCACTTGACCTATATGGAGTCTGGTATGTATCTAGGGTTTCCACCTCATCCCTTTAAACCTGAACACATATTATTTACACAGGTGCTGAGGCTGATTAAGGTGGTAATTAAACTCACTTGTTGCCTTATCTGCATTAAATTAGCCTTCAGAACCTGTGTAATTCACATGTGTTTGGGTTTAAAGGGATGAGGTGGCAACTCTATGGGGTTGATTTACTAAAGGCAAAAAACTGTGCACTTTGCAGAGTGCAGTTGCCCTCTGCAAGTGCAATTGCTCCAGAGTTTAGTAAATGAGGTAAGGCTTCACTTTGCAAAGAGTACCTAATCCCCTGCAAGGGAAATTTAAAAAACTGCATTTTTGCTTGCACATGATTGGATGATAGGAGTCAGCAGAGCTTCTGCTCATTTACCAAGCTCTGGAACAACTGCTCTTGAAGAGGGCAACTGCACTTTTCAAAGTGCACAGTCTTTTTCCCTTTAGTAAATCAACCCCTATATGTATCCCTGGAGGTTATCCGTGATATGGTGCTCTTCAGGGGGATTCTGTGGGTAAATGAAGGTGAAGGGAAAGGTAGTCCTGATGGGGACTCGGCTGCTGCCTCGCTGGTAGCAACTTGAAATCGCTCAGCAGGATAAGTGTAAGCGAAGTATGGGACACACTCAGTATGCATGGACTTCACACTTCAGGCTTTTATATAACATGTTTATTGAAGTTTTCAGCTCACAAAATACACATGTATAAAAGCCTGAAGTGTGTTGCTGTTCTTGTTCAGTCGTTTAGTCATGTCCAACTCTTCATGACCTCGTGGACCATATTACCAGGGCCGGATTTACCACAAGGCCACCGAGGCCAGGCCTCGGGGCGGCAGTGGTGCAGGGGCGGCGCCGCTCCTGCAGTGACTTCGCGGCCGCCCCCCCTTCAGGCTGCCCGTTGAGTCGATTAAGGGCACCGGTGCCCTTAGAAATGATGGCCGCGAGCCGCACACTACTGCGCATGCGCCGTTCCGAAGCCGGCCGGGCTCGGGAAAGCTCGTAAAGTGCTCGGCTGGGCGGCGCATGCGCAGTAGCGTGATTACGCTGCCCGGCGCCATTTTTGAAAATATCGAGGAGTAATGTCAGCGGTGCGGCAGCGGGGGAGAGAGATGACATCTCTCATTGCCCGCACTGCTGTTCCACCCTCCTCCATCTGGTGGCAGCCAGGCAGCGTGACAAGTGACATGTCCATAGTGTGGCAAGTGACATCTTCATAGTGTGGCAAGTGACATCTCCATAGTGTGGCAAGTGACATCTCCATAGTGTGGCAGCGTGGCAAGTGACATCTCCATCTGGTGGCAGTGTGGCAAGTGACATCTCCATCTGGTGGCAGTGTGGCAAGTGACATCTCCATCTGGTGGCAGGCAGGCAGCGTGGCAAGTGACATCTCAATCTGGTGGCAGGCAGCGTGGCTAGTGACATCTCCATCTGGTGGCAGCGTGGCAAGTGACATCCCCATCTGGTGGCAGACATAGTGGCAAGTGACATCCCCATCTGGTGGCAGGCAGCGTGGCAAGTGACATCTCCATCTGGTGGCAGGCAGCGTGGCTAGTGACATCTCCATCTGGTGGCAGGCAGCGTGGCTAGTGACATCTCCATCTGGTGGCAAGTGACATCTCCATCTGGTGGCAGGCAGCGTGGCAAGTGACATCTCCATCTGGTGGCAGGCAGCGTGGCTAGTGACATCTCAATCTGGTGGCAGGCAGCGTGGCTAGTGACATCCCCATCTGGTGGCAGCGTGGCAAGTGACATCCCCATCTGGTGGCAGCGTGGCAAGTGACATCCCCATCTGGTGGCAGCGTGGCAAGTGACATCCCCATCTGGTGGCAGGCATAGTGGCAAGTGACACGCTCAGGGCTCCCAATGGTTCTGCATTATGGTGAGTTGAACTATTTCATTTTACATTACAATGTAATGATAGAAATAATGTGTTTCATTCATCCTGACACCATAACAACCATGGTGCCGGGGATGATTGAAGCACTAACACCAGCCATTGCCCTGAAAAATTGCCCGCAAAAAATCCTTACCCTTCGCGCGCTTACCCTGAAGTATTTTTAGTCTGTACAATTAAAGTCAGTTATTTTCAGTGTTCTCGTGTGTGGAGATATGTTTTTAACTGATCTATTGTAGCAGTCATCGATAAAGGACAAGAATGGTGGTGTGTGTGTGTGTGTGTGGGGGGGGGGGGGGGGCGGCATTGAAGGACCCGGCCTTGGGGCGGCAAAGGGAGTAAATCCGGGCCTGCATATTACGCCAAGCTTTTCTGTCCTCCACTGCCTCCCGAAGCTTGCTTAGTTAGTGTGATATCCCTGCATATCGAGTGCACCTCATATCTCATTTACACTGATCGAGAACCCTTTAAAATCTTTAAAACTGGAAAAGGTCTTCTTGAAGCCTCTTGTTCTTTTAACTGACACACTGACAACAAATTGCTAAAAAATATTTTAATAATAAATCTTATGCATATAATATATATTAGTACTGTTGCTTTTTATGGTCTGTAGTGTTGACACTTGGTTAAAGTTTACCAGAGGGACCAGTAAAACCAGAACTGTTGCAAGGGTTACAGATAGGGAAAACAACAACAAAAGATTTGAAAAATGTATTAGTAATGTAGGCACCCTAGCGGCAGGATTGCAATGTGAACACAAACTGTCCATGCCTGATATTTAGTGCCAGGTGCAGTGTTGGTTTCAGCTTCTGTGTAAACTTGCTGCACAGAAATACACAGCCTGATCATCCTTAGTTACAGAATTTAGCTTTAGTGTAGAATTGTGAATGTCTTTCCGAGTCAGTTTGCACATTTCCTTGTATGCGTCTTCCATGGTATAATCATCAGCTGCGGTTGACCAGACAATTAGCTTCAGGCCTTTTCCAGGCTTCTGCTGGTACCAGTACATGTTGTAGAAGTCAGACCTGCTCTGATAACATTGCATTTCTGCAGGATCTCCAAGATTTACTATTAACAACTTCTTCGCTTGATTGACCACCTCTGCCCAGCTCCGACCTGTGGAAAAGAATAGCAGTAAGATAGGACTATTCTCGTTATCGCTGAGGTCTTCATAACTTCTAAAGCTATTCCATAAAATATATTACAAAAGCCTGAATGTTGTATGCCCATTTTAAGCACACAGCTATGTTGCCATCACACTGTTTGAAGGAACAAACAACGTTTGCTTGGTTAGAGGTGGACAAATGGACAACACCACCCGTGAGTCCTGACCTCATGTGGTGTCCTACAACAAATGTTGGGGTCCCTTTGGAATGATATTATTGCCAACAGATTTTTATGGCAGTAATCCTATCTTCATGACAATGAAAATAATTAATAAACATAAAGCAGTCTTGTTTAATTATACTTACACAAAAAATAGCCAAGAACTAGCATCAGAAATTGCCATAGCTTCATCATTTGCAAGTCTATGAGGAAAGAAAGTGGAGTTGTGTCTCACGTGTTTGGCTGTTGAGAGTTAATGATGACAATGACACACCTACTGTGATTCTGATTGGTAGAAGGGCACCTGACTCATGTCCCAGATAACCACCCTTGGCTTCTTACTTCTCTGGTGTTGCCTTGGTAAGATCACTGCACCTGACTAGTTGATTCCTTCCATCTACCATGGCCAATGGAGTGGCCTTTATTAGATGTTTACCTTTATTTTACATTACAGGGCTCAGGTGGCAGAACATGGAGGGTATACCAGTATACCAACTAGTCTCTGCCTGTTATAACATCATTCTTTTCTAGTTTTTGACAGAGTAGGAAATAGTTAGGACCCCTGCCAGTTTTTTTTTTGTCTGTATCCTATTTGGGTAAGTAAGCTTGCTCTCTGTACATTGTGATATACAGTATGTCCCATAGTTGAGAAACTCAGATACACTTTTGGATCTCACTTATCAGAGGTGCCTTGACATAGCAGCATTTGCAAAAGTATGCAACTAAAGCATTTTTTACCTTGAGTAATTTACTAGGGTCATTTTTTAATTTTTATTTTTTTTAACACTGTCTAGCTTGAAATTCGGCTGAATTCAAAATCGATTCAAATTCAATTAGAATTGCATTTGAATTTGAATCGAATTCCATTCAAAATCAAATTTATTCTATTCAAAATTCTAATTTTGGAAGATGGTTATATTCTTTCTATTGCATTCTAGTCTTTTTTTTTCTATTCTATTCTATTCTTTTAGCTTCTATTCTATTCTTTTCTATTATATAATATTCTTTTCTCTTCTATTTGAATTCAAATTTATTCTATTCGAAACTTGAATTTCAGAAAACAGTTATATTCTTTCTACTATTTTCTATTGTTTATTCTATTCTATTCAAATTCGATTTTTTTTCTTTTCGAAATTTGAATTTCAGAAGATAGTTATATTCTTTCTATTCTATTCTTCTTCTTTTTTTTTTTATTCTAGTCTATTCTATTCTTTTATTTTCTATTCTATTATAATCTATTCTATTTAAATTCAAATTTATGCTATTAGAATTTTGGAAAATGGTTATATTCTTTTGATTTTATTCTATTGTTTTGAATAATATCCTATTCTTTTCTATTCAAATTTTTTATATTCTATTCAAATTTGAATTTATTCTAATTCTATTTTATCCTATTCTATTTTTTGAATTCTATCCTTTTCTATTTTATTTTTTTTCTGTTCTAGTCTTTTCTATTCTATTCTTTTCTATTGTATTCTAATCTTAATTTATTCTATTTGAAATTCGAATTTCAGAAGATGGTTATATTTTATTCTATTCTATTCTATTCCTTTATTTTCTATTCTATTTTATTCTGTTCTTTTATTTCCTACCCTATTTTGTTCTGTTTTACTATATTCTTTTCTATTCTGATCTTTTATTTTCTATTCTGCCCCTTTATTTTCTATTCTATTTTTTTTCTTTTCTATTCTGTTCCCTTTTACTCTATTATATTATATATTTTTTATTTTCTATTTTATTATTTTCTATTCTATTCCTTTTGTTTCTATTCTATTTTATTCCCTTTGGAAATTCAAATTCGATTTGAAAACAATTCAAATCAAAAACCATTTGTATTCAAAAACTTTTCAAATTTGAATTTCGTCCGAAATTTTGTTTAGTTATTTTGGATTTGTTTAAATACGTTACTAGTGCAATTCAGAAATTCGAATACATCCGAATTTCTGAATAACGAAAAATTTGTCCAAATTTCAATTCGGTAAGAAACTAAACACACATACAGTATCTAACCAATGGCAGTAATTTCTGATGCACTGGCCCAAAATAAGTATTCAGATCCAGGGCTTCAATCCAGAGACAGACAGGTACCTGGAATTTTGAAAATGGAGGTAGGTAACAGCAGGCATGTATTTCTCTCTAGGTTTGATGTCATTTTTATAAACATGCATATTATGTCTTTTTAAAATTGAACTCCAGACTGTGCTGCCGTTGACATAAGTCTTTCGTCGGTGGGAGCAAAAGGGGTAAAGTGTATCTAAATCCAAACACAAATATGTAATATATGGCAGCTTACCAGTTGTTAGATGAGGTAGCTGCATTTGTTTTCTTTTACTAAACCTTTTTCTTTATTTTCTCCTGGTGATCTTGGAAATGACACACTTCCTGTCCCATTGGCGTTGATTTACTAAAACTGGAGAGTGGAAAATGTGGTGCAGCTGTGCATTGTAGCCAATCGGCTTATAATTTCAACTTGTTCAAATAAAGCGATTGTAAAGGTACGATTATTTTTTTTTTTTTAAATAACAAACATGTCTATACTTACCTGCTCTGTGCAATAGAATTGCACAGTGCAGCTACATACCTCTTCTTCTCAGGTCTCGTGCTCCTGGCCCCTCCTCTCTGTCCAGTGCCCCCAGAAAAGCCTCTTCCCACAGGGGCACTTGTGCATGCTCACTCCCGAGCCCTGCTGCTTTGTCCATTGACACAAACAGTGGGACTCTGCCCTGCACCCCCCCGCTCCCTCGTCACTGGCTTTGAATGACAGCACTGGGAGCCAATGGCAAGACCCAGAAGTGAGGGGAGAAAAGGGCTGGAGACGTGCATGGCGCTGGATCGAATGAGGGGTCAGCTAAGTAGAAGGTGGGGGGGGTAAGGGGGGGATGCTGATGCCTAAACTTTTTCTACCTTAATGCAAGGAATGCATTAGGGAAAAATGTTTATGCTTTAAAACCACTTTAAGCTTTGACTAGAAAAAAACCTGGAAGCTGATTGGTTTCTATGCACAGCAGCACCAGATTTTGCACTCCCCAGTTTTAGTAAAACAACTGCATTGCATTTGTTTTTTTTTTTTATAGTATCTATGAAGGTTGTCACACGGGGTGGACTTTAAACATGCCCGCCTTGTTCATCTCCTGTACATGGTGTATTGATGTGACTAGTATTTTACACAATAAAGGTCATTTGTGCTCATAAGCTCACGGGAAGAAACAAGGACACTACATTTCTGGCAGGATCAATAGGTATTTCTGTACTTAATGAAAATGTGAATACTAATGTAGATAACACATTTGAGTACTGGTAAGCTGCAATATATTCAATTTTTGGTTTTAGATAGGCTTTAGGCCGGGTTTACATATGTTTTAACCGCATCTAATTCGCATGACATGTGAATGTGACCGGCTCTCAATGGAGCCAGTTCACACAAGTCCAGGGCGGCCACGGTGGAGTTTCCAAATAGGTCCAGTGAGTTTTTGGGTCCTGTTCAGGTGCGAAATCAGGCAAAAACTGATCTGATTCGCACCTGAACCGGTGAACAGAAACGCACCGGAACCCGGGCTGTAAACCGCAACCGTACATATGTGAACCCGGCCTTAAGATTATTAAAGTGTAGAGTTTGGTTGGTATTTTATTGGCCTGACCCCTAAAAATCTAATTTGTTGGCAAAATGATTATCAGGTCAGGGAATCCAATGAAGTCAGTATTTTGTACTGGGAAAGATGGCAGGATCGATATGTGAACAGGCTTGGCTTGTGTACGATTGACATTTAGTGCCAGGTGCAGTGTTGGTTTGAGCTTCTGTGTTGACTAGCTGCACAGAAATATACAGCCTGATCATCCTTAGATGCAGATTTCAGAATTAGCTGAGAATTGTGAGTGTCATCCCTTTTGAGGTCCCATTCCGTCTCATCATCTTCCTTTTTAAAATCATTAGCTCCAGTTGATGAGACCACCATCTTTAACCCTTTACCAGGCTTTTGCTGATACCAGGCCATGTAGAAATAGGTGGAATCACTTTGATAACATGGCATTTCAGCTGAACCTCCCGCATTTACTATTACCAGTTTCTTCTCTTGCTTGACCACCACTGCCCAGCTCGCACCTGTGGAAGGAAATAGTGCTAACTATAACAAGGTAGGTCTCATTTCATGTCTTCTTAATTTGCATAGTTGAAATATTTTATGATCATATTATACATAGAACTTATCAACAAATGACTCCCTTTTGTATTCAAGCAATATTTGCAAGCTTACAAAAAGTCCCTAAAACAATTTTGGTGCCCCTGGACTATATTATCCAAAGTATCATTTTTTTGTTGGTTTCTCCTGGGAAATATCTTTCTGAAGGTCCAAAGAATGACAAACTAAAAATTGGCACTTCAGACTAAAGGAATGACAACCAAGAAATGGCACCTAGTTCCCTAAAAAGAAAAAAAACAAACAAGAGAATGACATACTAAAATAAGGATCCCATCCCCTCAAAAGGGACCAAGAGAATTACAAACAAAAATGAAAACCTGGACCTTTGTAAAAGATCAAGAAAATTAAACTAAACAAGGACCCCCATCCCCCCAAAAAGTCCAAGAAAATTATAAACTAAAAATGGAAAACTGACCCCTGGTAAAAGGCCAAGAGAATGACATACCAACAACTGGACCCCATCCTTTCAAAAAAGACCAAAAGAATTGAAAACGAAAATTGAAACCTGGCCCCCAATAAAAGACCAAGAGAAGAACATACTAAAATTAGGACCCTATCCTTTAAAAAAGACTGAGAGAATTACGAACTTAAATTGGAACCTGGCCCCTTGTAATAGGCCAAGAGAATGACATTAAAATAGGATCCAGTCCCTTCAAAAAAGACCAATAGAATTACAAACTGAAAATGGAAACTTGGCCCCCTGTATAAAGCCAAGGGATTTACCATAAAATGCCAAGAGATTAACATAGAAAAAAAATATATAAAAACTTCATAAAACTTTAAGAGAATGACAAAACAAAAATGGAATCCTGATCCCTCTGAAATATTTTAAAGCTGAAGTCAGACTTACATAGAAAGCAGCACAGGATGAATAGCTGATACCACCATTTCTTCATTATTTAAAATCCTCCCAACACTATTAGAAATTACAAAGGAATAGTATATGAAAAACTAAGCTATTGTGATGATAAGGGCAAAATGTTCTGTAATCTGATTGGATTCCTGCTTGTTTAATCCTAATTGGTAAATGATCACCTGACTCCTAGCTCCTCCTTTCTCATATATTCTCCTGTTATGTTCCACATCTGTTTTTTTTTTTTTTTTTTCTAAAGAAGTTTAAAAATCACTTTCACAAAGAATGGGTATTTTTTTTTTAAATCAGCCTTTATTAAAGGTTTCACAGTTAGAAGTACAGTCCTGCATTATTAACATAGGGGTTGATAGGGGTACTAAAGCAAATAGATTGTTAATTTTTCAAGGGACATTGCCGTTTGCAAGGAAATGTTCCCCAGAGCTTAGTGAAAGTGGTGAAAATATTCACATGCAAGGAAAAAAAAAAAAAATAAAAACAGATTTTTTGGCTGCACATAATTGGGTGATAGACATCAGCAGAGCTTGACCTCGTTCACTGAGCACTGGTGAAAATTCCCTTGCAAAGTGCAACTTCCCTCAAAAGTCAAAAATCTATTTGTCTTTGGTAAAATAACCCCATGCAGTAAGTTATTACAACAATTTATTAATTCAACCAGCACCACATACAGTATACCATACTGAGAATGCACCATGAAGGTTGGTTGTATTGCATATCCATACAATATAGTCTAGCTAAAGGGACATAAAATATAGTTAAATAGGGAGCATACAATATTGTTCAATAGGACATTGGAGACAATCCATTACAACATGGGGTCTAGCCACCAGCGAATCAAAATGCAGCATAGATCAGGCAAACAGAGCTCTTCTACCCACAACCTAAAAGAAAGCTCATAAGTCTTATGTTTTTACGTTAATGGAATTAGGAACAATCTAAGGTTGATATAAAAAGCTTGTATGTTTATCAGGTCCAAAGTAGCCATATCTGGAGTTTCAAGCCACATACCCCTTATCCTATCAAATTTCCAGGTTTATACTTTTTAACTGATCCAGTTCTCCATGATAAAACATAAAGAGTAACTCCGCTTTTGTTGAAAAAAAAAAAAAACATTCCCCTCTGGGTGATCTATGTTGATTGTAAGGAATTTACCAAAACATTGTTGCAGATCCCTACCTTTTGTTATTATGAAGAAATAGCTGTTTGTTTCTCTGTGTCCATGTGCAAAGTGAAGGAGAATGGTAGGGATTTTGTAATTATCCATCAGCTGCTGCACCAGCAGGGCTCTAATATGTACATTTGGCAGGGTCTGCATCCCTTTAGAGGTGATTTCCTTTGAAATTTGTGTTGCAGGGGATGTTCAAAATCTGACTTGTATCTTAGTGCAGACTTCTGGGAAAAATAGTAAGCCAATCACACAGGCAGGAAATTACATTTCTGGGGGGCATTCTATATACTATCTGTGTACAGAACACCTCCAGGTTGCCATATTGCATTTTACAGAAAATTACAGTGGCTGCATATTGAAAAGGAAAGGTCATTTTTAATAATATTCAATCACAATATGACTCGTGTCGCAATGGTATACGATATTTAGATATTTTTTTTATTAGCTATTTTTTTTCTCACAAAAGTGGAGTTCACTTGCTGACCACAATACATATATGTACTTTGCGGTTTACAAGTGATTTACCCGGATTATGGCTGAAGACATCAGCCATAACCCCGGTACTGTTTTTTATAGGTGACGGCCGGCATACTCATGAGCCCCTCCTGCCACTCCCTGGTGCATCTTGGGCTTACTGTTACCGCCGGTTCACACGAGATACGATCAGGAGGTGCAACCGTCTGCTCCCATAGGCCATCAAAGTAAAAACGAATTGATCGACTCTATTGGAGGGCCAGAATGACATCATGACGTCTCTTCCAGTCCAGGCTGGAAGGAAAAAAAAATTAAAAAGAAAGATTTTTAAAAGTGTTTTTTATTGATCTTTTGCTTTTAAAGGTAAAGAAGAGATTTGGGATCTTTTTGACCCCAGATCTCTTCATAAAGAGGACCTGTCATCCTTATTTCTATTACGAGGGATGTTTGCATTCCTTGTAATAGAAATAAAAGTAATAAAAAAAAAACAATTAAATGGACAGTGCAAAAGTAAAAAGTAAAATAAATAATAATAATAAAATATAATTTAAAGCGCCCCCATCCCCGTGTGCAGAAGCAAATGCATATGTAAGTCGCCCACGCATATATAAATGGTACTCCTCTGTAAACCTAAACAGATAACCAGTAAAGGCTTTTAAAGCATCACCTATGGAGATTTTTAAGTATCCTAGTTTGTCGCCATTTCATACATGTGAGCAATTTGAAAGCATGACATGTTCATTATCTATTTACTCGGTGTAACATCATCTTTCACATCATTAAAAAAAAATTGAGGTAACTATTGTCTTTTGTTTTTTATTTATTCATTAAAAAAACAAAAATTAAATTGCATTTGCAAAACCGCTGCACGAAAACTGTGTGACAAAAAATTGCAACAATTGCCATTTTATTCCCTAGGGTCTATGCTTAAAAAAATTTTAAATGTTTGGGGGTTTGTTTCTAGCAAAAAATACTGATTTAAACTTGTAAACAGAACGTGCCAGAAAGAGTCTGGTGTTCAAGTGGTTAAGGCTTCTTTCATGCGGGCGGCCAGGATAGTGGTAAAAACAGGTGGCTGAGCCACAGTTTTACCAGCACTGATTGCCCACAAGTCTAAAATACAGGATGTTGTTTATATGCTGTGGCTGTTAAAGAGGAACTGCAGTCTGCTCACATAATTTGTAATAAAAACATCTTTGCCATTCTGAAGCTTCCCTCCAACCACTTTGCATATTATGTTATATATACTGTGATTCAGTACTTGCCAAATATGCTGCAGAAATCTCCCTCCACTGAGTCTGGCTGCAGCCATTTTAACTGTGGGCATCTGAAGCTGCTGCCTGTTCACTTCCTGGATTTACACAGACACACAGGTGTATGTTTATCAAACAGAGAAGAGCCGAGATCCTGATGTTCACGGCTGATCTCTCAGGTGTGCCAGTTTATGAAGCTGAGATGAGGAGTGGAGAACATGTTCTCACCACAAGACACACCCTTCTGTCTTTCACTTTTACACAGATGACCAGTTTATGAAGACAAGATCTGAAGACCTCACTGGCATTCCTCCCAACTGTCCCTGATTTCGAGGGACTGTCCCTGATTTGGAACAATGTCCCTCCTTCCTCCTCATTTGTCCCTCATTTTGGTCTGAGATATATAGTTGTATATAAAATGCACTTTTTATCTTTCAAAAAGTGTTTCCCAGTGATAACCTTTCATCCAATTTCTAAATTGTTGCATTTGTAAATTTGAAAAGCCAGTGTAAACGAATAGTAGTGGAAAAAAAAAGCACTATTGGGTTTAACTTTTCATTTTTTTTTGTATAATTCTCCTTTAAGGGGGCATGGCAGGGGGTGTGCCCTATGCCTACATACTTTTGCTACTAGGTGTCCCTCATTCCCATCTCAAAAAGTTGGGAGGTATGCACTGGACATCTCTGTAATATATCTCTGTCCCAGATTCTCCAGCTCAGAGGTGGAGAATCTGGGTGAGAAGCTGCTGTGATGTGAGGAAGGAGGATTCTTTCCTCCTAATATCAGCAACAGCAAGCTTAAAGTGGAGTTCCACCCATATGAAAGTCAACAGCTGACTTTTATTAATCGGACACTCACCTGTGCCAGGGTCCAGCGATGCGGGTGTACAAAGCCCCGCTCCTCTCCCCCTCCTCTCTGCGGCGTCGGCATTGTCACTGTGGGCGACCGGCTGTGGCTTTGTAGCCGGGGGGCGCGCACTGCACATGCGTGAGCCACGCTGTGATTGGCCGGGCAATCTTCTGGGACCTGTGACGTGTCCCAGATGATTGTCGAGAGGGAAGGGGGAGAAGTGAACTTCCTTCCGGCACCGCAGTGCCCCGGGAGGAAGTGGGAGCTGGATGCCTCTAAAAAGAGGGTATCCACTCCCCCCCCCCAAAAAAATGACATGCCAAATGTGGCATGTCAGGGGGTCACCTTCACTTAAAGCGGAAGATTATATGTGTGTTTATGTGTGTATATATGTGTTTTATATATATATAGTATATATATATATATATATATATATATATATATATATATACATATATATATATATATATATATATATATATATTACAAAAACACAGTATAGTTATAATGTATTTGCTTTTAGAACCCATTCACATCTGAGCAATGCAGAATTGTTGGCAGAATTGCACAATTCTTGCCACGATTCCAAATTGCTTTAAAATTCTGTCAAAATACGCGATGCGCTTTTGGGTGCCATTCATTGTTAACCTCCCTGGCGGTATGATTATTTCATATTTTTGATGCTGAAAGCGGTACCATTATTTTTCATGGAAATTTGGCGTTTTATATTTTAGGCCTGTAATTCTTAGGAATAACTCACTTAAATCTGTCCAAACAAGAGTCTAGTAGACATCCCAGGTATGATAAAGTTTGAAACACGAAATCATAAATTATAATATAATAAATAACTATAAATAATTATACCAAATAATAATATAATAATAATAAAAAGTATTCAATAATGAAATCAAATCAAAAACACTGAAAATTGCTCAGTTGCAGAATTGTCGCTGTCATTACTTTTCAGTGTTTGATGACGGATCTCCCCACAAATCACTATCGCTCAATTCTGCAAGTGATTCTAATTTATTATCGTTGTTTTCTAGCTGGTCTAAAACCACTTTTGATGTAAAGAGACAGTTTTGGTTGCTATGGACAATCTCTAGTTTCCAGGCAGAAAGAACAGTTTTTATAATATAAAACTGCATGCAGGACACTGGGCAGACCACTAGGGACAAACGGGATGTGAAATAATTTCATACAGTAATGAGTTCTGTAAGATTACAGTGTACTGTATGTATTGTTTGTGTTTCACTTTTTTGGCGCCGTTCTCCGTTCCCGTGTGTCGCAACGCTCGCAGGGAACGGAGCTCGGCACTGTGATGAATCAAGCAGAGGACGAGCCTCTCACACTGCGGGGAGACATCGCAGGATCCAGGGGACAAGGTAAGTAAGCTCTTCCTGGATCCTGCGATGCGATCCCGAGTGTGGCTCGGGGTTACCACTTTTGGTACTGAAATTCCACCCCAAGCCAGACTCAGGAATACCACCAGGGAGGTTAATGGCACCCCAAATGCAGTTAGCAGACATGCATTTTGCCACACATTTTGTCATTTGACAAATACACTACCAACGTGCCAAAATGCGCATTGCAAAATCGCACACTGCTGCTCCATGTCCAAAAAATTTTCAATTTGGCTTTTTGGCCCTTTTTTGTGCGCACTTTGGTACTATTTTTTTGCTACTTTTTTTTTCAACACCCATATTGGCTTTGTTTTTAAAACGCATTTTAGCATATTTTTATGTGCAGTTTGGTGCTTTTTAACATGTATTTTGGCAAATTTTTTTATCTGCGTTTTGTGTGCGTTCCGGAAACACATGTAAAATGCATGATATGCTTGCGGTGCCATTAATTATTTATGGCACCCCAAAAATGGCCAGTAAATGTGCTGTTTGCCAAAATACGCATAAAAAGCAAATCAAAATGCACGTTAACAAAGTGTCAAACTACATGCTAAAGAAGCGCCAAAATGTGCATTACAAACCAAAATGTGTGCTAAAGGGCCAAAATGTGTGTTTAAAAAAGCGCCAGTGCTTATTATTTTCATGTAATTACATGTTTTCTTTAACTTTGTTTTCACTTTTAAAACTCAGCTGCTCTGTAATCAGACAGGTGTCTCAGGAGATCACAGGCATCCCTCCTCCTTCTATTCAGATCTCAGGTGTTCTCAGAGGAAAAACTTCTCCTCTCTTCTCCTTCTGAGAACAAATGTTCTTCGTTTCATGAACAGGGTGCCAGAGGAGAAGATTTTTATCTGAGAACTGCTGAGAACGGAAATGAGATAAATGATCTCTGTTTGATAAACTTACACCACAGAGGCACACCACCAGCTCTGCAGCTCTCATTGGCACTCTTATGACTCCTCCCTTCCTGGCAAATTCTCACCAGAGTGAGAGAGAGAGCTGTGCATGATGTCATAAGCCTAGGCTTATCACCAGACAAGAAACAAGAAGTGGGCTGTATAAGGTATTTACTGGCAGAAAAAAAATTTTTACTATCCAAAGTTAAAACGAGGGCCGAAGATTTTTTAGATGGAAAGTTGAAAAAATGACTGTTCCGCTTTAAGCTTTGCGTTGCAGCTGTGGCAAATTTAACGTGGCACGTAAATCGGTGCTGCCTGTCAATTTTGGCCATTAGTTTCAATACGGTCGTGCTGCAACCCTGAGGCTGGGTTCACACTTATTCGTATTGGATGAGGTTTTCTCCGCATCCGATTCGCATGACAGCAGGGTGTGACCAGCTCTCTATGGAGCCAGTTCACAGACCTCCGGTGCAGCCACGGTCCGCATTGGAAAAGGGTCCTGTGCGTCTTTGGCTCAGTTTCAGGTGCAAAATTAGGCAAATATTTGGACCTGGTTCGCACCTGATTCAGGGAACAGGGACCCACCGGACCCCATGCTGTGATTGGCGGACGAAGCTAGTGTGAACCCAGCCTGAGCCAAATGCTTTCCTAGCAGTTGCGGCGCATTCAATTACACTGTACTGTAAATTACCATTAGCCTAAAAAAAATAATTCAGGAGTTGGAAGGATCTCTTCCCAAGCTTTGACAGTGGCTACTCAGCTGCACTCTAAAAAGCAATCCACTGCAGATTTCTTTTCTAAGTATGGGTTAGTGTAAACCTAGCCTAAAAGTTTTGGCTAATAGTAGACATTACAAGATGTCTGGTATTACATTAACCAGAAAACCTTCCTCTGTGTGCATCTCTGAAACTAGATTCACTTTGTTAATAAGCGCTGACCTTTCCTGACTTTATGGATAAACCCTAACAGCTGCCATGGAACTATTCGATGAGTTAGTGGTCAGTAATGGCACGCTTATTCAAGGGAGTTAGTATGGGTTTAATCATGAAGTTCAGAAAAAGTCTTTCCCAAGTAATATACACAAAGCAAGGTCCATAAAGACATGGGGTGGAGGAACTTGACTGGCCTGCACAGAGTCCTGACCTCAACCCGATAGAACACCTTTGGGATGAATTAGAGCGGAGACTGCGAGCCAGGCCTTCTCGTCCACATCAGTGCCTGACCTCAGTGCAGGTGTCCCAATACATTTGGTAATATCATGTATTGTCTACTACCACTGGCAACAGTCTGGCTCCTCTGAAGTCTGAAGGATAGTAAATTGGCCCTTTGTTTAGAAAGTTTGGAGGTCCCTGCAGTGAACCATGAAGAATGAATGTAGCCTCCCTCTAACAGAAAGTCAGATCACAGCCGCAAAAAAAAAAAAAGGAAGAGTTAAGAATACATACCTGACTTTAAAGTAAATCCATGTGGAATATGTGTTGAATACATTATTATAGTGGTTTGGTTTGGATATTTATAACTCCATTACATTATATCAAGTGCAATGTTTGCACTATCACTGGAGAAGGTGAAAGTTTCACGACTCAGAGAGCAAGGAACGCCGTTAATGATTGACTTATTAAGGGAAAATAAGCTGGTCGCATTGCAAGGGAATTTGCACTTAGTGAATTTGATGAAAATTCCCCTTTCTAAATAATACTCAATCACATGCAATACAAATAAAATAATTATAATATTAATAACAAAAAACAGTATATTTGCTTGCACCTTTTTTGGATGATGGAAGTCAGCAGAGCTTCACCGCATTCACTAAGCTAAGAGAAAATTCTACTGCAAATTAAACAGCCTATTTGTATTTAGAAAATCCCCCCCCCCATTAACTGAAAGCTTAGTTCAGCTTAACTAAATTTAAATAATAATTTCATATAAATAATTGAAATAATTTAATTGGAAATAATTTAATAAGAAATTAATTAAAAATAAACTAATGATACATTATAAATAATAAATACATTCATTGAAAATAAGTAAATTGAAATAAATTAATAATACATTAATAATAAATGCATTCATTAAAAAAAATGTAATTGAAACAATTTTAAAAAACTGCTACTTTATACAAATGGATAATAAAAAAAAATATTAAAAGATTGAGTGTGTGCTCCCCCTACTGGTGTTACGAGCTTCTAATAAATTGAGCTTTTTGGCCAATGTTTCACCTGCTCTGTGCGGCTGTGTACTGGCTGCACAGAAATATACTGCAGAGTCCCCAACCTCTGGGTTGGTTATTTTTAAGTAATACTTTAGGATTTCAGGTCTCTCCGTGGTCCATTTGTTTATATTGTCTTTATCTTCTATGTCATTGCTGTCCTTTCCCACTGAATACGTTATAAGCTTCAATCCTTGTCCTTTCTTCTGCTGGTACCAGAGCATGGTCAGATAGGTGTTGTCGTTGTGCTCACAGAGAATAACCACCTCTTTTCCTGCAGGCACCACCCGCATCTTTTCCTGAGTTACTTCAACTCCCCAACACATACCTAGGAAACGTTAAAAAGGAAAAAAAAAAGCGTTTGTCATATAACCATCCTCTTTGGGTAAGCATATGTACACCGTATTTATGTGCTGGACTATTGCATTTTTTTGGCGTTGTTTTAAAGCATATTAACACTTTGTATACAAATTGCAATATCTTACTCTACCTATTTCAATATAATTACAAAAGCTTGAAAATTTGAATTATCAAACGTATTTTATTATTGTTATTATTATCATTATTATTATGTAAGTATTATTAATAATGCTATTATTAATAATATAAGAGTGCATTTAAATAATAACTATATAACAAATAATACATGTGCTGATTGTTTGTTGTATAGGCTGTACTCTGTACTTTATGCAATTGCCCATCTTTAACATGCCTGGATATGCTGATGAAAAACACATGAACAATTTTATGGCATTTGGCATTACGGCATTGCTTGAACCAGATGGACTTGGGTCCTTTTTCAAACTAACTATGTATGGATCTATGTAACTATTTGCAACCACTTTCAACCAGGTTTAATTGCAAAATGATCAAACTGATCAAGACAATTTGTCACCAGTGTTGTATTTATTTTATTTTTTTGAACTGTGAGGCAATCAGAATTATTGATGGTAGGTTGTTTTTATTTTGCTTATTTGCTTTTTGGTTGAAAATGGTGGAATGATGCCTAATAATGTTTTGGTATCTGAGGATGGTCGGAGGTTCATCGCCAAACTCATTCAGGTGCAAGTCAATTATTCTTGGTTTAGTAGTACTGGAATATTAAACAAATGGAGAGGAGTAAGGAGATGGGAAGCATGGCCAGAGGCAGTTGTTTTCAAAACAAATAAATGAATTGGTTAATGAATTATTAAATTAATATAATAATAATGATAGTAATAATCATCAGCATAGTTATATCAATGATAATAATTATATCATTATTATTATTATTATTATTATTATGATAATAATATAATGAAAATAAGTAAGTGAAGAAAACAGAACTATTAAAACTTAAACCATTGCATAGAACAATTTGAGACATATTCTCAAAAATCGAAAAATCGAGCAAAAAACAAACAAAAAAACAACAGAGACAATTTCTCCCCTATTTGGGATCGAAGTGGCAACAAAAGCCAATTTTCTTCTTTTTTTTTGTTTTCATTTTTGCTCAAAGCCTAAACCATTGTTTTCATATTAAGTAAATAAACTATAAGTAAACTATAAAATAATAACAATATTAATAATAATAATAAAATAGTACTAATAATGCTAATATGAATACTAATAATGATAATAATAATAATAATAATAATAATAATGACAGCATAACATTGTAGTTTACTCAACAGAAATACCAATTTAGCTCAGATTTGATCTGTTGAATCATCAAAATCTATTGTGAGGGTCTACCAGATATGTAAATTGAATGAAGTGTATAGGAAGAACTTTGTAGTTGACAGTTGCAGGTAAATCTTAAACAGATTGTACATTGAGATCATAATCTGCATGTATTTGACCAGTTTAGTAAATAGTCTCAAAAACAATATTAAATCATATAACAGTTCTGCATGATCTCTGCACACAGTACAATATGGAGTTTCTATGCTCCCTTGTGACATCCTTGTAAGAAGAGGTCATTTATTCTTACTGGAAAAAAAGCTTATGACCAGGAAAAGTTCCAGCCATCCCCTCGTCGCTCCAGTTTTATCAGATATCTTCAAGGTGTCCGGTTTCTCTACTTTACTGTGTCTTTTGTTTTTTTTTAATTTCCTGTTTTATTCTGTGCGGTCGATTTACTAAAACAGTGCACAATAAAAATCATGTACAGGTGAATCTAAGCAAAAATGATTTTGGCTTTAATATGATTTAACATGGTGACGTATTTTCTGTCTCCCGTAACAAAAAAAAAAATTTAGTTCTTGCAGTGTGGGGGGTGGGGGGCCTGCAAGGGTACATTTTTAGTTTATCCCAGAGTTAAATATTGCCAGAACTTCAGACCATGATATTGTAGCCACCTTATCCGTATGCCACAGTTGTTGTACTGTCCTGTTGGAGAACTTGCCATGTAAACAGACTGCTATATGCAGGGTGCTCAACCTGTGGCCCTCCAGCTGTTGCTGAAACTACAATTCCCATCATGCCTCTGCCTTTAGGAGTTATGCTTGTAACTTTGAGCTTTGCAATGCCTCATAGGACTTGTAGTTCTGCAACAGTTGGAGAGTTACAGGTTGAGCACCAATGGACTAGACTGTCTGAGAGTTCACCATATGAAGACATTTCCCTGTTATAGTGCCTGCAATGTGGTGAGACAGAAGGCCCTGTTTGAAAGATTTCTACATTGCATGTTAGAGCGACAGCCTTGTGGAGCCACCGGATTGTTGAAGATACTAGCACCTGGAGTGACTTGCATGTTAGAGAGGCTGCCATCTGTAGAGACTGGCATGTTAGAGAAACTTCCACCTGGAGTGACCGGCGTGTTAGAGAAACCGCCACCTGGAATGACTGGCATGTTAGAGAAACCGCCACCTGGAAAGACTGGCATGTTAGAGAAAAACTGCCACCTGGAGTGACTGGCATGTTAGAGAAACTGCCACCTGGAGAGACTGGCATGTTAGGGAGACTGCCATTTGGAGAGACTGGCATGTTAGAGAGACTGCTATCTGGAGAGACTGGCACCTGGAGAGACTGGTAAGTTTGAGATACTGCCATCTGTAGAGACTGACAAGTTAGAGAAACTGCCACCTTGAGAGACTGGCGTGGTAAAGAGACTGCGACCTGGAGAGACTGGTACGTTAGTGAGACTGCCACCTGGATAGGCTGACATGTTAGAGATACTGCCACCAGGAGAGACTGGCATGATAGAGAGACTGCCACCTTGAGAGACTGGCATGATAGAGAGACTGCCACCTGGAGAAACTGGTATATTAGAGAGACTGCCACCTGAAGAGACTAGAACATTAGAGAGACTGCCACCTGGAGAAACTGGCACATTAGTGAGACTGCCACCTGGATAGACTGACATGTTAGAGAGACCGCAATCTGGAGAGACTTTCATGTTAGAGAGATTGACATCTGGGGAGACCGGCATACTGGAGACACTGTCACCTGGAGAGACAGGCATGTTAGACAGATTGCAACCTGGAGAGACAGACACATTATAGAGACTGCCACCTGAAGAGATTGTCATCTGTAGAGACTGTCATGTTAGAGAGACTGCCACCTGGAGATACTGGCATGTTAGAGACAGCCATCTGGAGAGGCTGGCATATTAGAGACACTGCCACCTGGAGAGACTGCCAAGTTATAGAGACTGCCACCTGGTGTGTTGGAGACACGTCTATGTAGAAAAGAATATATGCTAGAGGAACTGCCATGTGGAGAGACTGGCTTGTTAGTGAGACTGTCAGGTGTAGTGTGGAGTTTAGAAGTGATTAGCACTTGCACTGGTGTGTTGGAGAAACTGCCAGGCTGAAAGATTGGTGCGCTAAAGGGAATGCTTTGTGAAGCAACTAGCATGTTGGATAGATTTCCAGGTGGAGAGACTGGAGCCCTTAAGGGACTGCCATGTGGAGCAACTGGTATGTTGTAAAGATTGCCAGCTGGAGAAAATGGTACAAAAAGTACTGCCAAGAGACTGACATGTTGGGGGATTCCTATGTGCAGAAATTGCATCAACAACACCCGGCATGTCGACAAACTGCCCTGCTGACTTACTGCCAGAGCTGAGAAAGGACATGTCCTTTTCCTCTCACTCCTGCCCTGACCTCACAGACCTGATCCCAAATGTCTCCTACATTGCAGTCATGTGACCTGTGATATCACTTTCAGAGAACACCCTGGACCAGCTATCACCACCAGGAAGAAGAAATGGGACACTTGCCTAGCAGCATCAGTGGTGTGAGTGATAACATGAACACCCATAAGCTGCTGTAAATGAAGCATTTTTTTCCCTTATAGCTACCAAGATATTCAAGAGGGTATTGGATAGACAGCAAGGTAATGTAGAAACTATAACTATCCTGGACATGAGTATGCAGGAGAGAGTTAATGAAACCTTCACATTGATCTCCTCCTTCTACCAAGACTCTTATAAAGATGTACATGTGGGGTTTTACACAACCCTCCTCTATAATTGTTCCACTGTGGATGCTGCTGGCACAGTAATAGACCGCACTATCATCTGATGAGACCTGTGAGATGGTCAGGATGCTTTTCATGGGTCCATCGGGTTCTATTGTCATTCCTTTATTTATGAATTTCTTCTCAAATTCTGCCTCCTCTGTTTTGTAGGCTCTGCCAATTAAAACCAGTTCTTTCCCTTTTTCTTGCTGGTACCAGTATTTATAGGTGAAGCTGGATTCCTCGTGGATACAGTTGAATGAGATTTTATCCTTTGGATAAGCCAACTGGAACTTAGGACTTTGAATAACATCTACGGACAGACAGGCTAACAGTAGAAATCTAAATTAGTTGATTATTGGCACAATTTTGTAAAAAAAATAAAACAATGACTTGCTTATTTTTATTTATTTTTTAATTCTTTTTTCTCCTACATGCAAGTTTCGAGGTCCAAAATTATGTTTTTCAACCCAGGAAACAACATTTAAAATCAGATTAGTTGATTAAACATTTATGTTAGTAGTGCCTATTTGAGTGAGCAAATGTCGTTTTAAAGGGAAATTTATGTTCAGGGTGGGCAGAGGTATGCAAGAGTCTTTAAAAAACCCGGGGTACCAATGGTAAATTTTTATAGGAAAGAGTTATCTTGTTCACAGTTTTGATGTTGTCAATGTGTGTCGTTTGTAGGTCGTTCACTTTGATTTAATTGTCTGTGCTGCATTATTTTGCAAAATCTTTCTCAAGATGTTGTTGACTAATGTTTAAATCCTTAAAGCGGTTGTAAAGGTGTTTTTTTTTTTTTTTTAAAATAACAAACATGTTATACTTACCTTCACTGTGCAGCTCGTTCTGCACAGAGTGGCCCCGAACCTCGTCTTCTGGGGTCCCTCGGCGGCTGTTTCAGCTCCTCCCCGCAAGCATTTACCACCTTAATGCGAGCTCCCTCGCACGGTGGTGAGTGCTTGCGGGCGCGCTCCCGTGATACAGCCGGCGGCTATAGCCGCTCGCTGTATCACTCGGCCCCGCCCCCCGGCGCGTCGCGTCATCGGATGTGATTGACAGCAGCGCGAGCCAATGGCTGCGCTGCTTTCAATCCATCCACTGCAGCCAATCAGCGGCCAGGGTGAGCGGAGGAACAGATGTCGGGAACGCGAAGCTGACTTTCGAGGCGTCAGGTAAGTAAAACGGGGGGCCTGGGGGCGGCGGTTCTGTCAGAAGTTTTTTCACCTTAATGCATAGAATGCATTAAGGTGAAAAAATTTTTACCTTTACAACCCCTTTAATAGGTGTCCATTTGTGGGCACAGTCGTTTTAACTCCTGTTAATTTCCAATGCAAAGTGGTCAGATCTCAAAAACCATATTCTGTTAGTGACTCAAATTAACATACATGTGTTTTTTGCTTTCCTTGGTCTTTTCCAAGTCCTGTTTTGTTGACCAATAAAATTTGTAGCAAATTTTTATGTTTTATGTGTTTTGTTACTTTTCATGCAACAGATTTCCCAGCTGCAGCTTAACTAGGCTGATTGGCATGGCAAAACAAAAAAAGGTGTGATTTGTCTAAAATCTACTTTCCTGATGCCTTCCTGGTAGCATATGTATGTATTGTGCATATGCTGCCATGGATAGTCACCAGGAAAGGAAAATTACAGAGCGGTACAGTGGGGACAGAAAGTATTCAGACCCCCTTAAATTTTTCACTCTTTGTTATATTGCAGCCATTTGCTAAAATCATTGAAGTTCTTTTTTTTTCCTCATTAATGTACACTCAGCACCCCATTTTGACAGAAAAACACAAAATTATTGACATTTTTGCAGATTTATTAAAAAAGAAAAACTGAAATATCACATGGTCCTAAGTATTCAGATCCTTTGCTCAGTATTTAGTAGAAGCACCCTTTTGATCTAATACAGCCATGAGTCTTTTTGGGAAAGATGCAACAAGTTTTTCACACCTGGATTTGGGGATCCTTTGCCATTCCTCCCTGCAGATCCTCTCCAGTTCTGTCAGGTTGGATGGTAAACATTGGTGGACGGCCATTTTTAGGTCTCTCCAGAGATGCTCAATTGGGTTTAAGTCAGGGCTATGGCTGGGCCATTCAAGAACAGTCACGGAGTTGTTGTGAAGCCACTCCTTCGTTATTTTAGTTGTGTGCTTAGGGTCATTGTCTTGTTGGAAGGTAAACCTTCAGCCCAGTCTGAGGTCCTGAGCACTCTGGAGAAGGTTTTCGTCCAGGATATCCCTGTACTTGGCCGCATTCATCTTTCCCTCAATTGCAACCAGTCGTCCTGTCCCTGCAGCTGAAAAACACCCCCACAGCATGATGCTGCCACCACCATGCTTCACTGTTGGGACTGTATTGGACAGGTGATGAGCAGTGCCTGGTTTTCTCCACACATACCACTTAGAATTAAGGCCAAAAAGTTCTATCTTGGTCTCATTAGACCAGAGAATCTTATTTCTCACCATCTTGGAGTCCTTCAGGTGTTTTTTAGCAAACTCCATGCGGGCTTTCATGTGTCTAGCACTGAGGAGAGGCTTCCGTCAGGCCACTCTGCCATAAAGCCCCGACTGGTGGAGGGCTGCAGTGATGGTTGACTTTCTACAACCTTCTCCCATCTCCCGACTGCATCTCTGGAACTCAGCCACAGTGATCTTTGGGTTCTTCTTTACCTTTCTCACCAAGGCTCTTCTCCCCGATAGCTCAGTTTGGCCGGATGGCCAGCTCTAGGAAGGGTTCTGGTCATCCCAAATGTCTTCCATTTAAGGATTATGGAGGCCACTGTGCTCTTAGGAACCTTGCCACAATTCTGTCTCTGAGCTCTTCAGGCAGTTCCTTTGACCTCATGATTCTCATTTGCTTTGACATGCACTGAGAGCGGTAAGGTCTTATATAGACAGGTGTGTGGCTTTCCTAATCAAGTCCAATCAGTATAATCAAACACAGCTGGACTCAAATGAAGTTGTAGAACCATCTCAAGGATGATCAGAAGAAATGGACAGCACCTACGTTAAATATATGAGTGTCACAGCAAAGGGTCTGAATACTAGGACCATGTGATATTTCAGTTTTCTTTTTTTTTAAATCTGCAAAAATGTCAACAATTCTGTGTTTTTCTGTGAATATGGGGTGCTGTGTGTACATTAATGAGGGAAAAAAATATACTTAAATGATTTTAGCAAATGGCTGTAATATAACAAAGAGTGAAAAATGTAAGGGGGTCTGAATACTTTCCATCCCCACTGTAAGTATTACAGAGCGGTAAGTATTCAATTTTCCATTTTTAGAGCAGTGGTTCTCAGCCTCAGTCCTCAAGTACCCCGGCAGGACATGTTTTGGGAATTTATCTTAGCTAAAATAGCTGTCCAAAATACCAAGCCATTGACTGTGATTTAAAGCACCTGTGCAAAATGAAGGAAAACCTAAAGGAGGCATAATAATGGTCTAGCACAGGAGTCTTCAAACTACGGCCCTCCAGTTGTTCAGGAACTACAATTCCCATCATGCCTAGTCATGTCTATGAATGTCAGAGTTTTACAATGCCTCATTGGATGTGTAGTTCCACAACAGCTGGACAGCCGTAGTTTGAATATTTCTGATCACTCTAGCACAGGGATATGCAATTAGCGGACCTCCAGCTGTTGCAAAACTACAAGTCCCATCATGCCTCTGGGTGTCATGCTTCTGGCTGTCAGAGTCTTGCTATGCCTCATGGGACTTGTAGTTCTGCAACAGCTGGAGGTCCGCTAATTGCATATCCCTGATCTAGCATGTCTCAAAAAAAGGTGCTTTCTCATTTGCCTTGCTTAATGCCCAAGAAATATTGTTAGGAAAATACAAGTGGGTCATGGCACATCTACAGTCCAAATTTGGCACTTAAGATGGTCGTGCACTATGCAATCTGCTTGGCCAATCTCTGTACAGCTCCATATTTTGGCAAAATAGGTAATAGGAAGACGCACTTGAACAATTAATTAAAATTATAGGGAATCAAACAGGCTCTTGCACTAAATCTATTTTTTTTTTAAATCCAACTGATTGCAGTGTATGGTCCCCTTTAAAGATCAAGATCTGAAAATATAAATGTATTGGGTTTAGAAACACTTCTCTGTTCTTTGTAATGTATTGAAAGATTTGGGTAAAAATAGAAAAAAAAAACATATCAAAGATATATTAGAGGTAATAGGAATGAGATTAGCATCAAAAGGGTTAATTAAGTGAGAACACCTACTAATTGCCTAACAAGACACATCCAATGGGATGAAATTAACCAATTGTATTGGGCGTGCGCTATTATTATTAATGAGAAAACCGCAGTTACCCTAGCACCAGTTGCAGTTTACATATTTATTATCGTTTTGTGCTTGAAAGTTTGTCGGTTCGCACGTTCGGTTAATGACTTTTCCAGTGCACCACTTAACGTATGAACTGGGGCAGCGCATTCATCTTAGTAAATCACCCCCATATATATATATATATATATATATATATATATATATATATATATATATATATATATAAAACAAAATATCGGGTGGGTTACTTCTACTGTTCCTATATGTATCATATATATATATATATATATATATATATATATATATATATATATATATATATATATATATATATGTATGTATATATATATATATATATATATATATATATATATACTGTATATAATATTATATGTAGCAAATATTTCAGCTAAGGTTATCCATAGACTCATATAAAAAAATGGATATAAACTCATTAAAAATATGAGAATCCCTTTATGCAATTTCAGTTAGACAATTTTTTATGCATTAATACAAATTCAAAAAGAGTAGATTGCAGCCCACCTTGAATGCACACAGTAACATGTATTAAATAAAATATATTTATAAAACATTGCAAAATCAAATTTCATAGCTGAAACTCTACTGTATATACAATATATATATATATATTATATAATATATATATATATACTATATTGATCAACTACATTGCAGATATTTGTCACACTTACATGACAAGAAGCAGAAGGGAACCAGGAACTGCAATAAAATTGTCGTAATCTCCATGGCTCAGAAATGTCTACAGAAACATTTTTTGTCTTGCCTATATCTGAACCACATCCAACACCAGATTGCACAAGAGGTGTGTCAGAGTAAGCCACACACCTCCCTGGCATTTGTACAATAAGCGTTATCGTCTCCTCATAACTGGATATTATTTTCTGCCAGAAATTGAAGATTGAAGATTAAATTGAAGAAGTAAAATGTTTATGATGTGGATTTGTGGGTTTGGAACTCTCAGGAAGCGATGACAGCTGTTTTTGGTATAACAGTCTTTAATACTGGAAAGTCTCTTTGATTAATTCCTGCAGGGCCTGGCGCTATCCTTGTGCCGCTGTGGATGCTGCTGGCACAGAAGTAGATCGCACTGTCATCTAAAGATACTTTACTGATGGTCAAGGTGCTTCTGAGAGCTGTGTCAGCTTTTATTATCATTTTATCTTTGGGAAAATCCTTCTCCATCTGAGCTTCCTCTGCATTATATGAATATCCCATCAGGACTATAGCTCCGTCTTTCTGGCGGTACCAGTATTTGGTCAGGTAGTTGGACCTGTGATCAAAACATTTCACTGACACGCTTTCACCAATTGTGGCCAACTTGTACAGTGGGCTCTGGACCACATCAGTGACTTCTGCCACACAGACTGTAGAATAAAAAAAAAAGAAAGAAATGACACCAAGAATAGCACACATGGGAAAAAATTCTAATAATAAAATTAACCTTACAATAAAGAGTTTTGCTGCTAAATGTAAAGTATTTAAAATTTAGAACCTACTGAAATACATTTATTTTTAAAAAAATGTAGCAGCGCTAAAAACCGTGAATAATAAGGTCAATGAAAACTGCGTGAATAATAAATCAATTGATCAGGTGTAAACAAATTAATAAACACCTCAACTCAAAAAATCAGCAGTGATGGTGATTCATGGGTGTTGGAATCAATAATTAAAATAGGGATGAAGGTGAAATGAATATTGCTAAGGAAAACAATATCACAAACATATACATATATTTTTGTTGGAATTGTGTAGATATGAAGAAAAAAAGGACATATAGTATATTGTATCAAATATGACACACCTAGGAAAAAACTAAGATAATAAAAACAATTTACAAAAATAGAACCTACAAAAATCATGTCCCATGCCAATTGTACCTAAATTATTATATTTTATTTTAAATAAAATGAATAAGAACAATGGAGCAAACCATAGCATATGTTTATGGAAAGGCAATAAAGCAATATTCATATTAGATGGATAAATGCATGTTCATAAAAAACAATATTGTCTATTGTATGAGAAATGTATTTATTTTCAGTAAAAATCTGGATAAATGAAAAAAAAACAACTATAATAAACTATAATAAACCAAAAAAGACAGGAATATTATTGTGTCCATGCCTGTCTTTTTTTTAAATTTATTATAGTTTATTATAGTTAGTTATTTTTTATACATAATAAAAAAAATAGACCTGTGAAAAGAGAGATACAAAAACAAATAGCATTTGCTGCAATAATAATAATATTAAAGTTGAAGCTGAATATCGCAGCAAATGCTGTTTGTTTTTGTATCTCTCTTTTCACAGGTCTATTTATTTTTATTATGTATAAAATTTAAACCCAGAAAAAGGAGGTTCCATGCCAATTATATTTTAATTACGGATATTTTATTTTATATATTATTAATAATACTATAATAAAACGCAATGCTATCTGTTACTCAAGAAATCTATTTCTGTTGACATTAGGTAAAGATGAAAGATAAAAAAAAATTATGCCAAAAGATGTAGGAAAAAAGAATGACAATAAAAAAAATCTTTAAAATAAATAATGTTTTCCTGCTGACAGCAAAGCATTAAAAAATTAAGTTTATTAAAGCAGCTGAAAAGTCCCATACTGGTTTTGCTTCCGTTATTCATATCGTATTTAAAATATAATTTAAAATATAACTAATTGATATAACTAATTGCAATGTTAAGAAAAACAATATTTATATGGTACATGTATGGATTATGCATGCATTAGGGGTGCCTAATCAGGTACTTTAAATTTGCAGTGAAAAAAATGACAAAAAAATATATATAAACCAGAAAATGTAAAAATACAACATAAGAATATCTCACATGGCACTGTCCTGTTTTTTTTTCCTATATTATATTCAAAAAAGTTTTTTTCTGTTAGAGATTAAATATTTACCAGACCAATTAGTAACCAAAATGTTCCATACAATATTGTCATCCACATGTTATAATGCCCTTGTTATTGATACGTCCAGTTATATGCAAAAAAAAAGCGCAGTAGTAAAGGTAGCTGCATCAAACAGCACAAAAGAAACAAAAATGTTCTCACAATTCAGACACCATGAGGCGAGGACAACTCTCAGGAAAACCACTTGCATCTTTTCATGGGTTCTGCATACATTACTTAAGACACCAGGAACAAATTAGTAAAGGAAACATTGCATACACCAAATTATGTGCCTCATAAACTAAATTAAAGGACCACTCTCTGATTGGATGAGGTTTAGAGATGGGGCGGTGATGTCACGCTCTCCACCTCTTCCAATCAGAGAATGCTTTGCATTCATTGAGAAAATGAATGGCATGGTGGCCTCCTGTATTCACAATGCAGCAAGGCACAGGACTCGGAAGAAGTGGAGATCACTGGAGTAGCGGTGTTTACTACAGCTTACTTACTTACTTACTTTCAGCTTCCAGAGAGATCCCACAGGTAAATGAATAATTACATTGGCCCAAGCTGGATCAATGTAACTATAAAATATCCATACCTGAAATTCTTCATTAATGGCAGATAGGTTCAGTTTATGTCAATCACCAATTCAATATGGGATGAAATAATTTGCTCATTAAACTGGTAAAAAGGTATTTTGGACAGGATCAAGGACTTTGTTGGGTCAGTGAGTAACTGAGCCAATAGAGCATTAGCTCTATATACAGTGATGGAATAGTCCACATGGCCTTATTGATATCAGACATTATCAATAGACCAAGTAAAGGTAAACCATAACTGGAGGACAAATGTCTTGGTAGAGCACTGTGTATCATGAAAAAATTGACTTTAAAAAAAAATAAAAAAAATCCTGGTTTTGATCTTTTTTTCCTTCCTTTTGCATGCCATACATGGGTCGAATTCCAAACGATTTGCCGATCGAAAATCAGACATTTTGTGCATTTTTAAGCAGATGGTGCATCCATTGATTTCGAAATTCTACCAACCAAGCCTTCCATTTACCCTCATGTTACTACAGAAAAGATATTATGGGGCCGGGCATCTTCTTTTCTTTTTAGGTCACAGCTCATGAGCATTTCTTTTTCAATTATATTTCTCACACCCATCCTTCTCCCATTATTGATTAGAAAATTAATTTCTTTTTCAAAATATTTCCAACATGCCTGATCACTCAAATTCGATGGCTGCACAAAAATCGGCCACTAAAGGTGCGCAATGCAAACGAAAACTCCTAATTACCACTTTCGCAAGAAAATCCCTTTGGAACTCGACCCATGTATGGCCGGCTTTTGTTGTATCTCAGTGCTCCTGATTGCTTCCAGCCTCCTTGCAGCCACTTCCTGTCTACATGCACTGCAGGGATGGCTGCAAAGCATTTGTCAGGGTGGGTTTCCTAATGGTGACATCAGTGGACCATGCCTGATTAACCCCCTTCCGCCCGGGTTATAGCTTCCAGTGCCGGGAGGGCACTAATAGACGTCCTCCCGTGATCACGCTGCTCGAGCGCCCCCTGCTGCTTCAGACTCGGCTGATAACAGAACACGGTAAGGCCTCATGTACACTGAGGCTGTTAAACGGATGTTCAGAGACAGTTGGACGTTTTTCAACTGTCCCTGAAGTCATTCAATGTTATCTTATGTGACCATGTTCACAGTTTCATTTACAGTCGTTTTTAGTCAGTTGCGTTTAACAGCCTTTCTTTGAAGGAAAAAAAATCAGTTCAGACGCCAAAGATTTCCATGTTTCAGACGCCAAACGCGGTGTTTAGCCGCGTTTTCGTTTGTAAGCGTTTTCAAAGGTGCCCTATTTTTTGGACATTAAAAATCTCAAAAAATGATGGCAAATGATAAAAAACATTAAAAAAATATTTTTAAAAATTGTAATTGCTTGCAATGATTCATTTATATACCCTAATGAGCCCATGATCCAATCCAATACACCATTAGCATTGCTGTTATCCGAAGTATAATTGGAATTTGACCCATATGTTGTTAGATTTGACTAACACAACGTGTGGCAGGTGACGTGGCAAATGACAATCTGCAACTTGTGACAGGTGATGTGGCAAGTGGACAATCTGCAACTTGTGGCAGGTGACGTGGCAAGTGACAATCCGCAACATGTGGCAGGTGATGTGGCAAGTGGACAATCCACAACTTGTGGCAGGTGACGTGGCAAATAACAACCCGCAACTTGTGGAAGGTGACGTGGCAAATGACAATCTGCAACTTGTGAAAGGTGACGTGGCAAATGACAATCTGCAACTTGTGACAGGTGACGTGGCAAGTGGACAATCTGCAACTTGTGGCAGGTGACGTGGCAAATGACAACCCGCTACTTGTGGCAGGTGACGTGGCAATTGACAATCCGCAACTTGTGGCAGACAACGTGGCAAGTGACACGCTAAATACAAGTACACTGCTGCTCTCACAGCTTCTGCTACTCACTCTGGTCTCACAAAATGGCTGAAATAGTTAAATAATACTGTTTTTGAGCGGTAAAACGCTGCTAAATGCGGCATGCAAACGCGGCTAAACGGGCGTTTTAAAGGCCGGTTACAAGGGGTAAAAAAAAATTGTTCTGAGGACTTTGCCTCAATGTCCCGTGTAAATGGAGCCTAAAGGGCCATTCACAGTGGCCCTTTACCATGTGATCAGCTGTCAGCCACTGAACAGTAAGTAAACAGAAGCCGGTTATTGGCTTTTTTTTTTCTCACAATCAGCGTGAGGAGAAAAGAAGAAAGACGGTAACCGGCTAATCAGTGCCAACCAGTGCCACCTATCAGTGCCCACCAGTGCCACCTACCCGTGCCAATCAGTGCTGCCTATAAGAGCCCATCAGTGCCCATCAATGCCACCTATCAGTGCAGCCTCATCAGTGCCCACCAGTGCAGCCTATCAGTGCCCATCAGTGCAGCCTCATCAGCGCACATCAATGAAAAAGAAAAATTACCTGTTTGCAAACTGATATAACAAACTATGAAAAATGGGAACTAAAGAACTCACGTTAAAGATATATAAATGTTCAAAGTAAGTGAAGTGAATAGATAAATGGACCTGCAGCAAGCTGTCACAAAGGTGCTAGAACCTCAGAAGACAAACGATAATATATGATCAGCGCTTGCAGGATATGTGTGCAAACCCATACTAACTAAAGTGCAAATGAATTAAGTACTCAAAAAATATATAAACACTGACAAAATCAAAAACATCCAACAAATAAAACAAATAAACACCGTCTCTTTCAAAAGAGAAAGTGCATTTTTGGAGCACCCAGCACTTTGAAAGAGACTGTGTTTATTTGTTTTATTATGGATGTTTTTGCTTGTTAGCACCGTCAGTGTTTATATAGTAAGGCTCGGTTCACACTAGGACGACTAGGGATCCGACTTGTAAGCCCTCAAGTCGCCCCAAGTCGCCCCAAGAAGAGATTTACATTACAGGGAATCAGAGTGTCTTAATTGACACTACTGAAGTCGCTCCGACTTCAGAGCGTACTCCCTGTACTACTTCGATCCGACTTCAAGGCGACCTGTACCATAGAAATCAATGGAAGTCGCCTCCAAGTCGGATCTCCATCTACATTGAAGCGACTTTACAGGGAAAAAATTTAGTTTGCCCAGGCAAACCCCTCCCTCCCAGAGAGCTGATTATCCTGTGATTGGCCACAGCCAAAGTCGCCTGTCCTGGAGGCGACTTGAAGTCGCGTTGTAATTTGCTTAAAGTCGCGCTGAAGTCGCGTTGAAGCAGCGTTGAAGTCGCCTTGCAAAGTCGCGCTGAAATCGTGTTGCCCCTGTGTGAATCGAGCCTAAGTGTGGGTTTGTACACATATCCTGCAAGCGCTGTTCATATAATATCTTCTGTTAAACTACGAAAAATGTTTTTTGCTTTTTTTTTCAAAAGTGTTTTCGTTTCTTTAGCAAAAAATAAAAAACCCAGTGAGTCGATTAAATACCACCAAATGAAAGCTCGATTTGTGTAAAAACAATTTTAAAAACATTATATGGGTACAGTGTTTGCAAACCGTGCAATTGTCATTCAAAGTGTGAGAGCACTGAAAGCTGAAAATTGGCCTGGGCAGGAAGTGCCCAGTAAGCAAGTGGTTAATGTGTGTTGACACTAGAGGAGCTGAACTGGAAGTAGGGTTGCCACCTTTTCTTCAAGCCAAACCCGAACAATTTTGCGGCGCAGGGCAGTTTTTTTTTTTGCAGTAAACACTATAGGATTATAAAAGACCTGGGACACATTTGGGTGCCCCAAGGGGAGTAGTATTATAGCGCACAGAACGTGCCAGTGGGTGTGGCCAAATTTATCTTGCTGACATTACCACCCCACCCTTCAGTGATGCCAAACCAGCCCCCAAACAGCCGCCCGCAGTGGCAACAGATTTGTGTATGACTGTCTCGGTTACTTGGGGAGACACAGCCTGGTCTAAATAATGTGTCCGGGTTTCAGGTGGACTAAAACCCGGACACATGATTCAAAACCCGAACTGTCCGGGTGAATTCTGGACAGGTGGCAACCTAAACTGGAGGACAGGAGCAGAATGTTGTCACCCTATAACAGGATATACCAGAAGAAGGACCGTAATGGCAGGATCACCAGAGATTATTACAATGAAAGCTGCAGATTAAAAATATAGAACATTACCATTAATACATTAATATGATTATATGAGATTTTAGTGTTCGGGTTTACATTTCAGGTATTAGACAGTGTATTTCTCTTTTGTCATAAATGCTTCTCCCGGCTTACCAGAATTATTCCTAGGTGTGCACTGAGCCCCACATGAGAGATTCGTGGGCAGGTTCAGGACAAGTTTGCATTGGTACAAAGTAACTTTTATGCGCATGAGTTGGGGTTAAGTTAAATAAGAACGGCCAATCAAATAACCCAGGACTGCAAACCCAGAAGCAGACTTTGAGAAGATGGTAGTGCTGGCAATGAGGGGAGTATGAACCTCCCATCCCTGGAGGAGCGTGCTTTATAAGGTAACCAGGCCCTAATTTGCAAATATGCTGAGTATACTTGCACATTAAACCAAAAGCTCCAGAGGTCCCCAAATTTTGTAAGTAGGTGAGTAAATGATTGTATAACCACCATATGTATATAGATAGATAGATAGATAGATAGATAGATAGATAGATAGATAGATAGATAGATAGATAGATAGATAGATAGATACCGTATTTATCGGCGTATAACACGCACCCCAAGTTTAGGAGGGAATTTTAAGGGAAAAAAAACTTTTAGGAGGGAAGTTTAAGAGAAAAAAACTTACATTTAAATGCCCATCATTGCAGCCTTCTCAGTGCAGCCTTGCCCCAGTGCAGCCTTGTCAGTGCAGCCATCTCAGTGCAGCCTTGTCAGTGCAGCCTTCCCCAGTGTCCATTGCAGCCTTGCCCCAGTGCAGCCATGTCAGTGCAGCCTTGTCAGTGCAGCCTTGTCAGTGCAGCCATGTCAGTGCAGCCTTGTCAGTGCAGCCATGTCAGTGCAGCCTTGTCAGTGCAGCCTTGTCAGTGCAGCCATGTCAGTGCAGCCTCCCCCAGTGTCCAGTGCAGCCTTGCCCTAGTGCAGCCTTGCCCCAGTGCAGCCTTGCAGCTTGCAGTTTGAAAATCCTGTGATCCCGAGCTTCAAAATCGCCGACCGCGATTTGAAAATGGCGCCGCCGGCGCCGAAATATACAGAGCCGGTCCTCGGCTCTTCTCGGCGGCTCTCGTTCTCTTTCGGCTCCACTCGTAGTCCCGCCCGGGTTGGGCGTGACTGTGAGCGGAGCTATCCGAACCTAGCCGAGTACACTCAGCTAGGTTTGTGCAGCGCTCGAGTGAAGCCGAAAGTGGCCGAGAAGAGCCGAGGACCAGCTCTGTGTATTTCGGTGCCGGCGGCGCCATTTTCAAATCGCGGTCGGCGATTTTTAAGCTCAGGATCGCATGGGGATCGGCGTATAACACGCACCCATGATTTTCCCCTGATTTTAAGGGGAAAAAAGTGCGTGTTATACGCCGATAAATACGGTAGATATATATATATAGATATATATCTATATATATATACTGTGTGCACAATTATTAGGCAAGTGAGTATTTTGACCAAATCATCATTTTTATGCATATTGTACAACTCCAAGCTGTATAAACTGCCTATTGGATTTAAGCATATAAGGTGATGTGTATTTGTGTAATGAGGGAAGGTGTGACCTAAGTGCCGGTTCACACAGGGGCGGCACGACTTGCAGGTCGCCTCACCGAGGCGACCTGCACACGACTTCGGCGGCGACTTGCAAAACGACTTCTGTATAGAAGTCAATGCAAGTCGCCTGAAGTCGCCCCAAAAATACTACAGGAACCTTTTTCTAAGTCGGAGCAACTTGCGTCGCTCCTATTAGAACGGTTCCGTAGTACAGAACGGGAGGCGACTTGTCAGGCGGCTAGGTCGCCTGACAAGTCGCCCCTGTGTGAACCGGCAGTCAGGAGATCAACACTCTATATCAGGGTTTCTCAACCTTTTTAACACAGAGGAACCCTTGAAATAACTTTTCAATCTCAGGGAACCCCTGCTAAAAATGACTATATCTACAACTCATTATACATTAGTGTGATGATCAGTGGGAAGAATGCTCCTTACACGTGTGGTCAGTGGGAAGAATTACCCCCTTACAGGTAGCTAAAAATATCAATGGTGTCAGTGGGAACTTAACTGAGAGGCAGAAATTGCTCATTGCTCAAGGAACCCCTAGCAACCTCTGGAGGAACCCAAGGGTTACATGGAACCCTGGATGAGAAACCCTGCTCTATATCAATGTGTGCATAATTATTAGGCAGCTTCTTTTCCTCAAGCAAAATGGGCCAAAAAAGGGATTTAACTGACTCTGAAAAGTGAAAAAATCGTAAAAAGTCTTTCAGAGGGATGCAGTACTCTTGAAATTGCTCAGATATTGGGGCATAATCACCGAAACATCAAACGTTTTGTTGCAAATAGTCAACAGGATCACAAGAAACATGTTGAGAAAAAAAAAGACGCAAATTACCAGCCAAAGATTTTAGAAGAATCAAACGTGAATCCATGAATGGAAGGCTTATGACTGTTATTGAAAAGAAGGGTGGCTATATTGATCACTGTTTTTTTATTTATTTTTAGTTATAATTATAGTTTATAGATATGAACCCAATCACTAAATCTCATATACTGTAAGATTGGACATGTTCATGTAATTTCAAAAGTAATTCTCAATACTAATAATACTGCTGTTTTAATTAAAATAATCCTTGGTAATCCTGTCATGAAGGTCCTTGTTTAAGCATTACCTATTAAAGTGTCATGAATATTCAGTCAGAATAAGTTGTGCCTTTTTAAGGACAGGTTTCCAGCACAATAATTATCCTTGAGTAATTTTTAACGAAGATATTTTTAAGATACAAAATCAATCAATATGACACAGTCTATGCTTGTGAAACTTATTCACGGAGACGTGTGGTCATACGAAAAAGTTATTTATTGGTAAACAAACACAAATAATCACATGAAATTAAGATACCGATTGCGTTACATGAACGTCTTGAACATCAATAAAAACACTTGCAAAAATGGGCATACCGTCCCTTTGACATAATACCACCATGATAACTTCTCGGTAGAATCAATAACCTTGTGAACATGACGATTGAACAGAACATCTGTATTTCACACGTACAACCGTTACTATACTGCAGGTAAGTAAGTGGTTAAAATTGTGAAATAAATTAGAAGTTTGTTTTGTCAATAAATGTGGCAATTATGCAAAAAGAAAAATATAATGAAAAAATCTGAATCTTTAGAGAAAAATCTACAAGGCGGTTATTGATTCGGGAGAATGATTATCAACTGTATAATATTCAATACATCAATATCTGTGAGAACATATCAATATTTGAGGGAACATACAAGATAAAATCAACATGACATAATTACCCATTCCAGGATGGCTGCAGTTCCTATGGGCTAGTTACCAGAGTTAAAATGGCTGCCGTAGTTTAAAAATGGATACTCCTAAAGAGGATTTACTTCTTGTGACCTCCGAGTTCTAAGTATTAGGTGTTGAGGAATCTTCATGAATGTAAAGATATGTATTCATGCATGGTGCATGAGTGTCAGTCTGGGAGTGTATGTCTCCCAGTGTCCCCCCTTTAGGGTGGATCCCTGAGCTCTCCCCCTGAGCTCTCTCCTCCTTCCGTTTGTTGGTCCGTCCTGTCTCCCATCTTCCTTGCCTCTAAATACCATTTCAGATAATAAGACCATAAAAATTACAATGGCTCTGCCCAAAAGGAGGTGGCTCACTTCCCATTGGGTTAGGAGGCGTAATGATTAACTTCCTCTGGAAATTTAGTGAGTTCAAATAATACCACCTTCAACCACCAGGTGTCTCACACGTGTTTTGAGTCCATCCTTTTAAATTAATACGTTCTATTTTCATAAGGTGTATAATGGTAAGGATAAGTATATACCTTTAAATATTCTGGTACTCGGTCTAATGTAAAATACACTCAGTATAAGTTTGATTGGTCATCATTACATAACTTGGTTATATAACTGTATCTCTATAAATGTATATCTGTAAAACTGGTCTCTCTAGGAAATACACACATTGTTATATATTTCATCAATACTACATAAAAATGATTATCTATATGGATACCTGTATAACTTCTGGTATCTCCACTGAACATTTGTTTATCTTAAGTGTAGGCTACAATCTTATATGATTATAATCATGATTATATGTTTTTCCTAATACTAATTCGTTACTTAAAACACTTCTACTTATAAAATCACACTTTCATATACATTTTCTTCATAGCAAAGTTGTTGGGTCCGCAGACGCCAACATTATAATGTCTCTGTGACCTACAATGTCAGAGATAGTTTAAATGACTTATGATAACCTTATTGATACCTTATATTATTTTTGACTAGCACAATATTCAACTTTCACTAATGTGTTGAGAGGGACCTTGAACATTCCCACTGGGTGTTTAGAACTGACTTGTTTGTCTAAGCCATCCTAAAAGTTCATACAATGGTTCTGTTAGCCAAGGTGTTAGCTATTTAAACAGTTCTCCATTCGAACACAATGAGTGAGGCTTCTCTATGCTATAAAAGTCTATGTCACCTTGTGTCCTGTGGCAGTTTTTGTTTATTCACAATACCATGTAAATATCTCCTTGTTTTGTGACAGGAATAGTCTTTGTTCCAACAGCTTCCTTTACAATACATGCTTGTAAAAGTCTTCAATATTTAAAGAAGTAGAGAAAGGCTTGGTCAAACATGAGAATGTCCATTTTATCCTAAAAGTCCCCAAGAGGGCAACAGTTCAACTATTTAACATCACAGTTCATCTACTTGGTGAGGCCTAAGCATCTCTCATGTTTCTGCCAGTAAATATAAAATATATTTATTCATGAATTCACAACAAAAGGGTGACAATGTTCTGTATCTGGGCAAAATAAACTTAAAGTGGTTGTAAAACCTTATATATACACAATGAAGTGACTTGCCTCAGGTGATACTTAGAGATGAAACAAATCCTCCCACATAAGCTGTACCTACCTATCTGCAGTCTTCTCTTCTCTACATCCGTTCAAAGTGCTGAATTACAAAGCTTGTCTGAGAGTTCAGAAAAAAGGGGACGGAGAGCTGAAAATACACTCTGTAGAGCTCTGAGAGCTGATTGGAGGGAAGGGACACACCCCCCTTCACACAGCACATAGGAAAAGACCAGAGGCTGTCAATCAGCTGGAGGTCCCTCCCCTGTCACCATTTTTCACTTGGTGTCAAGAAAAGTTGTCAGAAGTGATTCATGCTGATAGCAGAGGAAGAAGGCAGCAGACAGAAATAACTTAGAGCTCTTAATTGAGACAAGCACACACTATAGAGGGATATGCTCTGTTTACATGTCTGAGGTTTACAACCACTTGAAAGCTCTGGAGATTTAGCTTTCCTCAAATAGTGGATGATAGTAGCTTTCATAAGTCCGACTTTGCCCGCTGGAAAAACACAACGAGGTGGGTCAGTTCTAACAGGTGGGTTCCACCAGACTTAAGAAATCCAAAATAGAAAGAAGATCAAGCACCAGACAATCACATCAAGTGCCCCAAAAAACACAAAGCAGTGGGTCAGTTTTTCTAGGTGGGTGCCACCAGACTTCAGACATTTAAAGGAGAGGGAAGATCAAGCGGCAGATGATCACATCAAGTTCCCATATAGCTTTATTCTTCACTATGTACGACATTAGATAGACAAGCAGTGGCCAACATGTTTCGGGGGCCAGAATCCCCCTTCATCAGGGCTTGGGCTTTTATGTCAAAATCCCTATATGGACTCTACGTAGCTTGCTCTCTTAGAAAGGGGAACTCCATCAGAAGGCAAGCAGTTACAATGGCACATTGACCCTGTAATGAGAATTTTGGTCTGTCCATGTTTCTTTCCAACTGTGCTCCTGCATTGTCACCTTGTTGGATGAGCTTGTGATAGAGGGTGCCAATGACCAAGTCAACACATAGGGAATCAGGAATCTCGCCCCAAGAAATATCATGCAGCAATTGCTGGAGTATGTGTAGACAGGACGTTTCAGCAAGGAAGATGCAGGGGACCAGCAACATGGACATGCAACAAAGAATGAAAAATAGGTGAAAACAGTATGGTATGGGGAAAAATGGCAAGTGTTTATAATATACAGTGCTTAAGGAAACTAAGGGAAATGTTTAAAAAGGAGGCTTCTTTGGGGCTATTTGCTGAGGCTGGGGATGATCAGAGAAGGTCCTTGTAAGGGCTTACCTTGGTTGGAGTCCATAGTGCAGAGATGTATGCTCACCTTTGCAAATATACACAGCCCATGGTAACAAGGTAAGAAGCTACCTGGGCTGTGAATCTGTGCACGGGGGCTTGACAGGAATTTGCCAAAGGATTGTCCAGGTAAAGCCGTAGTCAGGGATTCCAGAAGTCAGAATAAACGATAAACAAAGCCAGGGTCAGAAGCCAGGGTCAGTCTTGGAACACTGTAACTTGAACACGGGAACACTGGAATTTAGGAATAGGTATGGACCAAACGGACCCCTGTTAAGTTTGGACCAGAACTTCCGAACACCGCGAACGTTCGGACCCGAACAACGAACCCCATTAAAGTCAATGGGACCCGAACGTCAAATATCAAAAGTGCCCATTTTGAAGGCTTAAGTGCAAGTAATTAGGCATACAATGGTTATAGGGGTCTGGGTCCTGCCCTGGGGGACATGGATCAATAAAAAAAAAGTTTGTGAAAAACGTCATTTTTAAATGAGCAGTGATTTTTTGATTTTTAAAGTGAAAGACTAAAAATGAAAAATTCCTTCCAATATAGTGCCAGGAGGGTCCCCTTAGTCTAACTGTAAAGTGGCAGATCTGTACCATGTCTAGAATCTGCTGCAGAAATAATTGAATTTATAAAGCCAAAAAAATTACATTTTTTCCTGCAAGCTGACTTTATTTTGCTCAGAAACAGCTGGGGAGCCAGTGTGTATGATGAGGCAACAATGTAGTGCACTGGGAACAAGATTAGAGATTTTTTGGATACATTCTGGTGTCACTTTGACTTTGGATAGAAGTAACGGGTGCGTTAAAATTGGTCTTTGGGTGTCGGTGGCGCCTTCCCACTGTAACCCTATAGAGGTACTCTTGATGAAAGCAAGAATTTGCCTTGCTGTAAAAAACTGCAATGATATGCACCTGTCAAACAGGTGCAGAAAAATTGGTCTTCGGGTGTTGGTGGCGCCTTCCCACCATAACCCTATAGAGGTACTCTTGATGAAAGCAAGAATTTGCCTTGCTGTAAAAAATTGCAATGATACGCACCTGTCAAACAGGTGCATAAAAATTACTCTTTGGTTGTCGGGGTGCCTTCCCATCGTAACCCTATATAGGTGCCCTTGATGAAGGCAAAAAAATTCTCAATGATATGCACCTGTCAGAAAAATTGGTCTTTGGGTGTTAATTGTGCCCATGAAACTATACCAAAAACATTCTTCCAGGTTAAATGATTGAACACCCTCAAAGCTAGGCAGCCTGCTGGCCCCCTTACAGTGCTAAGGGAATGTCTGCCTCTCCTTGTTGTTCTCCCAGACATTATTGGGAGGGAGGGGGCGGTGCTTATAAGCAAATGTAAAGGAGAAGTTGAAATCTGTAAGTAGATGCACTTTAATCAATATAAAGGTGTTTGGTGCCATTTAATTTGAGTACTCACACAACACAGACACACTCCATGATACAATATAATATACTGCAATATAATGCGCCAAACGTACAGTGATGCACAGAAATTTATGGCGTTAAATTGGCAGTAACGCACACAGAAGTAAATGGTATTAAACTGGCAGTAACACACAAAACTATATGGGGTTAAACTGGCAGTAACGCATGCAATACAATATGGCGTTAAACTGGCAGTAACGCGCGCAAAACTATATGGCGTTAAACTGGCAGTAACACACGCAAAACTATATGGCGTTAAACTGGCAGTAACGCACGCAATACAATATGGCATTAAACTAGCAGTAACGCACACAAAACTATATGGCATTAAACAGGCAGTAACGCATGCAATACGATATGGCGTTAAACTGGCAGTAATGCAATCAAATAGGCGGTGTTCAACCGTCACTACACTGAAGCTATCTGAACTGTCCCTACTCTAGCTATATACTAATGTCAAGATTACTGACATGGTTTCACTACACTACACTGAAACTATCTGAGCTGTCCCTACTGTAGCTGCACACTATGAAAAGCTGAATGATGGTCCTCCTCACTACACTCATACTATCCCTAGACTGACACTGACAAACTAATATTCTACACTGGCAATTGAAGCAAAATAGCACAGTATAGCACACTAACTAACTGATAGCACTGAACGGAGCCCTGTTCTATCTCTCCACACCAAAATCACACTGAAAATGGCTGCCATGATTGGATAAAGTCATGATGACAGTGTCCAATCATGACTCTGACAGTGCTCTGTGCCCTGATTGGCTGAAGCTTTCACTGCTTCAGCATATCAGGGCTTGCAATGCACTGTTCAACGCCACAATGCATTGTGGTTGGTTCGGGGGGCCGAACAAACGGTCGAACGACCCGTTTGTTCAGATGTTTGCTGACGTCCGAACAACGAAAGTTCGGCCCGGACGTATGCTCGGGCCGAACCATTCGCCCATCTCTACTCAGGAACACAGGAATACTGGAACACAGGAATACTTAGGCAAAACAAGAGACACAGGAACCTTTGGCAATGATAGAGACAAGAGACAATGAACTGACCAAGTCCTCAGAATGAGGCAGTGTTTTATACCCAGCTGATTAGGTAAACTGCCTCAGCTGAACCAGGAGTGCCAGGTACTAAATGCAACAAGACCCAGAGTAAAACCCTAGTACTTCATGCAGAACTAGGCATAGCTGAAAAGCAGACTGAAATAAGAACTGAGGTGTGGCTCAGAGGCAAAGTGACAGGAGCAGTAAACAGAAGGTTACACCACCTTGAGCCACTTGGGGCGTGACCACGCTTGGCACGATAGGGGCCATGACAGTCCTATAGCGGTATATGGGGTTATAATGTGTTGGCATGGCTTGGGCAATGAAGACTTGATTTGCTGGACATAGACAAAGAGTAGAAATGTGGCCATCAGACAGAAGTAAGTATACATCTGTGGAGGGGCAGGTGGACAAGGATAGGTCAAGGGAAGGGGGCATCAAGGATGAATGGACTTTGTTTCAAAGCGCACTTATCGTTTAACATAGACCCAAGGGTGACCTTTTTGTACAGTATTCTCCCTTCCTTATCTCACTGTGAATACTGCTGGCACAGTAGTAGACTGCACTGTCTTGCTCAGAGACATTAGAAATGTGTAAGGTATTTTTTTGAGCCGTAAATAGTTGTATTCTTATCCGTCCATTTTTAAATTCATCTTCTATAAAGACATCCACAGTGCTGGCTGTGTATCCGATCCGTCGTAACGCTTCCCCCTTCTTCAAATAATACCAGAATTTATCTTGAAACGCTGTGTCAGCATGTTCACAGTGAAATGATACATTGTTCCCTGGATGTACCGAATGGAATTTGGGCTCTTGAATCACCTCTGCAGCTAGGCCTACTGCTGGGGAAAGATAAAATTATCAGGTTTAACAGACTGTTAAGGTTTTGCAAGTGCTACTTGCAGCTATTAGAAGTTTGCCCTATTGCAGGTTAACCTATTACAGGTCTAGATTCGACATTATGAGGCCCACTGGCTATTCCTCTGACTGTAATGTAACTATTGCTGACAGTCCAAAATATATTATATGGCCTTTTCAGTATTTACACTGTGAAACTTTTTCTCTATAAGGACTATAATACTTATTCATTTGCGGAAGTGACTTACTCATCTTTTATTCATATTTATCATATTTTACTTTTAAGAACTCCTGGAAAGATTAGTAAATATTGTATAGTAAATTATATAAAATAAAAGTTGAAATATATGATATGGCCTTTACAATATTTACAGTGTGAAACTCTGTCCTATGCAGGGACTATTTTGCAGTAGTGATATATACAAATCTTTTTTTTTTAGATATTTTTCCCCTTAAAAACTCTGGGAAAGATTATTACATAATTAATGATATGAAATAAAAGTTAAAATATTTTATATGACCTTTACAAATTTTAAATTGTGAAACTGTCCTATGCAGGGACTATCTTGCAGTAGTATTTTATTCAGAATTTCTTTATTTTTGAATATCTTTCCCCTTAAAAAGTCTGGGAAAGACAAATACATATTTAATGATATGAAATAAAAGTTAAAATATATACCTTTTACAGTATTTGCAATGTGAAAATCTGTCTTATGCAGGGACTATTTTGCAATAGTGATTTATTCAAATTTTATTTATTTTTAGATATTTTTCCCTTTAAAACCCTGGGAATAATTAATATACCGGTATTTAATGATATGAAATAAAAGGTGAAAAATTTTATATGACCTTTACAAAATTTTAAATTGTGAAATTCTGCCCTATGCAGGGACTATTTTACAGTAGTAATTTATTCAGAATGTCTTTATTTTTAAATAACTTTCCCCTTAAAACTCTGGGAAAGACATAATGATATGAATAAAAATATAATATATGACCTTTACAGTATTTACAATGTTAAAACGTGCCTTATGCACAAACTATTTTGCAGTAGTGACTAATTCAAATTTTATTTATTTGTATAAATCTTTACCCTTAAAAACTCTGGGAAAGAGTAATACATTTTTCAAGATATGAAATAAAAGTTTTGTTTTTTTAGTACTCTGGACTAAATATGTGGTTTACAAAGCACATTCATTATGCAAAATTGTAGGTATTATCCTGACAGTTAACACTTAGCACCAGGGATGGCTGATCAATTTTAGCAAACTTGATTTTGAGACAAGCTTTCTGATTTTTCATTGAAAATGATATAGATAGAAAAACATAAGAGTGCAGAATTTAAAAAAAAATATATTGTTTTGTGCATTTTTGTAGTTATTTGAGGTTTATTACCCATTAGGGAAAATGGCATGACAGCAAAAAAAGAATGTTGTTTTGTTCTTATGTTTATTGTTAAAATCTGCTATTTTTGAAAAATTGTTAAAGTGACAATCACCAAACATTCATGGGCAATTTTTCAATCCCTGTAACTTAAAAACACATGCACATGAAAGACTCACCTGCGTGTAAAATTCACTTTTTTAAAAATATGCCCCTATGTGTGAAAAACGCAATAAATACAGTAACAACAACCAAAAATAAACTCTGAACACACAAAAAAAAACCCTCTAAATATTGCTGTCATGGCTGAATTAGAGAGACTCATTATAATGTTAATTAAGCCTAATGCATCTATTTCATATAATAACTTTTGAAAGTGTTGTATATTTATGTGGTTTGCAAAATTTCAGGCCTCCTTTCCTGACAAATGTTCATGGTATCACTTTCTGAGGAAACCTTTTAGTTATGCACAAGGCCACCCTATCATTTCCCCACTGTGGGTGCTGCTGGCACAGTAGTAGATAGCATTATCCTGAGCTGAGACTTTATGGATGGACAGGAGACTTTTCTCTACTGACACCGCTTTAATAATTAGTCTTTGATCGGTAAAATCATTCTCCATGCTGGCTGCATTTGTGACAGACGTGTGTCCTATAAGGATCAGTGGCTTCCCCCTTTCCTGGCGGTACCAAAACTTCATGAGATACTGGGAGTTGTTGTGTTCACAGGTCAGAGTCACATTGTCCCCAGGATTTGGTAAGTGCAATTTAGGATATTGGAAGACATCAGTAGCCAGACACACTGATAAAACAGGTAAAATAGTTATGTATGTAAAATTGAATGTCATCAATATAATGTTGCATAAATTTGCAGTCTAGGAATATTTTAATAAATTAACATTTATCCAATAATGCTCTTTCAACAAGCATCTAGGAAAATTGCAGCTTATGCAACATTAAAAAAAAAAAAAAAAAAATTAGGGCTATTTGGATGCTGAACTGGTACAATAAATGCCTAATTTGTAATATTAATCAATAACATTAATTAAAACACCTAAATGAGGCATGGATATCTTTAAGAACATCATGGGACTCTAAGCAACATTGCTCTATTATATTGTGTGAATTCAATAGGCCCAATATTTTTAACGATTAAAAGATTATAAATAAACATGTACAAGTAAAATAACTGAAACCAAAATGTAACCTGACAAAATATAGGGATTGTTTTTGTGGAACAGTTGCTTAGATTTGAAAAACAGGGAACTTTTCTGGCACAAAAATACTCATACCTTTGAAAACCTTGCTAATATGCTTGCATGAGGAAATACAAGAAATGCAGTTCATTAAACATCAAAATAGGATATTGGAAAAATCTGAAACAATATTATGTTACCATAATCGGTTTAATTAAAAAATCTATTAGAAAGCAAACATTATCTTGTAAAGTTTTTGGAAGTAATGAGAGAAAGTTTTATGAATCGTCTGTTCATAAATTTAGTAAATTTAATTTTTAAAAGTGATAAGATAAAAGCCTTATAAAGATTATTATAACGGATACAATTTGTTATTGCTGATATATATATATATATATGTATATAGATATAGATACATAGATATATATTTGAATAGCAACATATTTTAACATTCAAAGCCAGGCCAAACATATTGATTGGAGAAGAAAAAAAAGAACAATTAATTCAAGAAAATACAATCTGCCATGTAAGAAATCAAGGACATTAGAAAAAAAAACATTCAGCCATATAATGTACCTTGTTGCTTTTTTTTTTTTGCTGCAATTATCATTGTTTTATATTGCGTAAATGAATAATATTTTACTATTTTTTTCACCTACAATGTAGACAATACAGTGTGATCGATAGCTGAAGAATAAGTTCCATCCTCCTGGTTTGAAGTAGAGTGATTCAAGTCAGAAAATTGCTGACAAGAAAGAATGGTTTAAGAGATCGGCTGTGATCCAATCAGAAAAGGTTTATTGATACAAGCTTGAATAACTAACTGTGCCTCCCAATCATTATACTCCTACATTGTGATTAAAATACGTACAGCATAAAAAAAGGCTAAAACATGTCCCAGGCATTAGCATTTACACTATAGCACTAAAATGCATTTTCTTTCACCAAAAAAGTTATATATTCCAAATGTTTTGATTACCTCTGCTCATTAGATTTAAAAATAAATTCTGATGAGTTCAATTAATTCTATTGCCCAATAATTGATAGTTCAAGTATTACTGCAGATGTATAATTGACAGGATTATATGAACCCTGTTCTTTATGGGGTAGTGGAATAAGTTCTTTCTTATTTGTATTGTATTTAGTAGCAGATTTGAGGTCTCATCTCTTCTGTGTTATATGGTTGTGATGTTCAGCTGCCATAACTGTATAATGTTTTATCACATTTTGTAGAATATTGCTGACACCTGCACAGGAACTGATATTGAAATAGGCAGTAACCACATTGGTCTGACTTTTATTTTTCAATTCCTAGAACTACGGTTTTATGCTGTAGGCTACAAACATTCTCTTCCTGATCCTCCCTAAGAAAGGAAGGTAAAGAAAGAAGCAAAGAGAGAAGGAAGAGAGAGAGAGAGAATAAGAGGGAGAGGAGAAAAGAGAGAATGAGGTAAGGGAAAGCAAGAAAGAGAGGGACATATGGAGCATAGGAAAGGGAGGGACGCTGTACCTAATCGCATAGTGCTGCGGCACCATGTGTGCTGATGCTTGGGGATATCATTAAGAATTAATTTGGATAGCCTTAGGCTCGGTTCACTCTAGTGTGGGTTGGACATGCATGCATAATTGTGTGCATTCCCGACCAGCACTAAGACATGCTGCACCTTAGCAGACACGCTGGGCAATCTTGCATACACCAAATTGCATGGTGCCACAGCAACATGCAATTAGGTGCAGTGCAATTTAAAAAAAAGGATCAGGGACTTCTTTCCTTAAATAGATGGGCTGCTGTACCCGCAAAATGTGCACACAAATGTGGCACTAGTGTCAACCAAGGCTGAATGAACGAGAAGGGAGAGAAGTAGGCAATGAAATGAGCAGGAAAGAAAGGGATCGAGAAGCGTAGACGAAGACAGAGGAAGAGAGAGAGAGAATTACAGAAGAGAAAGGGAGGTAAGGGGGACAGGAAATGAATAGAGAAGAGAGAAGGGGTCATTATAAGTAAACATAGGGGGAGAGAATAAGAGAGTAAAAAAAGGGAGGGAGGGAAGAAGGCAAAGAAGGAACAAAACAAGAAGGGAAGAAAGAGAGAGGGGAGAAAGAAGAAGAAGAATAGAGAGGGAGAGGAAAGGGGTACAGGGAAGGAAGGGACCAAGGAGTGAGAGAGGAAAAGAGAGGAGGAGAGAAAATGAGAGGAGTAAAGAGGGCTGAAGAGATCACAAGGTAGGACGCTTAGAAAGAAAGAAAGAAAGAAAGAAAGAAAGAAAGAAAGAAAGAAAGAAAGAAAGAAAGAAAGAAAGAAAGAAAGAAAGAAAGAAAGAAAGAAAGAAAGAGAGAGAGAAAGAGAGAGAGAGAGAGAGAAAGAGAGAGAGAGAGAGAGAGAAAGAAAGAAAGAAAGAAAGAAAGAAAGAAAGAAAGAAAGAAAGAAAGAAAGAAAGAAAGAAAGAAAGAAAGAAAGAAAGAAAAAAAAAAAAGAAAGAAAGAAAGAAAGAAAGAAAGAAAGAAAGAAAGAAAGAAAGAAAGAAAGAAAGAAAGAAAAAAAGAAAGAAAGAAAGAAAGAAAGAAAGAAAGAAAGAAAGAAAGAAAGAAAGAAAGAAAGAAAGAAAGAAAGAAAGAAAGAAAGAAAGAAAGAAAGAAAGAAAGAAAGAAAGAAAGAAAGAAAGAAAGAAAGAAAGAAAGAAAGATGGGCATGGATGAAAGAAAAGAGGAGAGAGAGAGAGCCAGGAAGAAGAGGGAAAGGGGACAAGGAGTAAAAGTAGAGAGAGAAAAAGATGTAGAGAGATAGCAAGAGAGGAGAGAGAGAGATTCTGATGGATCTACTTCCATCCAATCCAGACACAATAAGTAGTTATCATCATTATTTCACTATTATACCTTACTGTTTTTATTGTAATATGTTTCCATTTCATATGTAGTACATTTTTTATAATAATGAAAAATGTTAATGCAACATAAAAATGAAATGAATACAAATCAGTTTGCATTATTCATTATGGTGTTAAATTTTTTGGATCCAAATTAAACAAATTTATTTTGTTGTTTGGTTTTAATTTATTTTGGATTCATTGAAATACTTTACTATTGTGGTACGCAGGTTCGGATACCTGTACATCTCCAAATAACAAAAATTTTGTCAGTTTTTTGATTTGTAACGAAACAAATCGCACATGTCTAAAAACAACAAACTCTTCAAAGGGCTACTCCACCTAACATTTACATTATATCTGTAGGTGGATTCTGATTGGCTGGATCATTGACTGGCTCAAACCTTTAAAAACCCATCAATAGTAATAATATACTATCTAATTTCCTGCAGCAATGTGTTGCCTGCCACCTGTCCCAGTCCTAGTTCTGCACACCCTCTCTGTCAGCCTCCCTCACTGTGTACTGCTGGCACAGTAATACACAGCACTGTCTTGGGAGGAGAGTTTACTGATGGTCATGATGCTTTTCTCAACTTTCTCGGGATGGATGCTTATCCTTCCATCATCAAATCCTTTCTCCATTGTTGCTGTCGCAGTGTTGATCGTGTATCCAATAAGAACGAGCTCCTTGCCTTTCACCTGCCGATACCACAGTTTGGTGTTATATCCAGAGTTGTCATGTTCACAGGTCATAGATATATTTTCCATAGAGCGAGCCACATGGAAATTGGGAGTCTGGATGACATCAGCAGCCAGAGACACTGCTGGGAAAAAGAATGTAACATTGTGTACACCATCAGTGTATGTTTTAATATGTGAGCTTCCAGGCTCTTACCCTACAAGTTGTTGCAGGATGACAAAAATGTGAGGGGTGTACTCACTTTTGTGAGATACTGTATATATATATATATAAACACACACACTATATTACCAAAAGTATTGGGACGCCTGCCTTTACACAGACATGAACTTTAATGGTATTCCAGTCTGTAGGGTTCAATATTGAGCACACTTGTGGGGTCAGGCACTGATGTTGGATGAGAAGGCATGGCTCGCAGTCTCCGCTTGAATTCATCCCAACGGTGTTCTATCTGGTTTTGGCAATATATAGTAATATATATATATAAAATAGGAGGCACACAAGAGGAAGCTTAAGGTATTATCCTGTTAAATGCATCTAAAGTAGGAAGGGTCTGCACTTACTGAACAGTATACATGCAAACATACAGAACAATGTATGCAAAAATTTTAGCAACAAATAAAATGCTGGTTATTAGAAAGAAAAAAATCCACAGTATGTAGAACTGTCTGTGGATGGTTGTGAAGCAAAGTACAAAATGTCGAAGATACATTTCTGCATCTGAACTTCTCAAAGCTGCAAGGAATCTCAAGAGCAGCGCTTGAAACTAGAAAGATTGTATGATATGACATTACACAACATTTGAAGAATCCAAATTCTTCTGTTTTTCAACCTGTATTAGCCAGCACTGGACATAAATAAATACAGTTAACTCGATTCCACGAGTTTCAAAGAAAACCTCCACACTGTGATTGAAACTGTGAATTTTATTCCGTAGCATCTCTAAAATTATGATTTTATATATGGCTTCCCACTTCTGTCTGCTGCCATTAAAGTTGATGTAAGTGTAAATTCAACTGCTAAATTCTCATATAGTCTTTAGCATGTTAATGTCAATGTAAAACCAGTTTTCAGATTTTTAAATCTGGTTTTTGATACCTAGGAGGCGTAGAACCACGCCCCCCTCACACCCCTGTGGTGCGCACCCGGGGTGCTCTGTGACGGGCTGTGTCCTTCGGATACAGCTGATCACAGATCGCGGTAAAGGGTGAATTATAGTTACCTTTTACCATGTGATCAGCTGTGTCCGATCACAGCTGATCACATGTAAACTAACTTGACAGTTATCGGCATTCCTTTCCTCATGCACTGTCACAGCGTGAGGAGAGGAGAGCCGGTAACTGTCAATTTTGAAAGCACACACTAACACTTATATTCAGGGCACTGATCATCATGGCTGCCCCATCAGTGCTGCCAATCAGTGCCTATCAGTAACGCCTATCAGTGCCCATCTGTGACACTTATCAGTATCGTCTATCAGTGCCCATCAGTGACACCTATCAGTGTCCATCAGGGTTTTTTTTCTCAGAGACTACGTGCAGGAACTCCCCTTTCAGAGTCTCCCCTTGTCTCTGCCCTCTACCCACCCCCGAGTACTGTCCCTTGGTTCCAGCCCCCTACCCACCTCCCAGCACCACCCCTTTTAGAGAATACAGAACTAAGTAATATTTGTGGTGCTAAGTATTTTGTATGGAATTTGTCAATGATAACAAGAAAAGCAGTAAAACAGATCCCCTGCAGGCAGAAACAATAGACCCCCTCATTAACAAAAAAAAATCCCCCCAGCAACAATAGACTGAGTGCAAAAATATAGCCCCCCAGCAACAACAAATTTCGCCGCAGCCAGCAACAATAGACCCTTCAGCAGCCAGCAACAATAGGCCCCTCCCTAAACAGTAGATTCCTCCTAGCAACAACTGACCTCCCAGCAACAATAGACCTCCCCAGCAACAATAGACCCACTGCAAAAATAGGTCCTCTCCCATAATGGATCCCCCAGCAGCCAGTATCAACAGACCCTGCAGCACTCCCCATCACCCCTTGCCATTACATACATTCAATCCTGGAGGTGCCGGAACTGCGTTCCCCCGCGTTCCCGCTGAAAAAAAGCCCTGGTGTCCATCAATGCCACCTATCGGTGCCCATTAGTGCCACATATCAGTGCCCATCAGTGTCGCCTATCAGTGCCCATTAGTGCCACATATCAGTGCCCATCAGTGTCGCTATCAGTGCCCATTAGTGCTGCATATTAGTGTTACCTCATCAGCGCCTCCTCATCAGTGCCCATCAGTGCCGCCTCATTAGTGCCTCTACATCAGTGCAAATTAGTGCAACCCTATTGGTGCCTATCAGTACAGCCTATTAGTGCTCATCAGTGCAGCCTCATCAGCACACAACAGTGAAGGAGAAAAAAAATAGCAAAATTTTATAACAGAAACTAAGAAAAACATTTATTCACATTTTTTCTGACTTTTTTCAATTGTTTAGCAAAAAAATAAAAAAACCCAGTAGTGATTAAATTCCACCAAAAGAAAGCTCTATCTATCTAAAAAAAATGATAAAAATGTCACATGGGTGCAGTGTTGCATGACCGCGCAATTGTCATTAAAAGTGTGACAGTGCTGAAAGCTGAAAATTGGCCTGGGCAGGAAAGGGTTTAAAGTGTCTGATATTAAAGTGGTTAATAAAAAACGTTTTGTTTTTTTTTAATTAAAAGCTTACATAAAAAAAAATCTGATTTTAAACTTATCTCTTTTTTTTAAATTGTATCTAACAATTACAGTGTGAAACAATAGCACAAACCAAAGGTCTTTTCAAGGGACTTTTTGGCGCTACAGTGATTTGCTGTCTGCTGACCTCACCAATGTCAGTCCAGGCACCGCGCCATCCCGACCAGGATCCACCAGGTGCTTGGACTGACAGGCTCAAGCTCTCAGTGAACCACTGAGAGCCTGAGACATCCGCTCCCCGCCCACTCCCCAGCCCAGCGTTCCAGGGAGTGAGGAGGGAGAAGAGCAGAGAGCTGTGACTGACAGTATATAGCTCTCTGCTCACGGAGCTCTGAAAACTGAGCAATTGGTGGTGTTTGATTGCTCGTTTCTCAGTGTGAAGGTGCCCAGGGACAGATGCAGCTTCGGACCGATGCTGCATCCACCTAGGTAAATATGATTGGGGGGGGAAAAAATCATATACAGTGGAACCTTGGATTACCAGCATAATCCAGGAGAATGCCTGTAATCCAAAGCACTCGCACATCAAAGCGAGTTTCCCCATAGAAGTCAATGGAAACTAAGATAATTCGTTCCACTTGGACTTCTATTGCATGTAATACCGCAGGTGGCCAGAGGTGGGGGGGCGCTGGAGAGACTCGGAAATACTTGGAGATCGTTCAAAAAGGCTCAAAAACACTCGGAAACCCTTGCAAAGTGTCAGAGAAGCTCCTAGAACAGACTCAGCATCAGGCACCCTGGGGTGCACCGGTGTATGCCATTCGCCTATGCCAACTGTCTGTGCATTTTGCTCGGTGCTGTCCGATCTGCAGCTCCCTGTATCTGTGTCCCCATTAATCTGTCTGAACGTTTGATCTCCTGACTGCCCGGCTTGTCCTTTGGTTACTCCCTGTCTTCTGTCAGCATCTGACCTCGGCCTGTCCTTGACCTTGAACCTGCCTGCTCCTTTGTACTACGCTGCTCGCCTGTTGCCAACCCTGCCTGTGACCTGGACTCTGAACCTGCCTGCTCCTTTGTACTGTGCTGCCCGCCTGTTGCCAACTCTGCCTGTGACTGGACCTGCCCGCTCTGCTCCTGCTCTGCATCTGCTGCCTGTGCTCCAGCTGTCTAGTGATCTCCAATCCACCTGCACCAGGATCCTGGGCCTTTACTTCCGCAAGTCACCCGCCAGGCTCTCATACCATTCTGTGCTCCCGTGCCTCCAGTTCATACTACCAGGGGCCGTGAACCAGACACGTAAGGGAGACCTCCCCCTGCTATATCGGGCTCATCGGTCAGGTACGTGGAAGTCTGACAGACAGGCTCAGAAACACTAAGGAACGGAGTGTTTCCGAACGGCTCCGAGTGTCACCGGCGCCCCCGCACCTCTGGCCAAATGCGGTACTGCACACAACAGAGGCTTGAATCATGCTCGTTTTGCGACACAACACTCGCAAACCGAGTCAGGATTTTAAAAAATAATTGCTCGTATTGTGAAATGCTCGTTAACCGTGTTATTCGCAATTCGAGGTTCCACGGTACTTCTCTTTTCATGCATTATGTGCATTCAGATGAAAAACCTTCTGTGTGCAGAAGCCCCCCTTAGCAGCCCTAGTACTTACCTGAGCTCCATCTTGATCCAGCAATGTTGCATAAGAGTCACAAATGTCGAGGACTCTTCCTCCTCATTGGCTGAGACAGCAGTGGGCACAATTGGTTCCCACTGTTGTCAATCAAAGTCAGTCAGCCAATGAGGAGAGAGAGGGGGCAGAGCCGAGCCACAGCTCCCTGTATGAATGGACACAGTTCAGCGGCTCGGTTCGGGTGCCATCATAGCAAGCTGCTTGCGGTGGTGGCACTTGGCATGAGGGAGGGGCCAGGAGCCCCGGTGAGGGACCCCAGAAGAGGAGGATCTGGGCTGCTCTGTGCAAAACCATTACACAGAGAAGGTAAGTATGACATGTTTGTTATTTTTAAACAAAAAAAAACACAAGACTTTAATATCACTTTAACTAAGTGCATTTAGTTGAATGTATCTTTATCACAATTTTTCATTGAAACAGCAGGTACTACATCACAGTGCTGTAAAGACATATTGATAAAGGTATGAAGATATTATTAACTGCTTGCGGACTGCCCCTTGCACATATACTGCAGCAGGGCGTGATCTGACACTTCCGGGTCTGGGACGCGCTTGTGCACCACCAGTGACCTGTTCCCGCTGTGATTGGACACAGCAGGAGCCAATCAGCAGCTCTGGGGGATGCAATGTTCACCAGGACCCGCCAATGGTTTGGGAGACAGGCAGAACGGTGGTCTGCCTATGTAAAACATGGCAAACTGCCGTTCTGTGAGAGGGGAATGTACTGATTCTGTGTTTCTGCTAAGCAGGAACACAGATCTTTACCTTCCCCCAGTCAAAGCACCAACCCCCCACAGTTAATAAGCACTCCCTAGGAACACATTTAACCCTTTGAGTGCCCCTGATGTTAACCCCTTCCCTGCCAGTGTCATTAGTACAGTGACAGTGCATATTTTTAGCACTGATCATTGTATTGTAGTGTCACTGGTACCCAAAAAGTGTCAAAAGTGTTAGGTGTCCGATTTGTCCGTCGCAATATCGCTGTTCTGTTATAAGTCGCTGATCGCTACCATTACTAGTAAAATAAATAAATAAATAAAAATATCCTATAGTTTGTAGATGCTATAGCTTTTGCGCAAACCAATCAATATACACTTATTGGGATTTGTTTTACCAAAAATATGTAGCAGAATATGATTGTCCTAAATTGATGAAGAAATTCGATTTTTTACTGGATGTGTTTTATAGCAGAAAGTAAAAAAAATATATTTTTTTGTTCAAAATTGTCAGTCTTTTTTTGTTTATAGAGCAAAAAATAAAAACCACAGTGGGGATCAAATCAAACCATCAAAAAAAAGCTTTATTTGTGGGGAAAAAAGCACAAACATTTTATTTGGGTATAGCGTCCCATGACCGTGCGATTGTCAGTTAAAATAACGCAGTGCCGTATCACAAAAATGAGTCTGGTCATGAAGGGGGGTAAATCTTCCGGAGCTGAAGTGGTTAAGTTACAATAATAGTCAAATACATCCTGAGAGGTAAAAAGGGCACCCATAGCCCCCCTGATGAGGGGCACATAAAAGTGGCGAATGAGTATGTAATGGGAGGGGCCCATCCCTGTAACCCAATAATTGAGTACATTAAACACAATAATAAAAAAGAAAAAGAGGGGAAAAGGAAAAAAGAAGGAAAAAAGGGAGGAGGGATGGTGATGACCTAGGGACCACAGCAGGGAAGTGTGTGTGTAAAACTGACCTTTTAGTGAGCATAAAGCCTCTCCCAGGTATTAAAGTGGCTGTAAACCCTTTACAACCACTTTATACTACAGGCAAGCCTATAATTAGGCTTGTCTGTAGCTACACTGGATATCTCCTAAACCTTCATGGCTTAGGAGATATCCCCTGTATTTGCATGTGCCGACGTCATCAGCACATGCGTACCTAAGCAAACTATGTACTACGTATGTGCCGTTGCTCCAGTTGTACTGTGCCGTTACCGGCGCCCCCCCGCGCGCATGCGCAGGAGTGACTTCATCGCGGCTCAGGCCAATTACAGCGCCGGAGCCTCGATACCCAGAAGTAACCTCCCAGGGAGATGTTTGCCCCTGGAGCGGTGAACGAGGACCGCTGCGGGGGCTTTGATCTCAGGTAAGTAATTCATAATGAGCTAGTATGCTATGCATATTTTTTTAAACGGGTTTACAACCACTTTAAGTAGTGGTCAGCATTTTCAGAGAGTCTGAGGTGGAGTAGTGCATCCAAACGGAAGCAAGTTCATTTAGACAGGAAGTGGCTGAAAGAGGCTGAAGGAGATCAGCAGCACAACAAAGGATGAAAAAGAGGTGAAAAGTTATTTTATCATCAAACTTACTAAAAGGTAAAGGCATCATTTGTAAATAATGCCCTCTAGTGATTGTAAGTCCACTTGCACAAAATGTAAACAAATACAATTTAACCACTTGCTTACTGGGCACTTAAACCCCCCCCTCCTGCCCAGACCAATTTTCAGCTTTCAGCGCTGTCACACTTTGAATGACAATTACTCAGTCATGTAATACTGTACCCAAATGAATTTTTTGTCCTTTTTTTCATACAAATAGAGCTTTCTTTTGGTGGTATTTGATCACTTCTGGGTTTTTTATTTTTTGCGCTATAAATGAAAAAAGACCGAAAATTTTGAAAAAAAAACGCATTTTTCTTTGTTTCTGTGATACAATTTTGCAAATTAGTAATTTTTCTTCATAAATTTTGGCCACAATTTATAATGCTACATATCTTTGGTAAAAATAACCCAAATTAGTGGATATTATTTGGTCTGTGTGAAAATTAGAGAGTCTACAAGTTATTGTGCAAATCATAAAAAATTGATCACACTTGATGTACTGGTGGCCTATCTCATTTCTTGCGACCCGAAAAAGCCAGGAAAGTACAAATACCCCCCAAATGACCCCTTTTTTGAAAGTAGACATTCCAAGGTATTTAGTAAGATGCACGGTGAGCTTTTTGATGTTGTCATTTTTTCCCACAATTCTTTGCAAAATGAAGATTTTTTTTTTTTTTTCCCACAAAATTGTCATTGTAATAGGTTATTTCTCTCACCCGGCATGTGTATACCACAAATAACGCCCCAAAATACATTCTGCTACTCCTCCTGAGTATTACGATACCACATGTGTGGGACTTTTTCACAGCCTGGCCACATACAAAGGCCCAACATGCAGGGAGCGCCATCATGTGTTCTATTAGCATAAATTACACATCTAACTTGTTGACTACGTATTACACTTTTGAAGGCCCTGGAGCACCAGGACAATGACATGTGACACGGACGTGGCACTGATGACAGATAGCACTGATACGTGGCACTGATGTGGCACTGATGACAGATGGCACTGATGTGTCACTGACACTGATGTGGCACTGATGACAGATGGCATTAATACGTGGCACTGATGACACATGGCACTAATACGTGGCATTAATTTGTGGCACTGATGACACGTGACACTGATGACAGATGGCACTAATATGTGGCACTGACAGGTGGCACTGATGACAGGTGGCACTCATGACAGATGGCACTGATGACAGATGGCACTGATACGTGGCACTGATGACACGTGACACTGATGACAGATGGCACTAATACGTGGCACTGATGACAGATGCACTAATACGTGGCACTGATGACAGATGGCACTAATACATGGCACTGATGACACTGATGACAGATGGCACTGATACGTGGCACTGATGACAGATGGCACTAAAACATGGCACTGATGACAGATGGCACTGATACGTGGCACTGATGACAGATGGCACGTGACACTGACAGGTGGCACTGATGACAGATGGCACTATGTGGCACTGATGACAGATGGCACTATGTGGCACTAATGACAGATGACAGTGAGGACAGATGGCACTGGGGACAGATGGCAGGGACATGACAGTGGGGACAGATGGCACTGGGGATAGATGGCAGGGACATGACAGTGGGGACAGATGGCAGTGGGGACACTTTTTTTCGTTTATTTTTTTAATTACCGCCGCAGCGGTTCGCTCTCCCTCCTCACACGCTGTCTCTTTGACGGACTTTCCGATCGTGTGTACGGACCATTGGTGATCCTACCACACCCAAGTCCCATGGCTGGTTCAGTAAGTATGGTTGGATGTTCTACTACTTCCCCTCAACTTAATTTATATGCTTATCCGTACACTCAGTCTGACCCAACACTTATTATCTTTTAGGCTTTGACCACAAATTCTGATGAGTGGTTACCAACCACGAAATGCGTCAAGCTACAGATGCTACACCCATGCATCCTTTACTCACAGTTACATCCAGATACGTGCAACAATTTGCCTATCCATGACCAGACTAGATACCTGGTATATTGTGCCTTTCATGTATATGTGTGGATATATATGTATTGATTTTATATGTTTATATGAAATGCATCACAAGACTCATAGTGTTGTGTGTCTTGTTTATATTTAGTTATATGGAATAAATTGGATACGAATAATTATTTATTTTATTGTGCATGCTTCATTCAAAGTCCCAACCCTTTATTCAGTTTCTTTTGGTGGTATTTGATCACCTCTGCGGTTTTTTTTTGCGCTATAAACAAAAAAAGAGCGTCAATTTTGAAAAAAAAAGCAATGTTTTTTACTTTTTGTTATAATAAATATCCCCAAACAAATATATAAAAAAACTAGTTTCTTGCACAGTTTAGGCTGATATGTATTCTTCTACATATTTTTGTTAAAAAAAAAAAAATCGCAATAAGTGTATATTGATTGGTTTGTGCAAAAGTTATAGTGTCTACAAAATAGGGGATAGATTTATGGCATTTTTATTAATTTTTTTTTTTACTAGTAATGGCAGCGATCTGCGATTTTTATCAGGACTGCGACATTATGGCAGACACATCAGACACTTTTGACACTATTTTGGGACCAATGTCATTTATACAGCAATCAGAGCTATAAATAGCCACTGATTACTGTATAAATGACACTGGCAGGGAAGGGGTTAAACACTAGGGGGCGATCAAGGGATTAAGTGTGTCCTAGGGAGTGATTCTGACTGTGGGGGGGATGGGCTCACTACAACATGACAGAGATCACTGCTCCCGATGACAGGGATCAGTAGATCCGTGTCATGTTGCTAGGCAGAACAGGGAAATGCCTTGTTTGCATCTCCCCGTTGTGCCTCTCCTCGCCGCAATCACGGCGAACATCGAGTTTGCGGGACCCGCGGGCACGCTCCCGTGGAGTGTCCGATAGGCGGCAAATTTAAAGGTCCATACAGGTACGCCCATTTGCCTGCCTGTGCCATTCTGCTGACATATATGTCTGAGCGGCGGTCGGCAAGTGGATAAAGTAGGGAGGAACCTACAATAACTTTGGACTTAAAGTGGTTGTAAACCCTCCCTAGTAATTACTATAGGTAAGTCTAGAATAAGGCTTACCTATAGGTAGTGGAAATATCTCCTAAACATGCGCCGTGTAGGAGATATTTCACTTGTAGTCACAAAGCCGGAGTCCGCGGCCCCCGTAAGGAAGAAGGGCGAAGATGGACACAGCCTGCACAGGGGACAGCAATGGATTCGTTTGCAGGTAAGTGTCACATAATGGGCTAGTATGTGATGCATACTAGCCCATTATGCTTTTAATTTGTAGGCTTTGCAGGAAGCAAAAGAGGAACTAAATCCCATCAGGGTTTACTTCCTCTTTAAGCTGACCATACACTATACAATCTGATTTTTCAATCTTCTTTAGATATATCATTACAAGGTCCCACCAAATTTGATTCAGCTTGAATGGAAAGTTTAGGTTTTTTCCCATAATACATCCACTATGTTACCAAAAGTATTGGGACGCCTGCCTTTACACGCACATGAACTTTAATGGCATTTCGGTCTTCGTCTGTTGGGTTCAAAATTGAGTATATTATTGAGCCCACCCTTTGCAGCTATAACAGCTTCAACTTTTCTGGAAAGGCTGCCCACAAGGTTTAGGGGTGTGTCTATGGGCATGTTTGACCATTCTTGCAGGAGCGCATTTCCCATTGGCCTGCACCTCAACCCGATAAAACACCTTTGGTATGAATTAGAGCGGAGACTGCGAGCCAGACCTTCTCGTCCAACATCAGTGAATGACCTCACAAATGCGCTTCTGGAAGAATGGCCAAACATTCCCATAGACACACTCCTAAACCCTGTGGACAGCATTCCCAGAAGACTTGAAGCTGTTATAAGTGTAAAGAGTGGGCCAACTCAATATTGAACCCTACGGACGAAGACTGGGATGCCATTAAAGTTCATGTGCGTGTAAAGGCAGGCATACTTTTGGTAATATAGTGTAGATTTGGTAATTCTAAAGGAGATTGGACAACAAGACTGCATAGTGTATGGTCAGCATAAGGTTCTACTTACACTTATGCGTGTGTTAAAGTAGTTGTATACCCTGAGTGGCATTACGATTGCTAATGCATGGTGCATCATAAACAATGGTCTTTTTTTTAATTAATTGTAGGCATTTATATAGTGATGACAATAACATTTTACATGCCCTACTTTCATGAATGGACTGGTGTCTTTATTCAGCCTTATCAACTATGTAACTATGTAACTATGTAACATCAGTCCCTCCTCTCAAGGAGCTTACCATCTAAGATCCCTATCTCACATGCATACATACATGCAGACACATACTAGGGCCAATTAACCTACCAGCAAATATTTGTAGTGTTGGAAGAAACCAGAGGAAACCGATATAAGTACAAGGATAACATGCAAAAAACAAATCCCAGTGCCGCAAGGCAGAATTGCTAACCACTAAGCCATGTGATGAATGTCCCAGCAGCTGTCTTTTGTACAATGTAGACGTTGCACCTGCTTTAATAAATTCCCACTAAGGTTTCCTGTGTCATGTTTATATGTAACAATTTATCAGAGGGGTGTTTTTGGTTCTGAACACTCTCCAGCTAATCTTCTCTCGCTGTGGATACTACTAGCACAGTAATAGATCGCATTGTCTTGCACATTGACGTTGTTGATGGTCAGAATACTTTTCTCAGTTTTCTCAGGAAAAATAGTAAATCTTTTATCTTCAAATGTCTTCTCCATTTCAGCTTTTTCCTGGTTATTGGTAAATCCCATGAGCACAAGCTCTTTCCCCATCTTCTGTCTGTACCAAAGCTTTGTATATTTGCTGGTGTCACTATGCTCACATGTCATCGATATACTGTCCAGAGGGCGAGCCACAAGTAACTTTGGTGTTTGGATAACATCATCAGCAAGAGAGACTGCTGGGAAAAAGATAACACGTTGTATGTTGTCGATGTATCTCAGTATTTTGTATGTAGGTGTGTATTTAAAAAAAAAAGCAACAATTTATCAGTAATGCAGATGTGCTGATCATAAATTGCTACTATTAAGCACTTTTCCTTTGTATTATATTAGACCAATAGTGAAGACATTCATACTTTTTATATGCCAGCTATACAAGATATCTAGGGTCAATCCATGGTTTTTGAAGATTTATACCTGGAAAAGATCATTCCTAGAAATGTCCCTGGTACTAAAAAACAGGCCAATGATGCCAAGAAGCCCCATTTTGCTGTGCACAATAGATTTAGTTCTTATCCTCAAAATGTATATAAAGGGAAAACTATTTACTTAGTTTTGGTTAGAAAAGCCATTCCCAAACAGTATTCTGAAGAGCCCTAGGTTTCCTTCAGAAGTTGCTATGGGTTCCTTGGGCTGTGCCTGATTGACCTAGCATCTGATGGTGTCTGCATAAGTCAGATTCCAATGTTGAATCAGTGCCATTACATTAATTGTCTTTTTAGCTGTCCCTAAGGGTGGCATGCTGATCATCACTGAAGGGGAGACATAAGGGCATTTCAGATTTCTATTGATATTCCTAAGGGATATGTTAGTAAAAGCTTAGGGTATCTCCAAAAAAAATTCAAAATAGAAGATACAAAAAAAAATCTTTATTTCAAATGCTAATATTTGTAATTATAAAACCCATACATATTTGTAGACATAAGACAACCTTGTATTAAAAACATTTAAAATTAGCCAGCCACCCATCCAAGTTGACCCCTTATAGCAATAGAAGCATTCTATCTGCATCAATATAGAAAACAGATTCCAGAAGAATGTCCATATGGAGATCCCTCTAGAGTCCACATGCACAGTTAAATCTGCTGTTTGGTTTATTTATGAATGCCTCAAAGGAACTTCAGAAGTTATCCAGATAATTAGAGCTGCAATATCGTTTTCCTTGTATCAATATCATTGAAGACATTCTTCTCCCTTGCTGTGCAGTATCACCAATTAGAGATTATCTAACGTCTTTCAAGCATAACTAGGTAAGAACTGTCAAAGTTTCATAATATATAACTAAAAGAAACTTCCAGAGTTGCCAGTATAATTAAAAGTGCCAATGTCACGATTATTAATGTCCATATTCCTAATGCAGATTTCCTTCATTTTCTGTCTGATGAAACAACTGTCACTGTGACACTAAAAAGGGGGAAATCTTTTTAAACCCAGACAACCTAATGTAACACCCAACAGGTATCTTAATTAAACATAAATAAATAAAAATAATACTTTGAGTCCATTGTAAGAAATCTCATATTTTATATAAAACAATGTGAGATCTTCTGAAAGAAAGGTGCTTTATTCTATTATATTTTATTCTTTTAATATATTAATTATATTTTATCCTATGACTCTATTAATAATAGTTTATTCTGTTAATTGTGTATTATATTTTATTCTATTAATCATTTATTATATTATTATTTTAAGCTTAACAGCAATGTGTTCCTGGAATATATTTAATATGTTTTTGAATTCACTGTGCAAAAATCATTCCAATCATTCCAGCCTGGACAATCAGACATCAGGATGATCAGTTTATCCATCAGACACAGAACAATACCACTCAGTTACCCCCACCATTGGACATCCCGGTGGTCACAACATCCCTGCATTAATTTTTTCTCCATACTCTGCCAGACCTAAGTATGACTATGTCTGAATTATTCAAATCATGAAATTAAAAGTATTAAACAAAAATCTTACAATAAAATCTTAAAATAAAAGTATTTAAAAAAGCATTTCTAAGTTTTTTTTTTTCAAACTGCAATTTTGTAATTTGCATGTGTTTAAAAAGGTGGTGCTAAAACACTCAATTATAATGTCTAAAGCTGCTCATAACCATTACGATATGATTGTATAACCTCTATACAATCTCATTTAGACTTATATGAATATTGTAATGTAAGGGCATTGTAAAATAATCAAAACGATGTATCTAAAGCCCCCTTTTTTCTTCTTTGGAAAGATTTACCCTCTTTATTTCTCTAGAAGACCATTGTCTTCAGGAGACAATTTTTAGCTGCCATCAGAAATGGTTTGAGAGTAAGTCTGGTCAGGGCAACTCACTTTGGAGGGATTGCTTCTCAATTTCTATTGTGAAAAAAATATTACAAATTCCACACTCTACCCAAAATTTAAATTAATGTTCCACCCAGAACTAATGAATACAAAATCTGTGAAGCTATTTAATAAAACTTAAATTTAATATGCAACACGCTCTTATTAATAGCGTGGTGGACAGCGCTGTTCACCACACTATTATTAAAAATGTATTGCACATTGATCTTGTTGTGTCTTCAGGAGAGGAAGCGATAGCAAATTTACACAAGGAGAGACAGACCAAAAAAAATGACAGGGGTTCTACCCCTACCTTATTCTATTCAAAACTTAATAAAAAAAGTTTTTGCTTTACATAAACTGTAATGCCCAACCCATCAAGTAATCAAACAGACTCATCACCTTCCTTTTCACTGGACTGAGTTATTTACAGAGCTCATTGATGAAATATTTAATTGACTAAAAAAAGAGCAAAAAAAACTGAATCCAAAATATGTAAGCTGATCAAACACACTTTTACAAAATTACTGTTCTATATTTGTTATTCTAGGCTGTTAAAAAATATTTTGCTACATTTTAACTTTAATACTTTGAGATTAATTTATTGATAGAATTACCTAATTTATGTTAAAAAAAACATAAAAATAATAATATTAATTATAACAATATTTATTATTATTATTATTATTATTATTATTATTATTATTATTATTATCATTATTATTATTATTATTATTATTACAATACATGTATTGTACAACACCATACAATACTACTCATGTAACCAAGATTCGTGCAGCATTTTATCCCATTAATAACTGCTATAAAATAAAGTTGTCACTTACAAGGCAAACAGCACAGGGGAAGGAGGAAATGTAAAATCTGTATCATTTTCCAGATTTTAAGCTTGTACTCTGAAGCCAAATATGAGCTGAAGTTTAACAGGAAGTGACACTGAATGATACAATGAATGGGAGTAACTCGTCAGCCCACATTACAACTCCACCTATTAATTATACAACATAAGAATGTACTGTACCTAGGGGTAAACATTATTTTATAATTTCTCTATAATCTTGTTAATATATATATATATATATATATATATATATATATACAATAGGGCAAAAGCTTGGCAATACTGATTTAAAAGGGCAAAACTTATCCACTCCTTTGGAATATGGGATTGAATGAGATCTGCATTGGGATACATATCACTTGTAAAAAATCTGTCATAGGGTGTGAGTGTCATATGATTAAATATACTTGTATATATTGTGCACAGTGCAATGGCCCTGCCACTGTGAGTTTAAGTAATGGTTGGAAAAAAATGACACAGAATTCTCAGATTTATCACGTACCTGGTAGAAGAGCCTGAATGGATGAGCAAGACCTCCTCTACACCTCTGACTTGGGACCTCTGATAGTGGGAACAGAAGGCACCAAGGTACAGAGTCGCACGAGTGCCAAGAGTCTTTAGCTGGTAGCTGGACGACAGTCCTGGAAGGGCTGGAGAAGACAGAGGCAGACTTCAGCAGGAAGACCGACAGGCAGGCAGCTGGTGCAGATGGCAGTAAGAAGAAGCAAGGTCAGGCAGGCTGGGTCATACACGGCTAGGACAATCGGATGCAGGGTGCAGGCAGGTTCGTAGTCAGGAGGCAAGCCGAGGTCAAAAGCCGGATCAGCAAACAGGAGCCAAGGAGAAGACAAGAGGATGGTCATAGGACAAGCCGGGTCGGTACAGGTGAAGATCAAGGGATGGTTAAGACAAGCCGGATAGGTAACAGGGATCAAGATACAGGTTCTCAGGAAACAGGATGCACAGAGCTGAAGACGAAGCAGCACTGGGGCTGAGTACTGGCTGTGCCTAAATAGGCTCATTGGCGCCAGTGTTGCTCACGTGTGCACGCGAGCATCGACGCACACACGGGTGCGCGGCGGCTTCTGTTTGCATGCCAGTTCACACATGTGCACTTCTATGCGCCAAGGCCCGATTCCTATGGGCAACAGGAATGCGAGTATTTCTGCATCTCAAAGCTCTTGTAGGGAGGGGCGGATCTCTCTGCTGGTATGCGCATCCTGACATTGCCCCCCTCCAACGGGCAGCCTCCGGATGCCCAACTGAGCAAATTTCTCAGGATGGTTTTGATAGAAGGTTTGGACAAGTCTCTCGGCATGAATATTGCCCTCTGCCTCCCACGAATTCTCCTCGGGTCCGTACCCCCTCCATTTGACCAGGTACTGGACCTGATTCCGTCTCTTCCTACAGTCCATGATCGCGTCTACTTCATACTCTTCTTCGCCATTCACCATTACAGGTTCAGGAGGACCACTATTACGTTCAGGAAATGGATCCGGACATGCAGGTTTCAGAAGAGAGATATGGAAGACTGGGTGGATTCTAAAAGAGTCTGGAAGTGCCAACTCATAGGCCACATCGTTGATCCTCTTCTTCACCTGATATGGCCCCAAAAATTTAGGACCTAATTCTTTAGAGGGGCAAGCTAATTTAAGGTTAGTTGTGGCTAGCCATACCTGTTCGCTGGGTTCCAGGATCAGATCTCCCCGTCTCTTTTTGTCAAAAGACTTCTTATGGTCTTCCTGAGCTTTGGCCATGGTCCTTTGCAACAGCTGATTGTTGGAATTGAAAAGGTCCATTGTGTTTTGAACTGCAGGAACAGGACATTCAGGAGCTGTGGTAGTCAGAAATGAAGGGTGGAAGCCGTAGTTTGCCAGGAACGGGGATTGCTTGATAGCGGAGTGTTCCGAATTGTTGTATGCCAACTCCGCTAATGGTAAAAGCGCCACCCAATCATCCTGTGAGAAGGAAGTAAAACATCGTAAATACTGTTCCAGCGTTTGATTAGTCCTCTCAGTTTGACCATTGGTCTGTGGGTGTTACGCTGAGGAGGACAGTTCAATCTTCAAGGACTCACACAAGGCTCTCCAAAATCTGGACGTGAACTGGACCCCGCGGTCTGACACGATATTGACAGGTAGTCCATGCAGTCTTACAATTTCTTTAATAAAGATCTGTGCTGTCTCTGAGGCTGAAGGGGTACCCTTCATGGGCAGAAAGTGTGCCATTTTTGACAAACGGTCTATGACCACAAAGATGGTAGAGTAACCAGGGGGAAGTTTAACGATAAAATCCATTGAAATCACTTGCCAAGGTCTATCTGGGATTGGCAAGGGTTGCAGCAGACCCCAGGCTTTAGTCCTGCTGGTTTTATTTCTGACACAGGTAGTGCAAGTTTCAATGTATTTTTTGCAGTCCTCTCTTAGGCAGGGCCAACAAAAGGTTTGTTGTAAAAGTTCAGTCGTCTTATGGAACCCAAAGTGGCCTGCAAGGGCATGGTCATGGCAGAGACCCAAGGCAGTAAATCGCAAATCTTATGGTACAAAGATCTTGTTATTGTGCCATAACAAGCCATCCTTTGCTTGTAACCTCATTCCAGAAGAAGACGAGATACCAACAGAGGCTTGCTTAATTTGAGACATGAAATCTTCTTGCAACAAGAGGAAATTCCCAGAGGACAGGATGGTGTCAGGGGGAGCAGGATCTTCCGACACCCCAAACATGTGAGACAGAGCATCCGGTTTTACATTCTTTGATCCTGGCCTGTAGGTTATGTAAAAAACAAATCTCACCTCACCTGGCATGCCGTAGTTTCAGACGTCTTGCGGCTCGTAAGTACTCCAAATTCCGATGGTCTGTATATATTAAGATTGGGTGGGCTGCCCCTTCCAGCAAATATCTCCACTGTTCAAGAGCAGCCTTAATCGCAAGAAGCTCACGGTCTCCCACATCGTAATTTTTCTCAGCCGGGGACAACTTGCGGGAGAAGAATGCTACAGGATGTAGTAAGGCCTTGGCCCCTTGACGTTGAGACAGAATTTCCCCTACTGCCGTCTCCGAGGTGTCCACCTCCAAGATGAAAGGTAGGGCAAGGTCCGGATGCCAGAGTATAGTTGCAGCAGTAAAGAGTCCCTTCAAGGTCTCGAATGCAGATTGCGCCTCAGGAGACCACTGGAATCGTTGGGCTTGTCCTGTCAATTGGGTGATGGGGGAAATTATTGCGGAAAACCCCTTGATAAATTTCCTATAGAAATTTGCAAATCCAATAAAGCGTTGCACCCCTTTTTTGTCTGTAGGAGCTGGCCAGTCCAGAATGGCAGAGACCTTCTGGGGGTCCATTTTGATGCCGTCTGGGGATAGAATGAGGTCCAGGAACTGGATACTTTGGCACTCGAACTCACACTTCGAGTTTCGCGTATAGGCCGTGCTGCCTGAGTCGGTCCAGAACATTTCTGACATGTCCCCGATGAGCCTCTAAGGAAGAAGAAAAAATCAAAATATCATCTAGATATACTATAACAAATAAATCGAAATAGTCCCGGAATACATCGTTGATAAAATGCTGGAACGTTGGGGCGTTGCAAAGTCCGAAAGGCATTACTAAACATTCAAAATGTCCAAATCGAGTACGGAAATCCGTCTTCCATTCATCACCTTTACGAATGCGTACTAAGTTATATGCCCCTCGTAAGTCCAGTTTTGTGAAGATGATGGCAGAACGGAGTCTCTGAAACAACTCTGGCACCAGAGGTAAAGGGTAGCGATTCTTAATCGTTATTTTGTTGAGATCCCGGTAATCCACACATGGGCGAAGGGAATGGTCTTTCTTCTCAACAAAGAAAATTCCCGCCCCGGCTAGGGACGTGGAGGGACAGATAAAGCCCTTTCTTAGAATGTCATCGATGTAGTCTTTCAGGACGGCAAGTTCAGGTTCAGTTAAAGGGAAGATTCGCCCGAATGGAATTTCAGCCCCTGGGAGGAGCTCGATGGGGCAATCATAAGGTCTGTGTGGAGGGAGAGTTTCTGCACCATTCTTACTAAATACATCAGGAAAGTCTCGGTTAGGTGCAGGGATAGCAGAACAGATTTCAGCATCCGAGTCCATACACAGTAGAGGAGAAGGTGGTTTGGCAAAGCAGTGTTGCAGACAGTAGCAGGAGAGGAACTCAATCTTCCCTGAATCCCAATAAATGCTGGGATTATGCGCCTGGAGCCAAGGCATGCCCAAAATGATAGGGAACAAAGGTGAGGCTATGGCATCCAGACGCAGCAGTTCTTTGTGAGTACCAGAAATGGTGGCAGGTAACGGCACAGTCTCTTGGGTCACAGGACCAGATTGAATGCATGACCCATCCGCCAGATGAACTGTAAGTCCAAGAGATTTAGGTTGCAAAGGGACCTTATGTTGAAGAGCAAAAGTCAAGTCAATAAAGCAACTGCAGGTCCCTGAATCCACAATAGCGGGTACGTGAATGACTCTCTCCGGAAGTTGCAGTGAAAGCTGGATAGCCAGATGAGCAGATTTGCGGGTTAACAAGGACAAACTGGCAGAAGAGAAGGTTGGGCATCTGCGAACTTTGGCTGGACAGGACCTCACATAGTGGCCACCCTTCCCACAGTACAGACACAGGTGATTTATTTGGCGGTGCTGGCGTTCTTCTGAAGAGAGAGAGGGGCGAAGTATGCCGAGCTGTGCTGAATTCCATGGACTAGGTGCTTGTGGCAACATCCCTGAAGAATGGAGCTGTCCTGCTGACCTTTCGGCCCTGCGTTCTCTTAGACGTCTGTCAATCTGGATGGTTAAACTGATCAAAGTCTCTAAGGAATCAGGTACTCCCACACGGGCAAGCTCATCCTTTAGGGGTTCAGACAACCCTAGCCGAAACTGGAAATGGAGAGCAGCATTATTCCATTCAACATCTGTGCTCCAGCGTCTAAAGTCCGTTACATAGTCCTCAGCGGCTCTGTGACCCTGCTGGAGAGCATGTAGGGCAACCTCGGCCGTGGCTGTTCACAGAGGATCCTCATAAAGCCAAGCCATAGTTACAAAAAATGAAGATAGACTTGACAGAGAGGGGTTGCCCTGTTCCAGCAGGCGATGAGCCCAGGACTGAGGTTCACCTTGCAGAAGGGAGATTACATACCCTACTTTAGTAGCCTCAAGAGAAAAAGTCTGGGGTTGTAATGAAAAGTAAAGTACGCAGGCGTTATGGAAAGTCCTGAATTTAGTGCGATCGCCTGAGAACCTTTCCGGAGTGGGTACCCGGGGTTCAGATGGCTGCATTATTACAGCAGGTGCAGTGGGAAGTTCCATTGAAGCAGATGAGGCGGAGGCTGGCATGGGAGCAGAGAGTCCATGGATCCGTTCCTCAAGCTGGCTGTAACCTTCCTGCAGAGTCTTGTTTTCAGAGACTGTTTGAGTGAGTGCAGAGAGGTGGTGGCACAGCTGATCCACCGGGGAGGTTGCTCGTTCAGGCTTGGCCATGGCTGCTTCGTACTATCATACTTGGTAGAAGAGCCTGAATGGACGAGCAAGGTCTCCCTTACACCTCTGACTTGGGACCTCTGATAGTGGGAACAGAAGGCGCCAAGGTACAGAGTCGCACGAGTGCCAAGACTCTTTAGCTGGTAGCTGGACGACAGTCCTGGAAGGGCTGGAGAAGACAGAGGCAGACTTCAGCAGGAAGACCGACAGGCAGGCAGCTGGTGCGGATGGCAGTAAGAAGAAGCAAGGTCAGGCAGGGCTAGGACAATCGGATGCAGGGTGCAGGCAGGTTCGTAGTCAGGAGGCAAGCCGAGGTCAAAAGTCGGATCAGCAAACAGGAGCCAAGGAGAAGACAAGAGGATGGTCACAGGACAAGCTGGGGTCGGTGCAGGTGGAGATCAAGGGGTGGTCAAGACAAGCCGGATAGGTAACAGGGATCAAGATACAGGTTCTCAGGAAACAGGATGCACAGAGCTGAAGAAGAAGCAGCACTGGGGCTGAGTACTGGCTGTGCCTAAATAGACTCATTGGCGCCAGTGTTGCTCACGTGTGCGCACGAGCGTCGAGGCACACACGGGTGCGCGACGGCTTCTGTTTGCGCGCCAGTTCACCCGATTCCTATGGGCAACAGGAATGCGAGTATTTCTGCGTCTCAAAGCTCTTGTAGGGAGGCGGATCTCTCTGCTGGTATGCGCATCCTGACAGATTTGCAGTCTGAAAAGCTCCAGCATGTGTTTTGTAAGCAGAGAAATCTATGTTTTAAGTTTTCTCTGGGTTTGGTAGCCCTGGATTGGGGCCTGGAGTTTGAAGATTCTGAAGAGTTTTGGGTGGGACAGAACCTTCAATCCTGTGTGCAGGTTTTCCTGAAGTTCTACAGGTTGTGTTTATGTCCAGGTGCACATACTCATAAACCAGGTCTGGTGAGAACTTAGGGCAGTTGCTGCCATTTGGAGAAAGAATCTCCTGATGTCCCCGAAGATAGCGGTGTGCTCGAAGCTGACCTACTTCGGAGATGAAATCCTATGTTGGGGGGACTTTTTGCTCATAGGACTGGGAAAGACAGGACAGCTATGCGGGTCTGCAGATACTAAGAAAGCTGAGGTGACTAGCTGGTCCACAGAAGGGGCTGGAGGGAGTCCTATGTTCCTGAGAAGAAGGCAATCCTGGGGTGCTGGGAGAACCCTGTCCAGAGGCCAAGTGTTGGTCTGTGCAGTAAGGTTCTGCAAGCATAGGCTGAGTGAGCATGAAGAGCCCATGATCTGGGAGACCAGAGAGAGCATCGGAGCTGCTGAAAGGAGAGCCAGGTGCCTCAGCATTTTCTATTGATGTTGTGTATGAGTAAAGCTGAAACCCCTGCTTGGGAAACCTTGTGTGAAGACTTTATGTTTTTGTTTCAATAAAAATGGGATACTTTGCCCTTAAACACAGTTCAGACTAACGTGGACCTGTCAGGAACCATGAATCAGACAGAGACAGAAAATGCAGTTAAAAATCACACCTTTTAAAATAATGGTAAAAATGGTACAAATAATAAACGTAGCCAAAGTATAGCCAGGGTACGGTAGCCAAATCAGGCAGTCAGAACAAGCCAGTAAATCAGGAAGCCAGAGATCAGCATAGTAGGAGGCAGCAGACAGGATCAGGAACTAGGAGGGACGTCAGCCAAGCAAGTCTTCATTCAACAGGAACACAGCAGAGAGTCTCCAGATATGTTTGACCAAGGCGAAGGCATGGAAGAAATGAACCAGGCAATTTAAATAGCCAGAAGGGGCTGGCTATAGGCTGGTCTGACGAGCAGGAAATTATCACCAGGTGAGCCGTTGTGGAACGATAAGCGCTGGCAATTAACTGACAGCTGAGCAACATGAGCACTGAGAAGGGAGGGCTGAGAGTCCAGCCCTGACAGGACCACCTTGACACCTCTGAGCTAACCAAAAAGTATGGAAAAGGCCACTTAAATTCTCCAATGGGAGCTCATGTAAGAAAGTGACAACACAGATGAGCAATTGAGAGATATGGACAAAGCGTTGTCACCCTATAACAAAAGTGCCTGAACAAGGATTTTACAAACCAAGGCATTACCGTATAAAATTAGCAGTGACATCATCACTGCACTGCACATAATTTGTGCAGGAAGCAGAGCTCTGGGACTGACCCAGCAGGCTCCACTCACTACAGGCTACAGAGGAGGTGGAGACAAGACCAGTCACCCTTCACAAGGAGAGAGCAGCAGTGACCGGTCTTTATTACAGGAATCTCCTGCTCAGAGGCAAGGCTTCACACTGGACTACTGTACAGATCTGGAAGAAATACACAAACCACTCCAAGATCCAAGGAAGAATACAAGTGCTGCTGTATTTAGACAACATGTGCTATCCTGGAGTTTAACTTAAAGTAGATTGAAAATTGATTCACCGCTAATTAAGTATACAGACTGAAATTTATGACTTCAGTTGCATCATGCAAGTCTTGGGTCATCTCCTCAGGAGGTAATGAAGCCAGAGGCTTAGCATAACTGCCAAGCAAATAGCATTTTTTAGAAGAAAAGGTCAGCTTGCATATTTCTCTTAGCACAGGTTTCCTTTAATAAAGTCGAAGGTTTCCTTAATAAAATGATGGAAGCACAACCTTATGCCTTCCACAGATGTATGCAAACATGCCAACAGTCTCCTAAGCTCTCAACCCATGTGATCACAAAACCAAATAAGGTGCCCCATAGATCCTTTGATGATCATCACATTGGCAGCTGTCATTAGTACAATACAGCCACTGCACCTGTCTTAATACATTTGTTTCCTGTGTCATATTAATTGTTACAGTATATCGGAGAGGAACCTTTTGCACATTCTATCTGTAATCTTTCCTCACTGTGGATTGAGCTGGCACAATAATAGAGTGCGTTGTCTTCTACAGTGGCTTTGCTGATGACCAGAATACTTCTCTCAATACTCTCGGGATGAATGGTAATTCTTCCATCTTGAAATCCTTTTTCCATTAGTGCTTTATCTTTATGTGCGGTGTATCCAAAAGCACAAGCTCCTTTCCCATCCTCTGTCGATACCAAAATTTTCGGTAGTGGCTGGAGTCATCATGCTCACACGTCAGCGATATATTGTCCATAGACTGAGCCAAGTGCAACTTTGGTGTCTGGATAACATTGGCAGCCAGTGAGACTGCTGGGACAAAAAGAACACTTTGCATGTCGTCAACCTATTCTGATATGTTAAACATTCAATACTACTAAACAAGCCAAAGCCTGAATACACAAATGTATACAACCTGCTCCCCACCCTGGGGTAGGGAGAGCAATATGTTAAAAATTATTGTCTGTTGTGTGTATGGTTGAGATTAACATAATGTAAACATGTAAAAAAAACAAAGAGATATGGAAATGTAAAAAATTACAAACCTATGCATATAGAAAAGAATACAATATTGCACATTAACCCATTCAGCCCCGGAAGGTTTACCCCCCTTCATGACCAGGCCATTTTTTGCGCTAGGGCACTGCATTGTTTTAACTGACAATTGCAGGGTCGTACGACGCTGTACCCAAATAAAATTGATGTCCTTTTTTTCCCACAACTAGAGCTTTATTTTGGTGCGGTTTTTATTTTTTGCGCTATAAACAAAAATAGGCCGACAATTATGCTATAAAACATAGCCATTAAAAGTATGTAAAAAAATCTAATTTATTCATCAATTTAGGCCAATATGTATTCTGCTACATGTTTTTGGTAAAAAAAAAAAAATTCCAAGAAGCATATATTGATTGGTTTGCACAAAAGTTATAGCGTCTACAAACTATGGGATATATTTATGGAATTTTTATTTATTTATTTTTAGCGGGACTGTGACATTGCGGCGGACAAATCGGACACCTGACACTTTTGATACTTTTGATACTTTTTGGGTACAGTAACACTAAAACAGTGATCAGTGCTAAATAAAAATGCACTGTCACTGTACTAATGACACTGGCAGGGATGGGCTTAACATCAGGGGTAGTCAAAGGGTTAAGTGTGCTCCTACGGAGTGCTTTCTAATTGTGGGAGAGACGCTTTGATGGGAGGAAGACAGAGATCTGTGTTTCTGCTTAGCAGAAACCCATGATCTTATTTTTCCCCTTTCACAAAATGGCGGTCTGCCTTGTTTACATAAGCAGGCCGCCGTTCTGTCTCTCCTGAGAATGATCGGTGGGTCCTGGCGGACATCACATCCACCTGACCCGTTGATTGGCTCCCACCATGTCCAATCACAGCGGGAGCGGGTCGCCGGCAGCGTGCACCCCAGACCCTGTGCACAAAATCACGTATAAGTACGTGATTTTGTGCAGGAGGGCCACCCTGCCACAGTATATCTGCGTGGGGGGTTAATAATCAAAAGATTCATTCAATGCCTCATTACATTATCAAACAGCTATGTATAATTGACTTGATCATTTACAAGGCAAACAGCAGAAGTAAAGAGGGAAATGCAGAATCCCTATTATATTCAAGCTCAACGTTTAAAATCTGATATCAAATTCAGGTTGATAGCTGAACAAGAAGTGACACTGCAGTAATCGGGAGTCACAAAATATGACCTTGTACTCATGCAGCTCCACCTACAATTGTGCCCACTGCCTTCTAAAAGTAGCGGTGACTGTGCTGAACAATGACCCTGCACATTGGTATATTATAATGACTTAACATGGAATATTCAAGAATGAAGAATTTTTGTAACCGTGGAGGAAGCGTGGATGAGTAAGCATCTTTTTTACTCAGAAATTAGAATCTTGCTAGTATCAATAAAGGTTTTCCAAGTATACTGTATCTCTTAAAATAAAATTAATAAAAAAAACAACATAAGCAACTGCTATCTTAAGTAATAGTAGATTGTGGATCATAGCTGTATAGTATTGTATAGTATTGGAGTTCTGCATTCATAAATAAGGAGATTTACTTAAAAAAAAAAATCCAAACAAGATGGGACAATTTCTACACATGTAAGCAAACATACAGGCAAGGTGTCAAACCTTCAGGCCATGTGATCACAAACAAAATAAAATGCCATAGATCAACGCACTGTCATTGATACAATACAGACACTGCACCTGCTCTAATAAGTTCCTACTAAGGTTTCCTGTGTCATATTTATATGTAATAATTTATCAGGGAGGCGTCTTTTGTTTCTGAACACTCTGTGGATAATCTTCTCTCACTGTGGATACTACTAGCGCAGTAATAGAGAGCATTGTCTTCTGCGGTGACTTTGCTGATGATCAGAATACTTTTCTCAGTTTTCTCAGGATTAATGATAAATCTTCCATTTTCAAAATCTTGCTCCATTACAGCTTTTTCCTTGTATGTTGTGTACCCCATTAATACAAGATCTCTCCCCATCTTCTGTCTGTACCAATACTTTCTGTTGTAGTTGGAGTCCTCATGTTCACATGTCAGCGATATATTGTCCATAGACTGAGCCATGTACAGCTTTGGTGTCTGGATAACATCAGCAGCTAGCAAGACTGCTATTACAGAGAGAAAACTTTGTATGTCGTCAATATATCTGAGTTTTTATGCAGTACTGTAGTAATTTTTTATATATCTTTGCATGTTAATGTGCAGCATTAATGTGTAGTCTGAATTGTTCAAATCATCAGATAATTAAACTTATTTGATGTAGGAAAAAACTTTATTTCAGCATTTCAGTATTCGGAACTGAAATTTTGTGATTTGCATATGTTAAAAAAAAGGGTTCTAAACCACTTAATGAATAAAGCTGCTCATAAACATTATGATCTTATTGTATAACCACTATACAGTCTCATTTAGACTTCCAAGAATTGTGCACTATGAGGGCATTGTAAAATAATCACTACAGTATATCTAACGCCCATAATGTATTATTATTATATTTTTTGGGGGGTTTTGAAAAAGTTAGAACACCTGTCAGGTTTTCATTGCTGTCTGAGTCCCCACCGGAGAGATTGACCCTCTCTATTTCTCATGATGACCATTGCCGAAGGGAAAGTCCAAAATGTTTACCTGCCCCCAGAAAAGGGCTCAAAGGAAATCTGGTGGGGACAACACTTTAAGAGAGGTTCTCCCTCACTTTGGAGGGATTTCTTCTCAATTGCTGTTACAAAAAAGCAATTACAAACTCCATGCTCCTAACAAAATTAAAATGATGCTCCACCATAACTAAAAAATACAAAATTAGTGCTATTTAAGGTAACCTAAGTAAAACATGCAATGCACTCTCCGCACTATTAATAAAGTGTATTTTTCAGTGATTCCCATATATATGGAATAGGAAGTAATGGCACATTTCCACAATGGGACACAGACAGCAAAAAAAACAAAACATAAAACACCCAATACATCACATAAATAAATAATGTCAGACTCATCTCTTTCCTTTTCACCAGACATGTACACCACATGTACTGATTTCGAAATCATTTAATTGTCTTGAAATGTAAAATGCAAAAATGTGTCATCTGATCTACCTCGTGCAAAAGTAAGTCTACAGAATTAGTACTGAGTAAGACTAAATGTGTGTATATTTATATATTATATTATATATTATATATTTCCTTAAGGACTGTGCTATAATTGTTGTCTTATTTTTTATTCTTAGTTCAGTTTCCTTGGTTTCTTTATAGACTTTCAAATGGTAATTAGATTACAAAGATTCTGAAGCATTGTAACATATTTTTTTACTCGATTTGCACCTTATATGGTCGTATTTCCTTTTCTTTTTTTTTCTTTTTTTTGTACTCTACTTTGCATAGTTAATTTTTTGATTCTTGAACTAAGACGTAACAAGTAGACATATATTTTTGATATCTTACTTAAATTAAGATATATATATTTTTTAATACTACAGATTTTATGTATATCTGTTGTTATATTTATGTATTACAACTGTTACCGCTCATGTTATTATGTAAAACTATTTCCAATAAAAAAGTTTGTAAACAAAAAAAAAATGTTATGATTATCAGTATTATTATTTCCTATTAGTTTCCTATTAACATTATTATAATTATTATAACTCCAAAGGCATGCTGGTAGGTTAATCAGATCCTGTCTAAATTGGCCCTAGTATATGTATGAATGTGTGTTAGGGACCTTAGGTTATAAGCTCATTGAGGGTAGGGACTGATGTGAATGTACAATGTATATGTAAAGCGCTGCGTAAATTGACGGCGCTATATAAGTACCTGAAATAAATAGAAAAATTATAAAACAGTATAATACTTTGAGATTATTGTGTAACAGAATAATCTATTGTATCGTAGTAATAATAATAATAATTATTATTATTTTTATTATTTAAGAAGCTCATACAACACCATACAAGACTACACATATAACTAAGATTTATGCAGTGTCTTATCCCATTAATACATAGCTATACATAAAACTTGTCACTTACAAGGCAAACAGCAGAGGGGAAGGAGGAAATGTAAAATCCGTATCATTTTCCAGATTTGAAGCTTGTACTCTGAAGCTGAATTTAAGTTAAAGTTTTAGCTAACAGGAAGTGACACTGAATGATACAATGAATGGGAGTCTCATATCACCCTACAGTACAACTCCACCTATGAATTATAAAAAATAAGAATGTACCTAAGGGAAAACATTTATCTGCAGGTAATTCTTTGTTATTATAATTTCACTATAATCATGTTATATTTATTGCAACACTAATTTAAAATGTCTGCAGGACAGCCTGTTCTGTTGAAAAACAACAGACTTACTGGCTGGATCACCAGGTGAAAATAAAAGAAAGCCTAAAAAAGAAAAAAAAGAAAACAGCCATCATCACCAGCGCCGTGCATGTCTCCCCTCACTTTTGGGTCTCGCTGGCTTTGCTGGGGCACGCAGAGCCATTGGCTCCCAGTGCTGTCAATCAAAGCCAGTGACGAGGGAGCAGAGGGTGGGGCCAAGTCACACTACACATGTCAATGGACGCAGCAGAGGGACTCTGGTGGCACTGGCACTGGCCAGAGAGGAGAGGCCAGGAGCACCGGCGGGGGACCCAAAAAGAGGAGGTTCTCGGCCGCTCTGTGTGATTCCATTGTACAGAGTAGGTAAGTATAGACATGTATGTTTTTTTGTTCTGTTTTTTTAAAAGTATACCTATACAATCCCTTTAAGTGTGCAATAGTAGAGATTTGGGACCAATTTCAGTTAGCAACTGTTTTTTTTTTTTTTTTTAATTAGGTGTTTTTTTTCTTACAATTGTTTGCCTGTATAAGTATTCATACACCACAGCTAACAATTGCTGTCAATCACTTTGTTTTGAAGCATTAGCTACTACCATCAACAGGACCAACTATTAAATTTACCACTTGCCAACTAGCCATCTACTGTGGCAAATCGGCACATTCCCACGAATCGCCATAGCTGTACGTCGGCCCTTTAAACAGCTCTAGCAGGCACGCACGCTTGCTGCACAGCATGGGGGCACAATGCGTGTGGCTGTCGGTCACGATCGTGGGCACGAGAGCCAGAACAGGGATGTATGTGTGTAGACACACACATCCCCATTCTGTCAGGAGAGAAGAGATAGATCGTCTGTTCCTACTAAGTAGGGACAGTGATCTGGCTCCTCCTCTAGTAAGTTACATCCCCATACAGTTAGAAACACCTAGCAGGGAACACATTTAACCCCTTGATCACCCCCTAGTGTTACCCCTTCCCTACCAGTGACATTTACACAGTAATCAGTGCATTTTTATAGAACTGATCGCTGTATAAATGTCAACAGTCCCAAAAATGTGTCAAAAGTGTCCGATCTGTCCGCAGCAATGTCGCAGTCCCGCTAAAATTCGCAGATCGCCACCATTACTAGTAAAAAGAAAAAATAATAATAATAAAAAAGCCATAAATCTATCCTTTATATTGTAGACTTTTACAAAAACCAATCAATATACGCTTATTGCATTTTGTTTTACCAAAAATATAAAGAAAAATATATATCGGCCTAAACTGGTGAAGATATTTCTTTTTTTTTTGTTTTTGTTTTTTGGATATTTATTATAGCAAATAATATTTTTTTTTTTCAAAATTGCTGCTCTTTTTTTTGGTTATAGTGAAAAAAAAAGAAACTGTAGAGGTGATCATATACCACCAAAAGAAAGCTCTATTTGTGGGAAAAAAGGGACGTCACTTTTGATTGGGTACAGTGTCGCATGACCGCGCAATTGTCAGTTAAAGTGATGCAGTGCCGTATCGCAAAAATGGGCCTGGTCATTAAGGGGGAAATTCTTCCGGTCCTTAAGTGGTGAATATCTACTTTTTTTTATCCATGTTTGATTTTGCTTTTAGCTTCCATTATTTATGGTTTTATATACAGCACATTTCATCTCATGTATGGTTTCTAACATTTTATCCTACAAAAAGTGCTTGGATTAAAAGTTTAAGTGTATCCCAACCTAAAACCATAAAAGTAATATATTCCAGTTTTCCAATCCTTTGTATGGTGGCTCTAATTCTGTTTTTTTTTTTTTTTTTTGCAGGTTTTTTTTTTTTTGCTTTATTCTCACCTAGTAATCCTGCAAACAACACTTTCTGTCCCTGGGTGGGGATCTATAGATTGTATCTATGAAGGGAGCCATGGTTGTCACCTTAGGATTCTCCCTATATGGACGGCAAACGTCCGTATTTCTTCATCTTCTTGTCAGAGCAATCGGTAGATTACAAAGCTGCAGTGCAGCCCCCCTCAGCAGCCCTAGTACCTGAGCTCCATCTTGATCCTGCAATCTTGCATAAGAGTCACAAATTTCAAGGACTCTCCCTCCTCATTGGCTGAGACAGCAGCAGGCACAATTGGCTCCCACTGCTGTCAAAGTCAGTCAGCCAATGAGGAGAGAGAGGGGGCGGAGCCGAGCCACAGCTCCCTGTATGAATGGACACAGTTCAGAACGGCGGTCTGCCTATGTAAAACATGGCAAACCGCCGTTCTGTGAGAGGGAAATGTACTGATCCTGTGTTTCTGCTAAGCAGGAACACAGATCTTTACCTTCCCCCAGTCAAAGCACCTCCCCCACAGTTAGTAAGCACTTCCTAGGAACACATTTAACCCTTTGATTGCCCCTGATGTTAACCCCTTCCCTGCCAGTGTCATTAGTACAGTGACAGTGCATATTTTTAGCACTGATCATTGTATTAGTGTCATTGGTATCCAAAAAGTGTCAAAAGTGTTAGGTGTCCGATTTGTCTGTCGCAATATCGCTGTTCTGTTATAAGTCGCTGATCGCTACCATTACTAGTAAAATAAATAAATAAATACAAATATCCCATAGTTTGAAGACGCTATAACTTTTACGCAAACCAATCAATATACACTTATTGGGATTTGTTTTACCAAAAATATGTAGCAGAATACGATTGTCCTAAATTGATGAAGAAATTAAATTTTTTAATGGATGTGTTTTATAGCAGAAAGTAAAAAATATATTTTTTTTTTTGGTTCAAAATTGTCAGTCTTTTTTTGTTTATAGCACAAAAAAAAACACAGTGGAGATCAAATCAAACCATCAAAAAAGCTTTATTTGATGGAAAAAAGGACAAACATTTTATTTGGGTATAGCGTCCCATGACAGTGCGATTGTCAGTTAAAATAACGCAGTGCCGTATCACAAAAATGAGTCTGGTCATGAAGGGGGGTAAATCTTCCGGAGCTGAAGTGGTTAAGTTACAATAATAGTCAAATACATCCTGAGAGGTAAAGAGGGCACCCATAGCCCCCCTGATGAGGGGCACATAAAAGTGGCGAATGAGTATGTAATGCGAGGGGCCCATCCCTGTAACCCAATAATTGAGTACATTAAATACAATAATAAAAAAGAAAAAGAGGGGAAAAAGGAAAAAAGAAGGAAAGAAGGGAGGAGGGAAGGAGATGAATCTCGTAAGGATTCACCATAGAGATACAAAAGCATGGTAAGTAGGCTGCACGGTGGAGAAATGGAATAGGCCTAAGAGCTGTAACATCACTGGGGGAAGAGGGGTGGTGACCTAGGGACCACGGCAGGGAAGTGTGTGTGTTAAACTGACCTTTTAGTGAGCATAAAGCCTCTCCCAGGTATTAAAGTGGCTGTAAACCCTTTACAACCACTTTATACTACAGGCAAGCCTATAATTAGGCTTGTCTGTAGCTACACTGGATATCTCCTAAACCTGCACGGTTTAGGAGATATCCCTGTATTTGCATGTGCCGACGTCATCAGCACATGTGTACCTAAGCAAACTACGTACTACGTACGTGCCGTTGCTCCAGTTGTACTGTGCCGTTACCGGCACAGTGACTTCATCGCGGCTCAGGCCAATTAGAGCGATACCTCGATACCCAGAAGTAACCCCCCAGGGAGATGTTGGCCACCGAAGCGGTGAACGAGGACCGCTGCGGGGGCTCTGATCTCAGGTAAGTAATTCATAATGAGCTAGTATGCTATGCATACTAGCTCATTATGCCTTTGTCTTGCAGGTTTTTTTTTTTAAAACGGGTTTACAATCACTTTAAGTGGTGCTCAGTGTTTTCAGAGAGTCTGAGGTGGAATAGTGCATCCAAACGGAAGCAAGTTCATTTAGACAGGAAGTGGCTGAAAGAGGCTGAAGGAGATCAGCAGCACTGAGATACAACAAAGGATGAAAAAGAGGTGAAAAGTTATTTTATCATCAAACTTACTAATAGGTAAAGGCATCATTTGTAAATAATGCCCTCTAGTGGTTGTAAGTCCACTTGCACAAAATGTAAACAAATACAATTTAAAGCATAATTCAACATTTTCTTTAAGTGTTATGCCCCGTACACACGATCGGATTTTCCGACAACAAATGTTGGATTTGAGCTTGTTGGCTGAAAGTCCGTCTGTGTGAATGCTCCATCGGACATTTATTGTCAGACTTTCCACCAACAAATGTTGGCTAGCAGGTTCTCAAACTTTCCGCCAACAAAACTTTGTTGTTGGACTTTCCGATCGCGTGTACACAAGTCCGACGCACAAAAGTTCATGCATGCTCAGAATCAAGTACGAGCCGGAAGCGCTCGGTCTTGTAAAACTAGCGTTCGTAATGGAGATATCACGTACGTCTTGTACGTCACTACGTTCGTGATTGTTGGCCAACATTTGCGTGACTGTGTGTATGCAAGACAAGTTGGAGCCAACATCCTTCGAACAAAAATCCGATCGTTTGTACGGGGCATTAGAGTCAATGTAATATGACAAAAGAATTAGAATTTTTGCAACAAAGTTTTATAAATGAAAGCGGTCAGATTAAAAAACAAATTTTTCTAACACATGTAGACATCTTTGGGTCAACTGGTAATGTATGCCTAATGGACATGGAGCACTTTCAACCTCCAAATGAGTTGATATTTTTTCAAAACTTCTTTCAGGGGGATATTGGATCACAGATTTTTTTATTTTTATCTAACTGTGACTGGTGTAAAGGTTCAGATTGGGACTTTGCATAAAGGATATGAGAAGTGTTCCACCATGATGGAAGCGTGGCTACTAGCTAGGATTTAGAAAACACAGCAATATAGGGAAAGAAATGTTCATTTGGCCTATGTTCAATAACTATGGCAATTAGCCACTTCACCCCTGGAAGAATTTACCCCCTTCCTAACCAGAGCATTTTTTGCGATTCTGTACTGCGTCGCTTTAGCTGACAATTGCGCGGTCGTGCAACGCTGTACCCAAACAAAATTGACGTCCTTTTTTCCCCCCAAATAGAGCTTTCTTTTGGTGGTATTTGATCACCTCTGCGGTTTTATTTTTTTGTGCTATAAACAAAAAAAGAGTGTCAATTTTGGAAAAAAAAAAGCAATTTTTTAACTCTTTGTTATAATAAATATCCCCAAACAAATATATAAAAAAACTAGTTTCTTGCACAGTTTAGGCCGATATGTAATCTTCTACATATTTTTGGTAAAAAGAAAATCGCAATAAGTGTATATTGATTGGTTTGCGCAAAAGTTATAGTGTCTACAAAATAGGGGATAGATTTATGGTATTTTTATTAATAGTTTTTTTTTTTACTAGTAATGGCAGCAATCTGCAATTTCTATCGGGACTGCGACATTATGGCGGACACATCAGATACTTTTGACACTATTTTAGGACCAATGTCATTTATACAGCGATCAGAGCTGTAAATAGCCACTGATTACTGTATAAATGACACTGGCAGGGAAGGGGCTAAACACTCGGGGCGATCAAGGGGTTACGTGTGTCCTAGGGAGTGATTCTAACTGTGGGGGGATGGGCTCACTACAACATGACAGAGATCACTGCTCCCAATGGCAGGGATCAGTAGATCCGTGTCGTGTTGCTAGGCAGAACAGGGAAATGCCTTGTTTACATAGGCATCTCCCCGTTGTGCCTCTCCTCACCACGCACATCGAGTTTGCGGGACCCGCGGGCACACTCCCGTGGCGTGCTCGATAGGCGGCAAATTTAAAGGACCATACAGGTACGCCCATTTGCCTGCCTGTGCCATTCTGCTGACGTATATGTGTGAGCGGCGGTTGGCAAGTGGATAAAGTAGGGAGGAACCTACAATAACATTGGACTTAAAGTGGTTGTAAACCCTCCCTAGTAACTACTATAGGTAAGTCTAGAATAAGGCTTACCTACAGGTAGTGGAAATATCTCCTAAACATGCGCCGTTTAGGAGATATTTCACTTGTAGTGCGCCGATGATGTCACGCGGCTCCGGCCAGTCACAAAGCCGAAGTCCGTGGCCCCCGGAAGGAAGAGGGGTGAAGATGGATGCAGCCTGCACAGGGGACAGTGATGTATTCGTTTGCAGGTGTCACATAATGGGCTAGTGTGTGATGCATACTAGCCCATTGTGCTTTTAATTTGCAGGCTTTGCAGAAAGCAAAAGAGGAAGTAAAACCCATCAGGTTTGCTTCCTCTTTAAGCTGACCATACACTATACAATCTGATTTTTCAATCTTCTTTAGATATTTCATCATTACAAGGTCCCACCAAATTTGATTCAGCTTGAATGGAAAGTTTAGGTTTGTTCCCATAATACATCCACTTTGTTACCAAAAGTATTGGGCCGTCTGCCTTTACACGCACATGAACTTTAATGGCATTCCGGTCTTCGTCTTTTGGGTTCTATATTGAGAATAACAGCTTCAACTTTTCTGGAAAGGCTGTCCACAAGGTTTAGGGGTGTGTCTATGGGCATGTTTGACCATTCTTCCAGGAGCGCATTTCCGATTGGCCTGCACCTCAACCCGATAAAACACCTTTGGGATGAATTAGAGTGGAGACTGCGAGCCAGGCCTTCTCCTCCAACATCAGTGAATGACCTCACAAATGCGCTTCTGGAAGAATGGCCAAACATTCCCATAGACACACTCCTAAACCTTGTGGACAGCCTTCTCAGAAGAGTTGAAGCTGTTATAGCTGTAAAGAGTGGGCCAACTCAATATTGAACCCTACGGACAAAGACTGGGAAGCCATTAAAGTTTATGTGCGTGTAAAGGCAGGTGTCCCAATACTTTTGGTAATATAGTGTAGATTTGGTAATTCTAAAGGAGATTGGACAACAAGACTGCATAGTGTATGGTCAGCATAAGGTTCTACTCACACTTATGTGTGTGTTAATGTAGTTGTATACCCTGAGTGGCATTATGATTGCTAATGCATGGTGCATCATAAATAATGGTCATTTTTTAATTAATTGTAGGCATTTATATAGTGATGACAATAACATTTTACATACTCTACTTTCATTAATGGACTGGTGTCTTTATTCAGCCTTATCAACTATGTAGCTATGTAACTATGTAACATTAGTCCCTCCTCTCAAGGAGCTTACCATCTAAGATCCCTATCTCACATGCATACATACATGCAGACACATACTAGGGCCAATTAACCTACCAGCAAATATTTGTAGTGTTGGAAGAAACCAGAGGAAACCGATATAAGTACAAGGAGAACATGCAAAACAAATCCCAGTGCTGCAAGGCAGAATTGCTAACCACTAAGCCATGTGATGAATGTCCCAGCAGCTGTTTTTTGTACAATGTAGACGTTGCATCTGCTTTAATAAATTCCCACTAAGGTTTCCTGTGTCATGTTTATATGTAACAATTTATCAGAGGGGTGTTTTTGGTTCTGAACACTCTCCAGCTAATCTTCTCTCGCTGTGGATACTACTAGCACAGTAATAGATCGCATTGTCTTGTACAGTGACGTTGTCGATGGTCAGAATACTTTTCTCAGTTTTCTCAGGAAAAATAGTAAATCTTTTATCTTCAAATGTCTTCTCCATTTGAGCTTTATCCTGGTAATTTGTGAGTCCCATGAGCACAAACTCTTTTCCCATCTTCTGTCTGTACCAAAGCTTTGTATATTTGCTGGTGTCACTATGCTCACATGTCAGCGATATACTTTCCAGAGGGCGAGCCACAAGTAACTTTGGTGTTTGGATAACATCATCAGCAAGAGAGACTGCTGGGAAAAAGATAACACTTTGTATGTCGTCGATGTATCTCAGTATTTTGTATGTAGGTGTGTATTTTTTTTAAAAAGCAACAATTTATCAGTAATGCAGATGTGATGATCATAAATTGCTACTATTAAGCACTTTTCCTTTGTATTATATTGGACCAAGAGTGAAGACATACATACTTTTTATAGCCAGCTATACAAGATATCTAGGGTCAATCCATGGTTTTTGAAGATTTATACCTGGAAAAGATCATTCCTAGAAATGTCCCTGGTACTAAAAAACAGGCCAATGATGCCAAGAAGCCCCATTTTGCTGTGCACAATAGATTTAGTTCTTATCCTTAAAATGTACATAAAGGGAAAACTATTTACTTAGTTTTGGTTAGAAGAGCCATTCCCAAACAATATTCTGAAGAGCCCTAGGGTTCCTTCAGAAGTTGCTATGGGTTCCTTGGGCTGTGGCTGATTGACCTAGCATCTGATGGTGTCTGCATAAGTCCAATTCCAATGCTGAATCAGTGCCATGATATTAATTGTCTTTTTAGCTGTCCCTAAGGGTGGCATGCTGATCATCCACATGCACAGTTAAATCTGTTGTTAGGTTTATTTATGAATGCCTCAAAGGAACTTCAAAGTCTATCCAGATAATTAGAACTGCAATATCGTTTTCCTTGTATCAATATCATTGAAGACATTCTTCTCCCTTGCTGTGTAGTATCAGCAATTAGAGATTATCTAATGACTTTCAAGCATAACTAGGTAAGAACTGTCAAAGTTTCATAATATATAACTAAAAGAAACTTCCAGAGTTTCCAGTATAATTAAAAGTGCTAATGTCACGATTATTAATGTCCATATTCCTATTGCAGATTTCCCTCATTTTCTGTCTGATGAAACAACTGTCACTGTGACACTAAAAAGGGGGAAATCTTTTTAACCCCAGACAACCTAATGTAACACCCAACAGGTATCTTAATTAAACATAAATAATAAAAAATAATACTTTGAGTCCATTGTAAGAAATCTCATATTTTATATAAAATAATGTGAGATCTTCTGAAAGAAAGTTGTTTTATTCTATTATATTTTATTCTTTTAATCTATTAATTATATTTTATGAATCTATTAATAATAGTTTATTCTGTTAATCATGTATTATATTTTATTCTATTAATCATTTATTATATTTTGTGTTCCTGGAATATATTTAAAATGTTGTTGAATTCACTGTGCAAAAATCATTCCAATCATTCCAGCCTGGACAATCAGACATCAGGATGATCTGTTTATCCATCAGACACAGAACAATACCACTCAGTTACCCCCACCATTGGACATCCCGGTGGTCACAACATCCCGGCATTAATTTTGTTCTCCATACTCTGCCAGACCTATGTATGACTATGTCTGAATTATTCAAATCATGAAATTAAAAGTATTAAACAAAAATCTTACAATAAAATCTAAAAATAAAAGTATTTAAAAAAAGCATTTATAATAGGTTTTTGGAACTGCAATTTTGTAATTTGCATGTGTTTAAAAAAAGTGGTGTTAAAACACTTAATTATAATGTCTAAAGCTGCTCATAACCATTACAATATGATTGTATAACCTCTATACAATCTCATTTAGGCTTGTATAAAGATTGTAATATAAGGGCATTGTAAAATAATCAAAACAGTATCTAAAGTCCCCTTTTTTTTTTTTTTTTTCATTGCTCTCTGAGTCCCCATTTCAAAGATTTACCCTCTCTATTTCTCTAGAAGACCATTGTCTTCAGGAGACAATTTTTAGCTGCCATCAGAAATTATTTGAGTTTAAGTTTTGCAGGGCAACTCACTTTGGAGGGATTGCTTCTCAATTTCTATTGTGAAAAAAATATTACAAATCCCACACTCCACCAAAAATTTTAATTAATGTTCCACCCAGAATTAATAAATACAAAATCTGTGAAGCTATTTAATAAAACTTAAATATATGCAACATGCTCTTATTAATAGCGTGGTGGACAGCCCTGTTCACCACACTATTATTAAAAATGTTTTGCACATTGATCTTGTTGTGTCTTCAGGAGAGGAAGCGATAGCAAATTTACACAAGGAGACACAGACAAAAAAAAAATGTCAGGGGTTCTACCCCTACCTTATTCTATTCAAAACTTAATAAAAAAGTTTTTGCTTTAGATAAACTGTAATGCCCAACCCATCAAGTAATCAAACAGACTCATCACCTTCCTTTTCACTGGACTGAGTTATTTACAGAGCTCATTGATGAAATATTTAATTGACTAAACAAAAAGAGCAAAAAAACTGAATCCAAAATATGTAAGCTGATCAAACACACTTTTACAAAATTACTGTTCTATATTTGTTATTCTAGGCTGTTCAAAAATATTTTGCTACATTTTAACTTTAATACTTTGAGATTAATTTATTGACAGGATTACCTAACTTATGTTAAAAAATACAAACAATATTTATTGTTATTATTATTATTATCATTAATATTATTACAATACAAGTATTGTACAACACCATACAATACTACTCATGTAACCAAGATTTGTGCAGCATTTTATCCCATTAATAACATAGCTATAAAATAAAGTTGTCACTTACAAGGCAAACAGCACAGGGGAAGGAGGAAATGTAAAATCCGTATCATTTTCCAGATTTGAAGCTTGTACTCTGATGCCAAATATGAGCTGAAGTTTAACAGGAAGTGACACTGAATGATACAATGAATGGAAGTCACTCATCACCCCACATTACAACTCCACCTATTAATTATACAACATAAGAATGTACTGTACCTAGGGGTAAACATTTATCTGCAGGCAAATATTATTCTATAATTTCTCTATAATTGTGTTATATATATATATATATATATATATATATATATATATATATATATATATATATATATATGTATATATATATATGGCAAAATAGGGCAAAAGCTTGGCAATACTGGTTTAAAAGGGCAAAACTTATCCACTCCTTTGGAATATGGGATTGAATGAGATCTGTATTGGGATACATATCACTTGTAAAAAATCTGTCATAGGCTGTGAGTGTCATATGATTAAATATACTTGTATATAATGTGACAGTGCAAGGCCCTGCCACTAAATGAGTTTAAGTAATGGTTGGAAAAAAATGACGCAGTATTCTCGGATTTGCAGTCTGAAAAGCTCCAGCATGTGTTTTGTGAGCAGAGAAATCTATGTTTTAAGTTTTCTCTGAGTTTGGTAGCCCTGGATTGGGGCCTGGAGTTTGAAGATTTTAAAGAGTTTTGGGTGGGACAGAACCTTCAATCCTGTGTACAGGTTTTCCTGAAGTTCTACAGGTTGTGTTTATGTTTAGGTGCACATACTCATAAACCAGGTCTGGTGAGAACTTAGGGCAGTTGCTGCCATTTGGAGAGAGAATCTCCTGATGTCCCCGAAGATAGCGGTGTTCTCCAGCCAGGATAGCGGTGTGCTCCAAGCTGACCTACTTGGGAGATGAGATCCTATGTTGGGGGGACTTCTTGCTCATAGGACTGGGAAAGACAGGACAGCTATGCAGGTCTGCAGATACTGAGAAAGCTGAGGTGACTAGCTAGTCCACAGAGGGGGCTGGAGGGAGTCCTGTGTTCCTGCGGTACTGCACACCACAGAGGCTTGAATCATGCTCGTTTTGCGACACAACACTCGCAAACCGATTTAGGATTTAAAAAAAATAATTGCTCGTATTGTGAAATGCTCGTTAACCGCATTACTCACAATTCGAGGTTCCACTGTACTTCTCTTTTCATGCATTCTGTGACTTCGGATAAAAAACCTTCTGTGTGCAGCAGCCCCCCTCAGCAGCCCTAGTACTTACCTGAGCTCCATCTTGATCCAGCAATGTTGCACAAGAGTCACAAATTTTGAGGACTCTCCCTCCTCATTGGCTGAGACAGCAGCGGGCACCATTGGTTCCCATTGCTGTCAATCAAAGTCAGTCAGCCAATGAGGAGAGAGAGGGGGCGGTGCCGAGCAACAGCTCCATGTATGAATGGACACAGTTCAGCGGTTCGGGTGTCCCCATAGCAAGCTGCTTGCGGTGGGGGCACTTGGCATGAGGGAGGGGCCAGGAGCCCCGCTGCAGGACCCGAGAAGAGGAGGATCTGGGCTTCTCTGTGCAAAACCATTACACAGAGCAGGTAAGTATGACATGTTTGTTATTTTTAAACAAAAAAAAACAAGACTTTAATATTACTTTAAGTAAGTATATTAAGTTGAATGTATCTTTATTACAATTTTTAATTGAAACAGCAGGTACTACATCACAGTGCTGTAAAGACATATTGATAAAGGTATGAAGATATTAACTGCTTGCGGACTGCCCCTTGCACATATACTGCAGCAGGGCGTGATCTGACACTTCCGGGTCTGGGGCGCGCTTGTGCACCATCAATGACCTGCTCCCGCTGTGATTGGACACAGCAGGAGCCAATCAGCAGCTCTGGGGGATGCAATGTTCACCAGGACCCGCCAATGGTTTGGGAGACAGGCAGAACGGCGGTCTGCCTATGTAAAACATGGCAAACTGCCGTTCTGTGAGAGGGGAATATACTGATCCTGTGTTTCTGCTAAGCAGGAACACAGTTCTTTACCTTCCCCCAGTCAAAGCACCTCCCCCACAGTTAGTAAGCACTCCCTAGGAACACATTTAACCCTTTGATTGCCCCTGATGTTAACCTCTTCCCTGCCAGTGTCATTAGTACAGTGACAGTGCATATTTTTAGCACTGATCATTGTATTAGTGTCACTGGTACCCAAAAAGTATCAAAAGTGTTACAGTAGGTGTCCGATTTGTCAGTCGCAATATCGCTGTTCTGCTATAAGTCGCTGATCGCTACCATTACTAGTAAAATAAATAAATAAATAAAAATATCCCATAGTTTGTAGACGCTATAACTTTTACGCAAACCAATCAATATACACTTATTGGGATTTGTTTTACCAAAAATATGTAGCAGAATATGATTGTCCTAAATTGATGAAGAAATTTGATTTTTACTGGATGTGTTTTATAGCAGTAAGTTAAAAAAATATTTATTTTTTTTGTTCAAAATGGTCAGTCTTTTTTTGTTTATAGCGCAAAAAATAAAAACCACAGTGGAGATCAGTGGCGTCGCTAGGGGGTGGCTTTTGGGGCTATAGCCCCGAATCTGGGGCCCATAGCCCCGAGTCTCTGCAGGGGTCCCCAAGGGGAGGGTAGGCTCTCTGGGGACCCTGATGTAAATGGGAGGCTCTCTGGGACCCTGATGCAGGGCAGAGGCTCTCTGGGGACCCTGATGCAAGGGGAGGCTCTCTGGGGACCCTGATGCAAGGGGGAGGCTCTCTGGGGACCCAAATGTAAGTGGGGGGCTCTCTGGGGACCCTGATGCAAGGGAGAGGCTCTCTGGGGACCCTGATGCAAGGGAGAGGCTCTCTGGGGACCCTGATGCAAGGGAGAGGCTCTCTGGGGACCCTGATGCAAGGGAGAGGCTCTCTGTGGACTCTGATGTAAGGAGGAGCTCTCTGGGGACCCTGACATAAGGGGGGCTCTCTGGGGATATATACACACACACACGTATACTACTGTATATACATGTGTATGCCCACCCAATCATATGACTTTCTTTACTACGCTGCTATGGGCTCTAGCCCCAGATCTTTTGTAGACCTAGCAACGCCCCTGGTGGAGATCAAATCAAACCATCAAAAAAAAGCGTTATTTGTTGGAAAAAAGGACAAACATTTTATTTGGGTATAGCGTCCCATGACCGTGCGACTGTCTGTTAAAATAACACAGTGCCGTATCACAAAAATTAGTCTGGTCATGAAGGGGGGTAAATCTTCCGGAGCTGAAGTAGTGAAGTTACAATATTAGTCAAATACATCCTGAGAGGTAAAGAGGGCACCCATAGCCCCCCTGATGAGGGGCACATAAAAGTGGCAAATAAGTATAATGGGAGGGGCCCATCCCTGTAACCCAATAATTGAGTACATTAAACACAATAATAAAAAAGAAAAAGAGTGGAAAAAGGAAAAAAGAAGGAAAGAAGGGAGGAGGGGACAGAGATGAATCTCGTAAGGATTCACCATAGAGATACAAAAGCATGGTAAGTAGGCTGCACGGTGGAGAAACGGAATAGGACCTAAGAGCTGTAACATCACTGGGGGAAGAGGGGTGGTGGTGACCTAGGGACCACGGCAGGGAAGTGTGTGTGTGTAAAACTGACCTTTTAGTGAGCATAAAGCCTCTCTCAGGTATTAAAGTGGTTGTAAATCCTTTACAACCACTTTATACTACAGGCAAGCCTATAATTAGGCTTACCTGTAGCTACACTGGATATCTCCTTTTGGTGATATAGTGTAGATTTGGTAAATATAAAGGAGATTGGACAACAAGACTGCATAGTGTATGGTCAGCATAAGGTTCTACTCACACTTATGTGTGTGTTAATGTAGTTGTATACCCTGAGTGGCATTACGATTGCTAATGCATCATAAAAAATGGTCATTTTTTAATTAATTGTAGGCATTTATATAGTGATGACAATAACATTTTACATACTCTACTTTCATGAATGGACTGGTGTCTTTATTCAGCCTTATCAACTATGTAACTATGTAACATCAGTCCCTCCTCTCAAGGAGCTTACCATCTAAGATCCCTATCTCACATGCATACATACATGCAGACACATACTAGGGCCAATTAACCTACCAGCAAATATTTGTAGTGTTGGAAGAAACCAGAGGAAACCGATATAAGTACAAGGAGAACATGCAAAACAAATCCCAGTGCTGCAAGGCAGAATTGCTAACCACTAAGCCATGTGATGAATGTCCCAGCAGCTGTTTTTTGTACAATGTAGACGTTGCACCTGCTTTAATAAATTCCCACTAAGGTTTCCTGTGTCGTGTTTATATGTAACAATTTATCATAGGGGTGTTTTTGGTTCTGAACACTCTCCAGCTAATCTTCTCTCGCTGTGGATAGTACTAGCACAGTAATAGATCGCATTGTCTTGCATAGTGACGTTGACGATGGTCAGAATACTTTTCTCAGTTTTCTCAGGAAAAATAGTAAATCTTTTATCTTCAAATGTCTTCTCCATTTGAGCTTTTTCCTGGTAACTTGTAAGTCCCATGAGCACAAGCTCTTTCCCCATCTTCTGTCTGTACCAAAGCTTTGTATATTTGCTGGTGTCACTATGCTCACATGTCAGCGATATACTGTCCAGAGGGCGAGCCACAAGTAACTTTGGTGTTTGGATAACATCATCAGCAAGAGAGACTGCTGGGAAAAAGATAACACTTTGTATGTCGTCGATGTATCTCAGTATTTTGTATGTAGGTGTGTATTTTAAAAAAAAGCAACAATTTATCAGTAATGCAGATGTGATGATCATAAATTGCTACTATTAAGCACTTTTCCTTTGTATTATATTAGACCAAGAGTGAAGACATTCATACTTTTTATAGCCAGCTATACATGATATTTAGGGTCAATCCATGTTTTTTGAAGATTTATACCTGGAAATAGAAATGTCCCTGGTACTAAAAAACAGGCCAATGATGCTGTGCACAATGGATTTAGTTCTTATCCTTAAAATGTATATAAAGGGAAAACAATTTACTTAGTTTTGGTTAGAAGAGCCATTCCCAAACAGTATTCTGAAGAGCCCTAGGGTTCCTTCAGAAGTTGCTATGGGTTCCTTGGGCTGTGGCTGATTGACCTAGCATCTGATGGTGTCTGCATAAGTCCGATTCCAATGCTGAATCAGTGCCATGACATTAATTTTTATCTGTCCCTAATGCTGATCATCACTGTAGAGGAGACATAAGGGCATTTCAGATTTCTCTTGATATTCCTAAGGGATATGTTAGTAAAAGCTTAGGGTATCTCCAAAAAAAAATTCAAAATAGAAGATACAAAAAAAAAAAATCTTTATTTCAAATGCTAATATTTGTAATTATAAAACCCATAATATTTGTAGACGTAGGACAACCTTGTATTAAAAAACATTTAAAATTAGCCAGCCACCCATCCAAGTTGACCCCTTATAACACTAGAAGCATTCTATCTGCATCCATATATAAAACAGATTCCAGAAGAATGTCCATATGGAGATCCCTCTAGAGTCCACATGCACAGTTAAATCTGTTGTTAGGTTTATTAATGAATGCCTCAAAGGAACTTCAAGAGTTATCCAGATAATTAGAACTGCAATATTCTTTTCCTTGTATCAATATCATTGAAGACATTCTTCTCCCTTGCTGTGCAGTATCAGCAATTAGAGATTATCTAATGACTTTCAAGCATAACTAGGTAAGAACTGTCAAAGTTTCATAATATATAACTAAAAGAAACTTCCAGAGCTTCCAGTATAATTAAACAACTGTCACTGTGACACTAAAAAGGGGGAACTCTTTTAAACCCCAGACAACCTAATGTAACACCCAACAGATATCTTAATTAAACATAAATAAATAAAAATAATACTTTGAGTCCATTGTAAGAAATCTCATATTTTTATATAAAATAATGTGAGATCTTTTGAAAGAAAGTTGTTTTTTTCTAGCATATTTTATTCTTTTAATCTATTAATTATATTTTATGACTCTATTAATAATAGTTTATTCTGTTAATCGTGTATTATATTTTATTCTATTAATCATTTATTATATTTTGTGTTCCTGGAATATATTTAAAATGTTGTTGAATTCACTGTGCAAAAATCATTCCAATCATTGCAGCCTGGACAATTAGACATCAGGATGATCTGTTTATCCATCAGACACAGAACTATACCATTCAGTTACCCCCACCTTTGGACATCTCGGTGGTCACAACATCCCTGCATTCATTTTTTTCTCCATACTCTGCCAGACCTATGTATGACTATGTCTGAATTATTCAAATCATGAAATTAAAAGTATTAAACAAAAATCTTACAATAAAATCTTAAGATAAAAGTATTTAAAAAAAGCATTTATAATAAGTTTTTGGAACTGCAATTTTGTAATTTGCATGTGTTTAAAAAAAGTGGTGGTAAAACACTTAATTATAATGTCTAAAGCTGCTCATAACCATTACAATATGATTGTATAACCTCTATGCAATCTCATTTAGACTTGTATAAAGATTGTAATATAAGGGCATTGTAAAATAATCAAAACAGTGTATCTAAAGCCCCCTTTTTTCTTCTTTTTTTTTTTTCATTGCTGTCTGAGTCCCCATTGGAAAGATTTACCCTCTCTATTTCTCTAGAAGACCATTGTCTTCAGGAGACAATTTTTAGCTGCCATCAGAAATTATTTGAGTGTAAGTCTTGTCAGGGCAACTCACTTTGGAGGGATTACTTCTCAATTTCTATTGTGAAAAAAATATTACAAATCCCACACTCCAGCAAAAATTTAAATTAATGTTCCACCCAGAATTAATAAACACAAAATCTGTGAAGCTACGGTATTTAATAAAACTTAAATATATGCAACATGCTCTTATTAATAGTGTGGTGGACAGCGCTGTTCACCACACTATTATTAAAAATGTATTGCACATTGATCTTGTTGTGTCTTCAGGAGAGGAAGTGATAGCAAATTTACACAAGGAGACAAAAAAAAATGACAGGGGTTCTACCCCTACCTTATTCTATTCAAAACTTAATACAAAAGATTTTGCTTTAGATATACTGTAATGCCCAACCCATCAAGTAACCAAACAATGTCAGACTCATCACCTTCCTTTTCACTGGACTGAGTTACTTACAAGGCTCATTGATTAAATATTTAATTGATTAATCAAAAAGAGCAAACAAACTGAATCCAAAATATGTAAGCTGATCAAACACACGTTTACAAAATTACTGTTCTATATTTGTTATTCTAGGCTGTTAAAAAATATTTTGCTACATTTTAACTTTAATACTTTGAGATTAATTTATTGACAAAATTACCTAATTTATGTTAAAAAAACCATAAAAATAATAATATTAATAATAACAATATTTATCATTATTATTATTACTATTATTATTACAATACACGTATTGTACAACACCATACAATACTACATATGTAACCAAGATTTGTGCAGTATTTTATCCCAATAATACATAGCTATAAAATAAGTTGTTACTTACAAGGCAAACAGCACAGGGGAAGGAGGAAATGTAAAATCCGTATCATTTTCCAGATTTGAAGCTTGTACTCTGAAGCCAAATATGAGCTGAAGTTTAGCAGGAAGTGACTGAATAATACAATGAATGGGAGTCATATATCACCTCACATTACAACTCCACCTATTAATTATTCAAAATAAGAATGTACTGTACCTAGGGATAAACATAGCAAGTGTGGAATATGGGATTGAATGAGATCTGCATTGGGATGCATATCACTTGTAAAAAATCTGTCATAGGAACGTTCTTCATTATTGGACTGCTCCAGGCCACCTGTTGAATGCAGTTGGCGACTGTAACATTACCTTACATTTGATCCTAGGAGGAAATGGCCTTTAGAACGTTCAACCAGAAGAGTTAAAGAACATTCAATAAATTGAGAAAATAGCCTAACACTAAGGGAGAAAAGCATTCTACCAGAAGAGGGAAGAGGAGGATCTAAGATCGCCAACGGGGGATTGCAGAAGAGGAGCTTCTGGGCCACTATGTGCTAAAGCATTGCGCAAAGAAGTTTACTACTTTCGAGCACCAGTATTCAGTACAATGATCACCATCACCAACGACCGCTATACCAGTTATTTTCCACTGAATCCATTACGTTCATCCAAATAATTCTATTGTTTTTTATATATCCCATGTCTGAATACCGGGGGAAGAAGGGTTCTCTATCTATTGTTATCCAGCATCCAGCCATCCCATGTGAGCAGGCATAATCCTGCACAAGCGCTAATGACTCTCTTTTTAACTAAAGGAGTCATTGGTATCTAGTAAGCAGATATCCATCTACCACTGTGGGGTATATCTAAATTCTTGGTGAAGTTTTCTCCATTTGTCTATATAGAGGAATCTACCTACATTGCAAGATCACCATTCATTCACTGTTTATTTTGTGCTTATCCATACATTGGGACTTTAATATCACTATTGTTGTTTCTACTAATGTGTGCCAATATTTTACACTTACTTTTACTAGTATAATTATGTTTTCACTTACTATATTTACTAGTATAATTATGTTTTCATGTCCACGAAAAGTTTTTCACATTGAGACTTAATTGTTTCACTGGTTTCCTTTTCTTTTACTGGTAACCATTAGCGCCCCCTATCTACCATCATATGATTAAATATACTTGTATATATTGTGACAGTGCAAGGCCTGTGAGTTCAAGTAATGGTCAAAAAAAAAATTACACAATATTCTCGGATTTGCAGTCTGAAAAGCTCCAGCATGTGTTTTGTGAGCAGAGAAATCATTGTTTTAAGTTTTCTCTGGGTTTGGTAGCCCTGGATTGGTGCCTGGAGTTTGAAGATTCTAAAAAGTTTTGGGTGGGACAAAACCTTCAATCCGGTTTGCAGGTTTTCCTGAAGTTCTATAGGTTGTGTTTGTTTCCAGGTGCACATACTCATTATAAACTAGGTCTGGTAAGTACTCAGGGCAGTTGCTGCCATTTGGAGAGAGAATCTCCTGATGTCCCCGAAGATAGAGGTGTGCTCCAGCCAGGATAGCGGTGTGCTCGAAGCTGACCTACTTGGGAGATGAGATCCTATGTTGGGGGGGACTTCCTGCTCATAGGACTGGGAAAGACAGGACAGCTATCTGGGTCTGGAGATATTGAGAAAGCTCAGGTGGCTAGCTAGTCCATAGAGGGGACTGGAGGGAGTCCTGTGTTCTTGAGAAGTAGGAGATCCTGGGGTTCTGGGAGAACCCTGTCCAGAGGGCAAGCTTGGGTTTGTACAGTGAGGGTGCTGCAAGCATAGGCTGAGTGAGCCTGAAGAGCTTATGATCTGGGAGACCAGAGAGAGCATTGGTGCTGCTGAAAGGAGAGCCAGGTGCCTCAGCATTTTCTATTGATGCTGTTTCTAAGTGAAGCCAAAAGCCCTGCTTGGGAAACCTTGTGTTGTGAAGGCTTTACGTTTTTTGTTTCAATAAAAGTGGGATGCTTTGCCCTTATACACAGTTTAGACTAACGTGGACCTGTCAGGAACCATGAATCAGACGAAGACAGAAAATGCAGTTAAAATCACACCTTTTAATATAATGGTAAACATGGTACAAATAATGGTACAAATAATAAACGTAGCCAAAGTATAACCAGGCTACGGTAGCCAAAGCGGGTAGTCAGAACAAGCCAGTAAATCTGGAAGCCAGAGATCAGTATAGTCGGAGGCAGCAGACAGAATCAGAAACCAGGAGGGACGTCAGCTAGGCAAGTCTTTAACAGGAACACAGCAGAAAGTCTCCAGATATGTCTGACCAAGGCGAAGGCACGGAAGAAATGAAGAAAGGTAACAGCGCTCTTTGCAGGGACAACTCAATCCATACACCAGATCCACTCAAAGGTGCCGAGGCTCGATGTGTCCCAACACACTCCAATGCAACAGTAATAAGGAGAGCCAGCAAAACTGTAATCCTTGAAGTGACGCGTTTTGGCAATAGCCTTAGTTGTAGCACTACGACTAAGGCTATTGCCAAAACGCGTCAGTTTACTGTTTTATTGTCACTCTGATGTACCAATAAACGACACTTCAAGGAATACAGTTTTGCCGGCTCTCCTTATTACGGAAGAAATGAACCAGGCAGTTTAAATAGCCAGAAGGTGCTGGCTTTAGACTGGTCTGAATAGCAGGAAATGATCACCAGGTGAGCTGCTGTGGAATGATGAGCATTGGCAATTAACCGACAGCTGAGCACTGAGAAGGGAGGGCTGAGAGCCCAGCCCTGACAGAACCACCTCTTCACCTCTGAACTAACCAACCCCCATAGCTTAAAAGGTCTCCCTTTTTTCAACTTTTTTTCTCGCAGTGCTGCTGTTTTCCTCCAGCTTCTTCAGACCCTTCATCTCTACATGGACCCCAGCTGTGGCTGTAGGCCATTATTCAGGGTTTGGCTTCCTAATAGTGATAGTGACAATGCAAAAAGTATGGACAAGGCCACTTAAAGTCTTCAATGAGAGCACATGTAAGAATGTGAAAACACAGATGAGCAATTGAGAGATATGGACAAAGCGTTGTCATCCTATAACAGAAAGTGCCTGAACAAGGATCTTACAAACCAAGGCATTACCGTATACAATTAGCAGTGACATCATCACTGCACTGCACATAATTTGTGCAGGAAGCAGAGCTCTGGGACTGACCCAGCAGGCTCCACTCACTACAGGCTGCCTGCAGAAAACTACAAGAGGAGGCGGAGACAAGACCAGTCACCCTTCACAAGGAGAGAGCAGCAGTGACTGGTCTTTATTACAGGAAGCTCCTGCTCAGAGGCAAGGTTTCACACTGGACTACTGTACAGATCTGGAAGAAATACACAAACCACTCCAAGATCCAAGGAAGAATACAAGTGCTGCTGTATTTAGACAACATGTGCTATCCTGGAGTTTAACTTAAAGTAGATTGAAAATGGATTCACCTCTAATTAAGTATGCACACTGAAATGTATCCCTTCAGTTGCATCAAGCAAGTCCTGGGTCATCTCCTCAGGAGGTAATGAAGCCAGAGGCTTAGCATAACTGCCAGGCAACTAGCAATTTGTAGAAGAAAAGGTCAGCTTGCATATTTTTCTTAGCACAGGTTTCCTTCAATAAAGTTACTTTGATTCCTTTAATAAAATGATGGAAGCACAACCTTATGCCTTCCACAGATGTATGCAAACATGCCAACAGTGTCCTAAGCTCTCAACCCATGTGATCACAAAACCAAATAAAGTGCCCCATAGATCCTTTGATGATCATCACATTGGCAGCTGTCATTAGTACAATACAGCCACTGCACCTGTCTTAATACATTGGTTTCCTGTGTCATATTAATTGTTACAGTATATCGGAAAGGAACCTTTTGCACATTCTATCTGTAATCTTTCCTCACTGTGGATAGAGCTGGCACAATAATAGAGTGCATTGTCTTCTACAGTGGCTTTGCTGATGACCAGAATACTTCTCTCAATACTCTCAGGATGAATGGTAATTCTTCCATCTTGAAATCCTTTTTCCATTAGTGCTTTATCTTTATGTGCGGTGTATCCTAAAAGCACAAGGTCCTTTCCCATCCTCTGTCGATACCAAAATTTTCGGTAGTGGCTGGAGTCATCATGTTCACACGTCAGCGATATATTGTCCATAGACTGAGCCAAGTGCAACTTTGGTGTCTGGATAACATTGGCAGCCAGTGAGACTGCTGGGACAAAAAGAACACTTTGCATGTCGTCAACCTATTCTGATATGTTAAACATTCATTACTACTAAACAAGCCAAAGCCTGAATACACAAATGTATACAACCTGCTCCCCACCCTGGGGTAGGGAGAGCAATATGTAAAAAATTATTGTCTGTTGTGTGTATGGTTGTGATTAACATAATGTAAACGTGTAAAAAAAAAAAAAAAATATGGAAATGTAAAAAATTACAAACCTATGCATATAGAAAAGAATACAATATTGCACATTAACCCATTCAGCCCCGGAAGGTTTACCCCCTTCATGACCAGGCCATTTTTTGCGCTACGGCACTGCGTTGTTTTAACTGACAATTGCAGGGTCGTACGACGCTGTACCCAAATAAAATTGATGTCCTTTTTTTCCCACAACTAGAGCTTTATTTTGGTGGTATTTTATCACCTCCAGCGGTTTTTATTTTTTGCGCTATAAACAAAAATAGGCCGACAATTTTTTTTTTTTTTTACATTATGCTTTAAAACATAGCCATTAAAAATATGTAAAAAAAAATCTAATTTATTAATCAAATTAGGCCAATATGTATTCTGCTACATATTTTTGGTAAAAAAAAAATCCCAATAAGCGTATATTGATTGATTTGCACAAACGTTATAGCGTTTACAATCTATGGGATATATTTATGGAATTTGTATTTATTTATTTTTAGCGGGACTGTGACATTGCGGCGGACAAATCAGACAGCTAACTGACACTTTTGACACTTTTTGGGTACAGTATCACTAAAACAGTGATCAGTGCTAAATAAAAATGCACTGTCACTGTACTAATGACACTGGCAGGGAAGGTCTTAACATCAGGGGCAATCAATGGGTTAAGTGTGCTCCTACTGAGCGCTTTCTAACTGTGGGAGAGACGCTTTGATGGGAGGAAGACAGAGATCTGTGTTTCTGCTTAGCAGAAACCCAGGATCTTAATTTTTCCCTTTCACAGAATGGCGGTCTGCCTTGTTTACCTAAGCAGGCCGCTGTTCTGTCTCTCCTGAGAATGATCAGCGGGTCCTGGCGGACATCACATCCACGTGACCCGTTAATTGGCTTCCACCGTGTCCAATCACAGCGGGATTGGGTCGCTGGCGGCGCGCACCCCAGACCCTGTTCACAAAATCACGTATAGGTACGTGATTTTGTGCAGGAGGGCCACCCTGCCACAGTATATCTGTGTGGGGCGGTCCTTAACAGGTTAAGAATCAAAAGATTCATTCAATGCCTCATCTCATTATCAAACAGCTATGTATAATTGACTTGATCATTTACAAGGCAAACAGCAGAAGTAAAAAGGGAAATGCAGAATCCCTATTATATTCAAGCTCAACGTTTAAAATCTGAAGTCAAATTCAGGTTGATAGCTGAAAAAGAAGTGACACTGCAGTAATCGGGAGTCACAAAGTATGACCTTGTACTCATGCAGCTCCACCTACAATTGTGCCCACTGCCTTCTAAATGTAGCGGTGACATCATCACTGTGCTGAACATAGCCTGAGCTGTAGGAGGGGCCCAGAAGACCCACCCACTACAGGCTGCCTGTAGAAAACTACAGGGGGCGTAGACAAGACCATTCACCCTGCACAGCGAGAGAGAGCAGCAGTGAGCGGTCTTTATTACAGGAAAAGTCTCACACTGGATTACTGCACAGGTCTGGAAGAAATACACAAAGCAAACCGAGATTCAAGGAAGAGTACACATGACTCTTATATACAGACAACATTAGCTTATCCCAGATCTAAGCTTTAAAGGCCAATATGATGCTTGTTACCAAGCTTATTGGCATTGGTTTTTTTTTTTTTGGAGGTAGGAGGGGGGTTGTGGGTCATGGCAATGGCAAGAAATATGCAACTAACTTTTGTTTTACGATTTTGGGCCAGTTTTCTTGATTATAAAAAACAGGAGATATCCATTACGATTTATCACCAAATGAAGGCCCAATTTATCCTGAAAAAATTGTGGTATAATTCACCTGGATACATTAAGTAGTTGCAATGATATAAACAGTTTTACTAACACATCTCAAAGTTGCAAAATTGCATTTAGGCATTAAATTTTGATTTCCTCTCAAGCATTAAAGGGTTAATGAGGTATTAATTACAGAGCTGCATTAACCTGTGTAACCTTTTATATATGCCTGGAGTTCTGCTTTTTTTTGCAAAATCTTCATTGAATTTTTCAAAATTATACAACAAAAATATCCAGATAAGAAAACAGAAAATTATAATAATAATAAAATAAATGGCATAAAATAAAAAAAAGAAAAGAAATGCCAGATAAAGAATAACCAACCATATTTCTGTTTAGTTTATCTGAGCTTTTTATAAACAGTCAAAATCAAAGACCAATGACCCTGCACATTGGTATATTATAATGACTTGGAATATCCAAGAATGAGGAATTTTTGTAACCATGGAGGAAGTGTGGTAGAGAAAGCATCTTTTTTACTCAGAAATTAGAATCTTGCTAGTATCAATAAAGGTTTTCTCAGTATACTGTATCTCTTAAAATAAAATGAATCCAATAAACCAACATAAGTGACTGCTATCTTAACTAATAGTAGATTGTGGATCAAAGCTGTGTAGTATTGTATAGTATTGAAGTTCTGCATTAATAAATAAGGAGATTTACTTAAAAAAAAAACACAATCCAAACAAGATGGGATAAGTTCTACACATGTAAGCAAACATACAGGCAAGGTCTCAAACCTTCAGGTCATGTGATCACAAACAAAATAAAATGCCATAGATCAAAGCACTGTCATTGATACAATACAGACACTGCACCTGCTCTAATAAGTTCCTACTAAGGTTTCCTGTGTCATATTTATATGTAATAATTTATCAGGGAGGCGTCTTCTGTTTCTGAACACTCTGTGGCTAATCTTCTCTCACTGTGGATACTACTAGCGCAGTAATAGAGAGCATTGTCTTCTGCGGTGACTTTGCTGATGATCAGAATACTTTTCTCAGTTTTCTCAGGATTAATGATAAATCTTCCATCTTCAAAATCTTGCTCCATTACAGCTTTTTCCTTGAATGCTGTATACCCCATTAATACAAGATCTCTCCCCATCTTCTGTCTGTACCAATACTTTCTGTTGTAGTTGGAGTCCTCATGTTCACATGTCAGCGATATATTGTCCATAGACTGAGCCATGTACAGCTATGGTGTCTGGATAACATCAGCAGCTAGCAAGACTGCTATTACAGAGAGAAAACTTTGTATGTCGTCAATATATCTGAGTTTTTATGCTGTACTGTAGTAATGTTTTATATATCTTTGCATGTTAATGTGAAGCATTAATGTGTAGTCTGAATTGTTCAAATCATCAGATAATTAAACTTATTTGATTTAGGAAAAAAACTTTATTTCAGCATTTCAGTATTTGGAACTGAAATTTTGTGATTTGCATGTGTTTAAAAAAGGGTTCTAAACCACTTAATGAATAAAGCTGCTCATAAACATTATGATCTTATTGTACAGCCACTATACAATCTCATTTAGACTTCCAAGAATTGTGCACTATGAGGGCATTGTAAAATAACTACAGTGTATCTAACGCCCATACTGTAGTACTATTATGTTTTTGGGGGGGTTTTGAAAAAGTGGTGAGTTAGAACACCTGTCAGGTTTTCATTGCTGTCTGAGTCCCCACCGGAGAGATTGACCCTCTCTATTTCTCATGATGACCATTGCCGAAGGGAAAGTCCAAAATGTTTACCTGCCCCCAGAAAAGGGCTCAAAGGAAATCTGGTGGGGACAACACTTTAAGAGAGGTTCTCCCTCACTTTGGAGAGATTTCTTCTCAATTGCTGTTGCAAAAAAGCAATTACAAACTCCATGCTCCTAACAAAATTAAAATGATGCTCCACCATAACTAAAAAATACAAAATTAGTGCTATTTAAGGTAACCTAAGTAAAACATGCAATGCACTCTCCGCACTATTAATAAAGTGTATTTTGCAGTGAGTCCTATTGTTAATATATATGGATTAGAAAGTAATGGCACCTTTCCACAATGGGACACAGACAGCAAAAAAAAAAAAAACCCAATACATCACATAAATAAACAATGTCAGACTCATCACTTTCCTTTTCACCAGACATGTACTCCACATATACTGATTTCTAAATCATTTAATTGTCTTAAAATGTAAAATGCAAAAATGTGTCATCTGATCTACCTCGTGCAAAAGTAAGTCTACATAATTAGTACTGAGTAAGACTAAATGTGTGTATATTTATATATTATATTATATATTTCTTTAAGGACTGTGCTATGATTGTTGTCTTATTTTTTTATTCTTAGTTCAGTTTCCTTGATTTCTTTATAGACTTTTAAATGGTAATTAGATTACAAATCCTGCTTCTGATGCATTGTGACTTATCTTTTTTTTACTCGATTTGCACCTTATATGGTCGTATTTCCTTTTTTTTTCTTTTTTTTTTTTTTTGTATTCTACTTTGTATAGTTAATTTTTTGATTCTTGAATTGAGACGTAACAAGTAGACATATATTTTTGATATCTTACTTAAATTAAGATATATATATATTTTAATACTACAGATTTTACGTATATCTGTTATATTTATGTATTACAACTGTTACCACTCATGTTCATTTTAACTTCAAAGACATGCTGGTAGGTTAATCAGATCCTGTCTAAATTGGCCCTAGTATATGTATGAATGTTTGTTAGGGACCTTAGGTTGTAAGCTCATTGAGGGTAGGGACTGATGTGAATGTACAATGTATATGTAAAGCGCTGTGTAAATTGACGGCGCTATATAAGTACCTGAAATAAATTTTAAAAATTTAAAACAGTATAATACTTTTAGATTACTTTGTAACAGAATAATCTATTGTATTGTAATAATAATAATAATAATTATTATTTTTATTATTTATGAAGCTCATACATCACCATACAAGACTACACATATAACTAAGATTTATGCACTGTCTTATCCCATTAATACATAGCTATACATAAAACTTATCACTTACAAGGCAAACAGCAGAGGGGAAGGAGGAAATGTAAAATCCGTATCATTTTCCAGATTTGAAGCTTGTACTCTGGAGCTGAACCTGAGTTAAAGTTTTAGCTAACAGGAAGTGACACTGAATGATACAATGAATGGGAGTCTCATATCACCCTACAGTACAACTCCACCTATGAATTATAAAAAATAAGAATGTACCTAAGGGAAAACATTTATCTGCAGGTAATTCTTTATTATAATTTCACTATAATCATGTCATATATATTGCAACACTAGTTTAAAATGTTTGCAGGACAGCCTGTTCTGTTGAAAAACAACAGACTTACTGGCTGGATCACCAGGTGAAAATAAAAGAAAGCCTAAAAAAGAAAACAGCCATCATCACCAGCGCCGTGCATGTCTCCCCTCACTTCTGGGTCTCGCTGGCTTTGCTGGGGCACGCAGAGCCATTGGCTCCCAGTGCTGTCAATCAAAGCCAGTGACGAGGGAGCAGAGGGTGATGCCAAGTCACACTACACGTGTCAATGGACGCTGCAGAGGGACTCGGGTGTGAGCATGCACGAGTGCCCCCATGGGAAGTGGCTTCCCATGGGGGACACTGGCGAGAGAGGAGGGGCCAGGAGCACCGGCGGGGGACCCAAAAAGTGGAGGTTCTCGGCCACTCTGTGTGATTACATTGCACAGAGTAGGTAAGTATAGACATGTTTGTTTTTTTGTTTTGTTTTTTTGAAAGTATACCTTTACAATCCCTTTAAGTGTGCAATAGTAGAGATTTGGGACCAATTTCAGTTAGCAACTGTTTTTTTTTTTTTAATTAGGTGTTTTTTTTTTTCCTTTTACAATTGTTTGCCTGTAAAAGTATTCATACACCACAGCTAACAGTTGCTGTCAATCACTTTGTTTTGAAGCAATACTCTTGAAGCTTTTTATATGTCTACTACCATCAACAGGACTAGGGCCATCTTAAGAGCATTATAGGCCCCCGGGCAATACAGTGCACTGGGGCCCTGTCTACACAATCACCCACGAGAATAAAAATGCAAATGATCAAAAAGGCTATATTTATTAGTACTTCCAACAAAATCAGTGTTTAAACATTAACACAACGTTTGGACAATATAACACGAGTTTGATGGGCACTGTGGCTGCATTTAATGGGCACAGTGGCAGCATTTTATGGGCACAGTGGCAGCTTTGATGGGCACAGTGGCTGTGTTTGATGGGCACAGACAGTGGCTGTGTGTGATGCACAACTTGAACGTACTTAAGTAGACAGTGTTAGACTTACTTGAGGCCGTCGGCCTGGTGTAGTACAGTGTGTCACTCACAGCAGCAAGGAAGTGCCAGCTATCAAGGGCCGTCTTTCCGCTCCGCTCCCTCTCCCTGCTGTCTGAAGAACATGGCAGAGGTGGGCGGAGCTTGTTCACTAGCAGCTGGGGCAGCCGCGGCGAGCTATGAATGCTGGGGCAGCCGCGGCCTCTGACTGACGTCACTGGTTGCTAGCTAGACGCCGAGCGGCTGGCGATTCTAGCAAGTGAGCAACCAGTGCAGTCAGTCAACTTAAGAAGCAGATTGCAGCACTGAGGATCGGCCCTGGATGGGGCCCTCCAGACAAGTGGGGCCCCCGGGCAACTGCCCAGCGTGCCCAGTGGAAAAAACTGCCCTGAACAGAACCAGCTATTAAATTTACCACTTGCCGACAAGCCATCTACTGTGGCAGATCGGTATGTTTCTGCGAATCGCATACGTCGGCCCTTTAAACAGCTCTATCAGGCACACGTACTTGCTGCACGGCGGGCACGAGAGCCAGAACGGGGATGTGTGTGTTTAAAGTAGGAACAGCGATCTAGCTTCTCCTCTAATAAGTCAAATCCCCATACAGTTAGAAACACCTAGCAGGAAACACATTTAACCCCTTGATCGCACCCTAGTGTTACCCCTTCCCTACCAGTGACATTTACACAGTAATCAGTGCATTTTTATAGCACTGATGTATAAATGTCAACGGTCCCAAAAATGTGTCAAAAGTGTCTGATCTGTCCGCCGCAATGTCGCAGTCCCGCTAAAAATCGCAGATTGCCACCATTACTAGTAAAAAGAAAAATAATTAAAATGCTATAAAACCTATCCCCTATTTTGTAGACGTTATAACTTTTGCAAAAACCCATCAATATACGCTTATTGCGTTTTTTTTAACAAAAATATGTTGAAGAATATATATCAGCCTAAACTGATGAAGAAATTTATTTATTTTTTTTGGATATTTATTATAGCAAATAGTATAAAATATTTTTTTTTTTCTTCAAAATTGCCGCTCTTTTTTTGTTTATAGCGCAAAAAATAAAAACTGCAGAGGTGATCAAATACCACCAAAAGAAAGCTCTATTTGTGGGGAAAAAAAGGACATCAATTTTGATTGGGTACAGCATCGCACGACCGCGCAATTGTCAGTTAAAGCGACGCAGTGCTGTATTGCAAAAATCGGCCTGGTCATTAAGGGGGAAATTCTTCCAGTCCTTAAGTGGTGAATATCTACTTTTTTTTTATCCATGTTTGATTTTGCTTTTAGCTTCCATTATTTATGGTTTTATATACAGCACATTTCATCTCATGTATGGTTTCTAACAGTTAGAAACATTTCATCCTACAAAAAGTGCTTGGATTAAAAGTTTTCCAATCCTTTGTATGGTGGCTCTAATTCAGTTTTTTTTTTTTTTCAGGTTTTTTTTTTTTGCTTTATTCTCACCTAGTAATCCTGCAAACAACACTTTCTGTCCCTGGGTGGGGATCTATAGATTGTATCTATGAAGGTAGCCATGGTTGTCACCTTAGGATTCTCCCTGATATGGACGGCAAACATCCGTATTTCTTCATCTTCTTTTCAGAGCAATCGGTAGTTTATAAAGCTGCAGCGTAATACAGTACCATATTACAATAATGTACAGTATTACATTTACACGTTTAATTACATACACGTTTAATTACCCTTTAATTACTGTTTCACAATTGCATATATAACTTCGGAAGGTCTCATAAGGGAATTATTGTAATAATATTTTATAAATTAGCTCAGCAGCAAAATATCTCTGGAAGTTATCTTAAAATGTAAATATCTACGGCATATACATAGGCTGCCCTATTCTGTTCTTGGAATGATAATTTTTCTGTTGAAGCACAGCGGGTATTATAGCTTATTTCTGTTTAATCAGATGAGTACAAATGAAACCGTGTTGTTTCAGTCCCCGCAATTACAGGCACAGTGGCAGCAGTGACCGACCGGTCTTTATTAGAGTGTAACAGAAGGTAATGTTACTGGCTCTGCAGGACTCCTGTTCATCCACAAGATGGCAGCAGCAGGTGTGCTTTTTAGCTGTAATTGACATTAGGCTGCAACATTCTGGGAGATGTAGTCTGGAGGGAGTACAGAATCATTGCCATCACTGGGAAATGAACTACATTACCCAGTGATACCTGAGAGCAGGAGGAGTCTTATGAATAGAAAACCCCTTGAAGGAGAGAGGGCAGCTGGGAAAAGTACCAACTGGAGAGCGGCTGAAAGGAAGAGGTGTTGTTCTGTTCTGTGTCTCACTGGGAGCAGAAGATGCTGGTTAGCTGTAATATGCTGAACAATGTTGTCCCAGGAGGGTGGTCTGAGCTAGGCTGGGCTGCTAAATTAAACAAAATCCAAAAATGGCATAGCGCAACTAACACATATAGTCTTTATGGACACATCCATGTCTTTACGGACCTTGCTTTGTGCACTGGTCCAAATTATTGGGTGGAGGGGGGATTATGGTGTGAGGTTGTTTTTCAGGGGTTGGGCTTGGCCTCTTAGTTCCAGTGAAGGGAACTCTTAAGGCGTCAGCATACTAAGACATTTTGGACAATTTCATGCTCCCAACTTTGTGGGAACAGTTTGGGGATGTTCCAACATCACTGCGCACCAGTGCACAAAGCAAGGTCCATAAAGACATGGATGAGCACGTTTGGGATGGAGGAATTTGACTGGCCTGCAGACCTCAACCCGACAGAACACCTTTGGGATGAATTAGATTGGAGACTGCGAACCAGACCTTCTCATCCAATATCAGTGCCTGACCTCACAAATGCACTTCTGGAAGAATGGTCAAACATTCCCATAGACACACTGCTAAACCTTGTGGACAGCCTTCCCAGAAGAGTTGAAGCTGTTATAGTTGCAAAGGGTGGGCCAACTCAATATTGAACCCTACGGACTAAAACTTGGGTGCCATTAAAGTTTATGTGCGTGTAAAGGCAGGTGTCCCAATACTTTTGACAATATAGTGTAACTTAAAGTCCATAAATAAATGTTACTGCCAATCACCACTGCGACAAACGTGAAGAATTATAAGAATTCTCTACTAAACCCCAATAAAATGTTGTGCCATGTGTGCATTCACCACGCGTAATGATTAAATGCTCACCTCCTGCTTTGACCTCATAAGGAATTGGGAGGTAAAAAAAGCACTTTACATCACCCTTTGGGTTGTTTCAGAAACCTGGTTGTCCACACTGCTTCACTCCACTCCACACACAGCTCATACATATATTATATGAAGGCACATACAAAAATTCCCAGCTCACTTACCAGCCAGCCTGCAACAAACCCAGTAGGCTCTGTCTAACAGTTCACGTTAAAAACAATGGGTTTAGATTGCACATGTTTGCAAATACATGCGTAAGCTGAAGAGGCTATGTCATGGCACCCCAGTGTACTGCAGTCCTAACTATAATTTGAGAGTTGCCAAAGTTGGAGCAGATATATATTAATGGATAGATTATTTTAAAGGCAGGTATGCCTGGAGGGAGCCCACCCATCCTTAAAGGTACAGGGATGCACTGGACACCCAGCAATAACACAATGGCAGGAAAGGTATCCAGTGCGCCCCTGCACCAAATTACCAACAATACAAACAAATGGCAACTACCCCAATCTATAACTGGCCTTTACAGCAAGGAGCACATGGAAGGGTAACGGATGTCAAAAAACAAACAAAAATTCCCAGCTCACTTACCAGCCAGCAACAAACTGAATTGACGCTGTCTAAAAGTTTACATTGAAAACAAGGGGTTTAGTGTCCATTATTATACTGTATATGTGTTTCAACTTTGGAAACTCAAATTATAGAGTTAGGACACTGAGGTGCCATGATCTGGCCTCTGCAGCATGTGCATGTATTTGCAAATGTGTGCAAAAAAAAAAAAAAAATCTTATTTTTAACCTAAAATGTTAGACAGGGTCTATTCAGTTTTTTGCAGGCTGGCTGGTAAGTGAGCTTGGATTTTTTGTTTGATTTTTTAACTGTACAGCCAGCTCCTGTACTCTTTCTACTCTTAAATGGAGAAAAATATACCTTATATCTTTTTCTCCTAGCCACAGGAGAAAATGAAAAAATAAATGAATATTAATGATAATAATAATAATAATAATAATAAATATAAAAGACCTAGATCTATGTTAGTGCCAAGGTCATGCTCAAAGGTCAGGGTCAGGGCTAAAGGCCAGAATGAAGGATTTAAAAAAAAATGTTATTTAGTGTTAGCGTTTTAGGTAACAATAAGTCATATTTCAATTGCACATTCCTAGAGTGGGCAAGAGGTAAATGGGTGCTGTAGGAACTATCAGCTGGAGACTGGCAACACCATACATCAAAGCATGAATTGTTAGCACACCTTGGCTCCCCAGAATAATGTCCAAGCATTTATTAACCACTTCAGCCCCGGAAGGATTTTCCCCCTTAATGACCAGGCCCTTTTTTGCGATTCGGCACTGCGTTGCTTTAACTGACTTGCGCGATCATGCGACACCGTAGCCAAACAAAATTTTTGTCCTTTTTTTCCCCTCAAATAGAACTTTCTTTTGGTGGTATTTGATCACCTGTGGTTTTTATTTTTTGCGCTATAAACAAAAAAGACTGACAATTTTGAAAAAAAAAAACATTATTTTTTACTTTTTGCCATAATAAATACCCCCAATTAAAAAAAAAAAAATTCTTTATCAGTTTAGGGCAATATGTATCCTTCTACATATTTTTGTTTAAAAAAATCGCAATAAGTGTAGATTGATTGGTTTGCGCAAAAGTTATAGCGTCTACAAAATAGGGAATAGATTAATGGCATTTTTATTATTATTTTTTTTTTTTTACTAGTAATGGAAGTGATCTGCGATTTTTAACAGGACTGCAACATTGCGGCAGACAGATCGGACACTTTTTTTATTCTTTTTTTTTTTGGACCAGTGACATTTATACAGCAATCAGAGCTAAAAATAGCCACTGATTACTGTATAAATGTCACTGGCAGGGAAGGGGTTACCACTAGGGGGTGATCAAGGGGTTAACTGTGTTCCCTTAGTGTGTTCTAACTGTAGGGGGTATGGGATACCTAGTACATGACAGAGATCGCTGTTCCCGATGACTGGGAACAGAAGATCTCTGACATATCACTAGACAGAATGGGGAATTGCCTTGTTTACATAGGCAGTTCCCCCGTTCTGCCTCTGTACACACCGATCGCGGGTCGCCGACAGACATCGAGTCTGTGGGACCTGCGGGCACACTCCAACGGAGCGTGCCCGCTAGCCTTCCTCCACAGACCGACGTACACCTACGGCGGTTTGCGCAGGAGAGCCGACCTGCCACAGTATAATGATGGCGGCTGGTCGGCAAGAGGTTAAAGTGATCACATCACAGCAGTAAAGTACAACATTTCAGGGCCATGCAGGACACCTTTGTCAGGCATGTGGTAAGTGCATAATGCAGTGCAAGAACATTAAAGTGTAACCCGCCAATCAAACCAGCAATTTAGGGAGCCCCCCTGACCTCTGATGTCATAGGAAGTCATCAACCCACCAAAAGTACTGGAAAAATCAATATTAAATACCCCTGCCTATTCCAAAGTCACATATATGGAAATCAAAATAATAAAAGTGGACACTGGGTAATAGATATTGCATGTACTTACAACCATATATATAATGCACAACACCCATTGGGACACATTTGTCAGATAAGCCCGATTGGAGAGGTGCGTGAACATCCACTAAGTCTGGCATCACCGTTTCTAGGTGACTGGACTGTTGCCCAATAGGAACCTGATGTGTTGTTTGCGAATGTGTGCTGTGGCCACCTGCACCAAGGCAACCAAGGACACCAGATGGCTGGGCCAGCAGTGCCGTGGTAACCCAAGACATCAGGGCAAAAAAAAAAGCTAAATAAAAAGTGAGGGAAATCTGTGTAAAGGGACTTCTGACTGGCCAGGTGGTGGCACCAGAATGTACAAGTCCCCACCCATCTTCTGCTTGGATAGGACAGTGATCCACTGACGGTAGTTAGGAGTCTTCGCCATATTGTTCCCACTTCTTGCCATAGGCTTTCCCACAACATGCCTGGGAATTAGCCTTTATATTCTTGAAGAAAGGAATGCCCACACCAGAAAGATGTTTTCTGCACTTTACTCATGTTCTTCAAAGATGGCCGTATCACATCACATAGACATACTGACAGGTGTTTTTGGCATACATCGCCATACACAAAAGTGGGCAAGCTGTTGCAGCCATTATGAAAGCTGAACATTGCACATCACTGATAAGTCATGACATCTTCCGATAGCATCTGCTCTCTTCTCTCCTTGGGAGCACCACAGTGTTGGGACCCGTCTCCCTACATACTAGGTTTTCTAGCATTCTGCTCTATTCAAACTGAGATTTACAACATGAAGTGTTCTGCTCTGTCTGCCGAGATTAACAAGGTGCCTTCTGTATCATACCAGTCTCTCTCTCTCTATGTCCCACTACATAGCTCTACCCAGCCAGGTAAACTCCCAGATGTTACTAGCACTCCTAGGTGTACTTGTACTCATGTCAGAGAACACTTAGCCTGGCCAAAAAAAGGCCTTTTCCATCCCACTCACAGTCCACTTAGACCACAATTCAATTCAAGGTGACTACAGCTGGTTCATCTGGGTGTTAAACTACCAAACTTGTGCTTTAGCCCTGTTTGGTGCCTTGCAATATGAATACATACACATACCTCTGGGATGTTTGGCTCCCATGCCCAATCTCACTAGGGCTCCTCCCACCCTGTCATAGATATGGGCATTTGCCTCACTGATTACACAACTACAGGAACACTTTGTTTTAAAAGGGGACATAACACCCAATTACAACATTATATTGGGAAAGAGCCACTTAGTGTCAGACTAGCTAACTGCACCTGCTTACATTCACATGGTGGCAAAAGCAAGGGGGGGGGGGGGGTGTAGGGGGGGGCAAAAAGAAAGAAGTGATTTTACACAGAAGGAAGTGTGCAATGAGACAGAAAGTGGGGAGAAGAAATTAAAAACACTAGAAAAACATAGAAAAGATAAAGGACTAAAAATAGGAGTAAATAGGAGAAAGAACAGAGGATAAACTTACAAAGGTGCACAATAACAGCAAGAAGGGACACAAACAACAAGACGGTGGGTCATGGTAATGGCAAAAATATTTTATATATTTTTTTAAATAATTAAAAAAAATAAAAATTAAAAATTAATATTTTTAATTTTATTTACTAGGCATTAAGGGGTTAATATTGTGTTAATTGCAGAGCTGCATTAACGTGTGCCTTTTATATCAAGCTGGAGTTTTGCTTTAATAAATAAGGAGATATATTTTAACACGCAATGCAAACAAGATGGGACACTTTCCACACATGCAAACAAACAGGCAACAACCCGAACCTTTGAGTCATGTGATCACAAACAAAATAAAATGCCATAGATCAAAGCACTGTCATTTATACTATACAGACACTGCACCTGCTTTAATAAAATCCCACTAAGGTTTTCTGTGTCACCCTAAAAATGGCTGTGACATGTTCAGAAAGAATACTGCTTTAATAAATAAGGAAATTTAAAATGCAAACAAGATGGAACACTTTCCACACATGTATGCAACCATAGAGGTAACTTCCTAAACCTTCATGTCATGTGATATCCCAACCACAACACTACCTGCTTGGAGTTTGCATGTTCTCCCTGTGCCTGCGTGGGTTTCCTCCGAGTACTCCGGTTTCCTCCTACACTCCAAAGACATGCTGGTAGGTTAATTGGATCCTGTCTAAATTGTCCCTAGTATGTATGAATGTGAGTTAGGGACCTTAGATTGTAAGCTCCTTGAGGGTAGGGACTGATGTGAATGTACAATATATATGTAAAGCGCTGCGTAAATTGACAGCGCTATATAAGTACCTGAAATAAATAAAACTAAATAAATGTGATCACAAACAAAATAAAATCTCTTAGATCAAAGCACTGCCATTGATACAATACAGACACTGCACCTGCTTTAATAAATTCCCACTAACGTTTCCTGTGTCATATTTATATGTAACAATTTATCAGTGAGGCCTCTTTTGTTTCTGAACACTCTCCAGCTGTTCTTCTCTCACTGTGGAAACTGCTAGCACACTAATAGAGAGCATTGTCTTCTGCAGTGATTTTGCTGATGATCAGAATACTTTTCTCAGTTTTCTCAGGATGAATGATGAATCTTTCATCTTTAAAATCTTTCTCCATTTCGGCTTTTTCCTTGTATGACGTGTATCCCATTAACACAAGCTCTTTCCCCATCTTCTGTCTGTACCAATACTTTCTATTGTAGTTGGAGTCCTCATGTTCACATATTAGTGATATATTGTCCATAGACTGAGCCATGTACAACTTTGGTGTCTGGATAACATCGGCAGCCAGCGAGACTACTGGGACAGAGAGAGAACACTTTGTATGTCGTCAACGTATCTGAATTCCTATTGCACTACTGTAGTTATTTTTTGATATATCTTTGTATATTAATGTGTAGCAACACAAAATTTTGAAAAACATAAATTAAAATCTATCAATATCAATGGCTGGTAATTAGTAAGTACTTTTTTCTTTGTAATCTTTAACATCATGTTTAAAAAGAGCTGAATACCATAGCTGCCTATTGCCATTGATCTTATGGTTTTTAAGCTTTGCACTGGAAGTTGTTTTTCTCTGTAGTTTTGGCTTTTGCCATTAATAGGTGAAGAACAGAATTAAAATCAACTTTTCATGCAAGTTTGATTTGTTTTTGTTTAATGGGCTTTCGCCCATACAGTACTTATGGCAGAAAAATACTTAAAGCGGCGTTCCACTCAAAAGTATGCTTCCTCCCCCCCTCCAGTGTACATTTGGTACCTATCAGAGGGGAACAGGGACCTGTTTTTGACAAGTCCCCCTCCCCTCTTCCGGGAGATGGGCCCCTTCCCCACTTCTGGGAGTTCGCCCCCCTCCTCTTTCCCCCGCCGCCGCCGGGCCAATTAGAAAGTGCATCATGCTTCACGCATGTGCAGTAGGGAACCAGCGGTGAAGCCGAAAGGAATGGTGGCAGCAGCACCCTGGAGCCGATCCAAAGATCGGCTGGGGTGCCGACATCGTGGGCTCCCTGGACAGGTAAGTGCCCTAATATTAAAAGTCAGCAGCTACAGTATTTGTAGCTGCTGACATTTAATTTTTTTCACCCAGGCTGGATCTCTTTTACAGTTTCATCATACAAGTGATATAGCTACAGGGTTTGTATAGGTAATGTAACTAAAAGTTTAGTGTCCAGTTCTGGAGACCTCACTTACAAAAAGATATTGATAAGATACAAGTCCAGAGTCAGGCAACAAAAATTATGAAGGGTATGAGGGATAAAACATATCAATTGAGACTTCAGGAACTTAATATGTATAGTCTAGAGGAAAGCCAGGAAAGGGGTAATATGATTGAAACCTTTAGATACATGAAGGGTGTGAATATTAGTAGTGAAGCTTCAGGAGGGCAGGGATTTCAACATGAAGCTTAAGAACACAGGGACGTCCCCTTAAAGGAGTTGTATAGTCTCATGGTTATACTGCAGCTGCCCCCCATAGCTCCCCTTTTTCTCACCTGAACCTGATCGTTCCAGCGACGAGCATGAGCCCAGCAGCTCCCGCCGCTGTCTCTGTCCTCACTGGATAGATTGATAGCAGCAGAAGCCATTGGCTCACGCTGCTGTCAATCAAATCCAGTGACATTGGAGCCAGGGGCAGGACCGAGTCCTGCTGTCTGTGTCAATGGACGCAGCAGTGGGACTTGGGAGCACCCCCACACGGGTACCCCTATGGAAAGCGGCTCTCCGTGGGGGCACCCGATGAAGAGGAGGAGCCAGGAGAGCCATCGGGGGACCCCAGAAAAGGAGGATTGAGGCCGCTCTCTGCAAAACCCTTGCACAGAGCAGGTAAGTATGACATGTTTGTTATTTAAAAAGAAAAAACCTTTACAATCACTTTAAACTAACAGGAGGAAAGTTGAAAATGAATATTAGAAATTTTAGAAAGTACTATTTTACCAAAAGAGTAGTTGATGCTTGGAATAGAGTTCCAGCAGAAGTAGAGAGTCGGTCAACAATAAGTGGATTCGGACATGCTTGGGTCAAGCATAGCCCTATACTCAGACAAAAAGGCTAACCTCTTGACGCCAAGCGAGCGTGAATATGTAGCAGATGGGCGTGCAATACTGCAAAAAGTGAACAGTGCCGAGAGCTCCCACTACAGGTACCAGTAGCTAATGGAAAGCTCTTGATAGCTGCTTGCGATTGAGAGCTTTCTGATCAAACACAGCACTAGAACCTTTAAGCCGACCCGGCAGCACTATGCCGTAGGATTACTTTAGGATACATCCTCCAACTGAGTCACCAGGCCCCTCTCTAGACCAGCACTCTGCATGATCCTTCCATGACGGGTCCTTCCCTGGGATCTTCTCAGTTGTCCAGCTTCTTCACATAGGACAGATAGCCCAGGACCATTCCCTTGCCGCTGTGGTAGGCCCCAGACAGGCTTCTGGGCCCACCCACACGTTGCAGCAACGTGGGCCTCCCGGTTGGAGGACCATGAGTTAGTACTCCTAGCACATACCTGTCGGCCAGGAGGGCCAGCAGGGCCAACAGGTGGAACTAAACAAACCCTAAAACATGGCGTCTGTCCCATAAATACCCTCTCCCAGAATGCAACTCCGAGAACCACCTCCACCGAGTTATCTCCGGGACAGAGGAGCACTCATACGCTTCAATGTGTTGCCTTTCCAACACCGACCCATGGTGACAACGACACCCACAGGCACAGTGTGAAACTACATGCAACTCAGCCAAGCTGGAACAGAGGCAAATCTGACTATGTATGAACAGATAACCAACTAAATTTACCTATCAGCAGTAGACTGAAAATCTACCAGCGCTACACACAGTTTTAACCAACTGAAGAAAGTGACAATATTGCAACAAATAAAATCATCAAATAAATATACTACCCTGTTAAAAAATGGGGGGTGTGACCTATCCACTGACTTATAAAGAATGCACCAACATGCCTCCATCCCAATTGGGTGATAAATGAAGATAGAGGAGAAAAGCGGGACTTTACGTGAGGCATGTTGGTGGAGATGTAGACTGAATAGTATATGCTAAAGTATGTTATCTAGGATGTGTCCTATACATAGTTGTGTTCACAAAGGGTGAACCAAATATAAATAGTATAAAAAGATTTTTTATTTGCATAGGTCCTAGAACCATATACAGTCATGAAAAAACATCATATGCAACATTTAGGCATGCAGTAGACAGTATATTTTGAAAGACATAATAAAGACACTGGTTGTACAATTTACAACAGAGAATAAATGCAATATATGCTGGATAAATATGTGCATCGATAGTTATTAACTCAACGCGTTTCTTGGCTTGTAACCAATCATCAGGAGTCCGATGCAATTTAAGCTGCATTGAAACAATAAACGTATATTAATATGTGGGCAGATATGTAGGAGAAAAATGCAAAAGAAGTTCCAATTGGCCATCGTACTCACAGACAGTGTCTTGGTCCATGATAACCTAAATCCTAGAGTGCAGCAATGATCCGGGTCTATAAAGTCTTCCCCGGGGTTGAGGCAGGAAGCTCACCCCAGGAGGTCCTCGGCGACAGCCACCAGGATGACCAGGGTACACATAGGGGCCGCCAGGCAGGGACAAACAATGAAGCCACAAAACCCTGGAATAGCTGTGAAAAATGAAATAAGTGTTTGAGCATGGGACAGCCGTGAAGAAATGGGTAAGGTGAAAAAATCAAAAAGTAGGTGAATGTGGATTATAGACCGGAGCCCAAAGGAACACAGAAGGAGAGATAGGGAAGTGTGTGAAGGAAATAAGGGAGAGAATGTGTGTTGAACAGGGGGGCAGAAGAGCCAAAGTGGAGAAGTGCAACGAAGTTACCTGTGTATTGAGAGTGATGGGCTCAGCCGATTGCCACAAATCCCTAGCGAACCTACATGCACCCGGCCTGGGGCCGCCATTATATGCCGCGGACCAGGGGCGTGCACCTGCCAACGTCATCTGCTGGTGTAATTACGCACTAGGGGAGGGACAGACAGCCCGGACATAAAGGCGGCCGCCTCCCATCCTAGCAGCGCAAAAGCCAGAGAGTGGTATGCCACTAATTCCCGCAGAGCGGCGGCACCTGGCGCCGCGTGCGGGGCGTGGGAAAATGACGCCGATGCGCCAAGGTCAAGGCCCGCCCCCGTCACATGACAGGACGGGTGACAGGTCAAGAGCTGGGCGCATCGCAACCCCGGGTATAGGACCAGACAGACCACAACACCAACTGCACTCAGGGAATAGTAGGATAAAGATGTATGTATCAGTATTCGAAAATAATAAAAAATGGATTAATGAAAGAAAAAAACAGAGAACGGAAAGGAAGAGAAAAAAATGGGGGGAAAAGGGAGGAAAATAAGGAAGTTTAGAAGGAAAAAAAAAATGGCACAGTAATAAAATACACATTCTTTGCACTGAATAAATCAAAATACAAAAAAGTGTGAAAGGTATAAACTTTAGTCCTGAATTGAATCAGCATAATATTGACTAAAGATACACAAAAAACAAAAACAAAAACTTCAGCCCTGAATTAAATCAGTATTTATCTGACTGAAGGGAGAACAGAAACTTTAGCCCTGAATTTAATCAGTATTATCTGACTAAAGAAGAATAAAAAATAAATAATTGAAAAATGAATAAAAAGGGGGGGAAAAGAAAGTTTCAGGGGTATTAAAAAATAAAAAATGGAGAAATTATTTATTCAAAGTTTTTTACAGTAAATAAATATTATGTAAAGGAGTATATATATAAATTATAAAAATAGTATACCACTCTTGCACTGAAAATATTTCAATAGACAAAGGGGGGGACCATAGGTCTCAATCTATTATAAATTACTCTAGAAAAAAGGAACACAACATATGAAAATTGAAAAAAGTAAAACATAAAACGGAGTATGAATAAGATGGAGTAAATTGCAAAGGATATGTATAGACTTGATAGGTGGAATTAGGTCACAGGAAATAGGTGTTTGCCACCCTGGTGTTAAGTGTTAAAAAATGGGGGGTGTGACCTATCCACTGACTTATAAAGAATGCACCAACATGCCTCCATCCCAATTGGGTGATAAATGAAGATAGAGGAGAAAAGCGGGACTTTACGTGAGGCATGTTGGTGGAGATGTAGACTGAATAGTATATGCTAAAGTATGTTATCTAGGATGTGTCCTATACATAGTTGTGTTCACAAAGGGTGAACCAAATATAAATAGTATAAAAAGATTTTTTATTTGCATAGGTCCTAGAACCATATACAGTCATGAAAAAACATCATATGCAACATTTAGGCATGCAGTAGACAGTATATTTTGAAAGACATAATAAAGACACTGGTTGTACAATTTACAACAGAGAATAAATGCAATATATGCTGGATAAATATGTGCATCGATAGTTATTAACTCAACGCGTTTCTTGGCTTGTAACCAATCATCAGGAGTCCGATGCAATTTAAGCTGCATTGAAACAATAAACGTATATTAATATGTGGGCAGATATGTAGGAGAAAAATGCAAAAGAAGTTCCAATTGGCCATCGTACTCACAGACAGTGTCTTGGTCCATGATAACCTAAATCCTAGAGTGCAGCAATGATCCGGGTCTATAAAGTCTTCCCCGGGGTTGAGGCAGGAAGCTCACCCCAGGAGGTCCTCGGCGACAGCCACCAGGATGACCAGGGTACACATAGGGGCCGCCAGGCAGGGACAAACAATGAAGCCACAAAACCCTGGAATAGCTGTGAAAAATGAAATAAGTGTTTGAGCATGGGACAGCCGTGAAGAAATGGGTAAGGTGAAAAAATCAAAAAGTAGGTGAATGTGGATTATAGACCGGAGCCCAAAGGAACACAGAAGGAGAGATAGGGAAGTGTGTGAAGGAAATAAGGGAGAGAATGTGTGTTGAACAGGGGGGCAGAAGAGCCAAAGTGGAGAAGTGCAACGAAGTTACCTGTGTATTGAGAGTGATGGGCTCGGCCGATTGCCACAAATCCCTAGCGAACCTACATGCACCCGGCCTGGGGCCGCCATTATATGCCGCGGACCAGGGGCGTGCACCTGCCAACGTCATCTGCTGGTGTAATTACGCACTAGGGGAGGGACAGACAGCCCGGACATAAAGGCGGCCGCCTCCCATCCTAGCAGCGCAAAAGCCAGAGAGTGGTATGCCACTAATTCCCGCAGAGCGGCGGCACCTGGCGCCGCGTGCGGGGCGTGGGAAAATGACGCCGATGCGCCAAGGTCAAGGCCCGCCCCCGTCACATGACAGGACGGGTGACAGGTCAAGAGCTGGGCGCATCGCAACCCCGGGTATAGGACCAGACAGACCACAACACCAACTGCACTCAGGGAATAGTAGGATAAAGATGTATGTATCAGTATTCGAAAATAATAAAAAATGGATTAATGAAAGAAAAAAACAGAGAACGGAAAGGAAGAGAAAAAAATGGGGGGAAAAGGGAGGAAAATAAGGAAGTTTAGAAGGAAAAAAAAAAAAAAAACTTTATAGACCCGGATCATTGCTGCACTCTAGGATTTAGGTTATCATGGACCAAGACACTGTCTGTGAGTACGATGGCCAATTGGAACTTCTTTTGCATTTTTCTCCTACATATCTGCCCACATATTAATATACGTTTATTGTTTCAATGCAGCTTAAATTGCATCGGACTCCTGATGATTGGTTACAAGCCAAGAAACGCGTTGAGTTAATAACTATCGATGCACATATTTATCCAGCATATATTGCATTTATTCTCTGTTGTAAATTGTACAACCAGTGTCTTTATTATGTCTTTCAAAATATACTGTCTACTGCATGCCTAAATGTTGCATATGATGTTTTTTCATGACTGTATATGGTTCTAGGACCTATGCAAATAAAAAATCTTTTTATACTATTTATATTTGGTTCACCCTTTGTGAACACAACTATGTATAGGACACATCCTAGATAACATACTTTAGCATATACTAAATATACTACCCTGTTTCCCCGACAATAAGAGCTAGCGTGATTGTCAGTGATGGCTGCAATATAAGCCCTACCCCCCAAATAAGCCTTACCCTGTTTCCCCGAAAATAAGCCCTACCCTGAAAATAAGACCTACAAGGACTTTAACTAGGGCTCATTTGGGAGGTAGGGCTTATATTGCAGCCATCACCGACAATCACGCTAGGTCTTATTTTAGGGGAAACAGGGTAGTTTAAAAAATGCTACTGTGCATCCATGCGATAAATAGCTATGCAAAAAGTATATATAGTGTCCATAGGATCATATATAATAGATCCACTAAAAAATATAAAGAGAAAGTGCTTCTGTGTGCATATGTGACATCCAATGGTGTCAGTTCAAAGGTGCTTTAAAGTCCATGCAATTTGGAGACTGCTGTGTGGATAATCCAAAGCAAGCTGCAGTGATCACACTCAGGTGCTCCCCCCTAGGTAATAGGCACTCATCTCAGAGAGTGTGACTTTGCACTTAAGCTCAGTCAATAGACGCCTTTGAACCACCTCTGGGGCTCAGCAGTTTTAACCAGACTCCTGGATCCGTCAGCGCAATACCTTGGTTCAGTAAAAAAAGGACCGGATGGTGTAATATAGTTTGAACAGTTTATTAATCACAAATAAACGCCCCTGTGGGGTATTCACATAGACAGGCGCATCAGTGCGCCACACTACATCGGGCAAAAAACGTCTAAAATACTGGACCGGTATCGGGATGGTATGGGGATCCTTCCTGACAGATCACCTGCTTCACTTCAGGGACAGGACGGAGCGCATTTGGGAGAGCAGCGTATGTATTCATTTTGAGATCGTTGCATGGTTGTGTCCAAATTGTTAATTGCAAGGTATGGGTTATACTAAAGGTGCTATTTTAAACTTCTTCTAGAAAATGTTGTGCTACTATAATACAGTAATAGCAAATTTAGAGCAAAATTACAAACACACATGAACCTATATGAACTTTACACAATCATACAATATTGAACATCAAGAATTAAGATCCATGGTCTTATCCCATCTGTAAAGAGTGATAAATGAATTCTTCAAGCTCAACGCTAGAAATGTAACATATAATATAAATAATAATTAAAATAATTCTGCGCTACCCAAACAGCAAGCAGCTAACACAGCTAGTAGGATATAAGCAAAAACAAAATAACACAAGGTAGTGTAGCGCTAATAAAGAACCATATGTTGTATGATATGAAAAGCATATTGCTTTTCATATCATACAACATATGGTTCTTTATTAGCGCTACACTACCTTCTGTTACAACGCTAGAAATGTGAAGACAAGTTTAGGCTGATAGCTGAACAGGAAGTGACAATGAATGCTACAGTAATTGGGAGTCACATAATAACACCTTACACATGCACAGCTCCGCCTGCAATCTATGAAAAATAGTAAAGTACTGCAGACAAAAGCTGCTTTAGAATTTGTCAGTAATAGGGGTACTGTAATTTACTAAAGGCAAATAGGCTTTTCACTTTGCAAGGAAAGTTGCACTTTATGAGGGAAATTATTCCTTAGTTCAGTGAATGTGGTTAATTTTGCAAAGAATAAAAAACCAATCACATGCAAGGAAAATTTAACAAAATAAAAACCAAAAACAGTCTTTTTCTTTCATGGGATGGTGGAAGTCAGCAGAGTTTCACCTCATTCAGTAAGCTCTGGGGATAATTCCCTTGCAAAGGACAAATTCTCTAGCAAAGTGAACAGCCTATTTGCCTTTAACCACTTAAGGACCGGAAGGATTTGCCCCCTTAATGACTAGGCCATTTTTTGCGATACGGCACTGCATCACTTTAATTGACAATTGTGCAGTGGTGCAACATTATACCCAAACAAAATGTATGTATTTTTTCCCACAAATAGAGCTTTCTTTTGGTGGTATTTGATCACTTCCTGCTTTTTTTTATTTTTTGCGTTATAAACAAAAAAAGACAGACAATTTTGAAACAAAAACAATATTTTTTACTTTTTGCTATAATAAATATCCAAAATAAATGTAAAAAAAAAATGTCTTGATCAGTTTAGGCCAGGGGTGTCCAAACTTTTTTCAAAGAGGGCCAGATTTGATGAAGTGAACATGCGTGAGGGCCGACCATTTTGACTGACATTCTTTGAACCATTAAAATTCGGTCTAAGTGTGTTTGTCTGAGCACTAATATACTACCCAACAAGAATTATCTTGCCTTTGATGCTGTGTGTGGTGAAGAGATGAGATCGGGCGTGTTTTTTGGATATTTATAACATATTTATCGGCGTATCCATATTTAATCGGCGTATAACACAGAGGGAAGTTTCAGGAAAAAATGTAAATTTTAAATAAAGAACTATCAATGCAGCCTAATTAGTGCCCATCTGCAGCCCCACCATTGCAATGAATGCAGCATCCTCATTGCCATGAATGCAGCACCCCCATTGCCATGAATTCAGCACCCCCATTGCCATGAATGAAGACTCACCATTGCCATGAATGCAGCATCTCCATTGCCATGAATGCCGCATCCCCATTGCCATGAATGCAGCGTCTTAATTGCCATGAATGCCGCATCCCCATTGCCATGAATGCAGCACCCCCATTGCCATGAATGCAGCACCCCCATTGCCATGGATGAAGACTCACCATTGCCATGAATGCAGCATCTCCATTGCCATGAATGCCGCATCCCCATTGCCATGAATGCAGCATCCCCATTGCCATGAATGCAGCACCCCATTTCCATGAATGCGGACTCACCATTGCCATCAGTGCAGCCTGATCTATGCCCATCGGCAGCCTTGGAGGGGACAGGGAGGGGAGGCATGACGAGTGCCCACAGATTACATACAGAAGAATCTCTTGTTTTCTCGGCGGCCTCTTTAATACAAAGTCCTGCCTCCTATGATAGAAAGAACAGTCGTCCAACGGCAGCCCAGGAGACGGGACTTCCTATTACAGAGGCCACCGTGTAATCAGGAAATTCTCACTGTATGTATGGCACTCGTCCCGCCCCCTCGCTGTCCCCTCCGAGGCAGCCAGCAATGCTCTGCAATACCCTGCCATACCCTGCCGATACTCTGCCAATACCCTGCTAATATATTATTACAGTGGGGGAGATGACGTGGATATTACAGTGGGGGAGATGACGTGGATATTACAGTGGGGGAGATGACGTGGATATTACAGTGGGGGAGATGATGTGGATATTACAGTGGGGGAGATGACATGGATATTACAGTGGGGGGGATTCTTTTTTGTTGATCCAAAAATGATCGGAACCCTGTCTCCTGATCCGAGGAACGATCCGAACCGTGAGTTTATTGATCCGTTGCACCCCTAGAGTCGACCTGCCACAGTATAATGGCAGCGGCTGGTCGGCAAGTGGTTATTAACTCAAACCCATAGGAGTTGATTTATTAAAAGCGGAGAGTGCATAATCTGATGCAGCTGTGCATGGTAGCCAATTAGCTTCTAACTTCAGCTTATAAAGTTAAAAAAATGGAAACTGATTGGTTTCTATGCACAGCAGCACTGAAAGGGGTTGTAAACCCTCATTTTTTTTTTAAATAAAAATAACAAACATGCCTATACTTACCTGCTCTGTGCAATCATTTTGCACACAGCACCCCCAATCTTCTTCTCCAGGCCCCTCCTCTTCATCAGGTGCCCTCACGGAAAGCTGCTTTCCCTGGGGGCACCCGTGCGGGCGCGCTCCCGAGTCCTGCTGCTGCATCAATTTGACACAGACAGCGGGACTCGGCCCCGCCCCCTTCTCCCATGTCACTGGCCAATGGCTCTTGCTGATATCCATCTGTCCAATGAGGAGAGAGACAGAGGCTGGAGCTGCTGCGCTCAACCACATCGCTGGATCAGATCAGGCTCAGGTAAGAAAAGGGGGGGGGGGGGGGTCGGGGGGAGTCTGAAGGTTTTTCACCTTAACGCATAGAATGCATTAAGGTGAAAAAACCTTGAGGCTTCACAACTACTTGAATTTTGCACTGTCCAGTTTTAGTAAATCAACCTCATAGTGTCATGCATGTGGGTTTCAAGGCTGGAAGATATTTACTAAAGAGCAAAAAATGAAAGAGGGGTTGGGAATGCAATTATATGTGTATGCAATTTCAGCACCATGAATGGCTAAATATGTTGCGGATTTTACCCCCCTTATGACCATGCCATACTCAGTCCTGATGCAAGCAGTGGGCTGGCTCTTGGGAGGAGTTATGCAAATATCAAAATAGCTTAATGGGTGGGTGTCAGTCAGTCTGGGGGGGTGGGTGTTCCTAGACAGGTTGTATTTGAATGCAGACAACCCTAGGTGACAACGAGCCTCCATAATTGAAAGAACTGAAATTCATTGAATAAAAGGGGCAGGCCAGGCTGGGGAGAAAAAGGCTAGATGAAGCTGGATATCCGCCAGCCAGGAAATTAGACAGGCTCTATCTAACTTGCTACAGCTTCACATTATGAGAAGCTCACAGTGTGCAGTGATATCAGAGTAAACTATTTCAGTACATGAGATGATCCTGTAAAACTGTTCAAGACTAAAGAGAAGGTTGGAGTTCAGCTTCAATTATCAGGAAGTGGTATATTCTTATGAGCACATTCCATATCATCTATCAGGAAGCCTTGTGGTTTATTTTATAACCGGCTCCATATGTCTCTGTATAGAGGGGAGAGGAGGGGGTCTTGGTGGCCCTAGTTCTGTACAGTGTTGCTCCCTTGCTGTCTCACTGTGTATGCTGCTAGCACAGTAATAGATAGCGTTGTCTTGGATGGACACATTGGACACTTCCAGAATGCTCTCCGTGTCCGTTTTACGGTTGATCTTAAAGTTTCTCCCCTCAAAGTCTTTTTCCATAGTAAGCTGTTCCCTGTAGCTGTATCCAATTAATATAATCGGATCTCCAGATCTCATCTGACGGTACCAGAATTTCCTAGGGAAGTTACTGTCATCATGAACACATTTCAGTTGCACTTTTTCCCCTGCGGTTGGCAAGACCAGACGGGGAGTTTGGATGACATCTACTGCAAGGCTTACACCTAGTGGACAGGCAACAAAAAGGATTACAAGACTTTAACGTATTTCATAATATTTGTAGTCTTATACAGTGATTCACAACCACTGGGCCATAGCCCACTGCCCCCCTTCTCCACATGCAGATACCTTAACCTTTCAAAGTGCCAATCAACCTCACATAGTGGTCCATAGTACCCTCAGGCCCCCCGAAAGCCCTCAGCCTCCACAGCGCCCCCCAACTTTCCAGTCCAGAGTGCCCCCCAGCCTGTTGCAGAACCATCTGCCCCCATAGTGCCCCCCAACCCCCATAGTAGCCCACAATGCTCACAGGCCCCGTGAGAGTCTTCAGCCTCCACAGTGACCCCAACCTTCCAAAGTGCCTTTCAGCTTGCTGCAGAACCACCAGCCTCCATAGTTTCCCCCAACCTCCCATAGTAGCCCACAGTGCTCCCAGGTCCCCTGAGAGCCCTCAGCCTCCACAGTACCCCCCAACCTTCCAGAATGCAACTTATAATGGGACTGTGATAGTCTGACACTAACTGACACTGGGTGGGAATTGACTAACTAACACTGACATCACCAGTGACAGTAATTCAGTGATATTACTATAGACCAGGGATAGGCAACCTTAAAGAGGTGGAGATCTACCCGAACATAGAAGTCAAAGATCACCGGGCACAGTGCTGCCTCCTTACACCTGATTTAAACCTCTAATTATCATACTACCGTGTCGCAAACACATGCATTGAATGGCAATCATGGGTTTAAATCAGGTGGTGAGGAGGCAACATATCGCCTCCTCACCACCTGTCATACATACTGGGACCACTTTTCAGAGGTCCAAGGGGTTAAAGCAGGTCAAGACTGAAGAAATGGCTGCACTACAAGGTCCTTCAAAATTCTTATTTAACTGCATGCCGACCAGTGCCGCAGAACTGTGGCAGAATGGCATGGCTGGGCGAAACGATATTATGTAACGTCACTTCGCCCTGCGGCCGCCGGGCTCCCGCGATCGCCGCTGAGACACAGAGAACCGGGAACTGTGTGTGTAAACACACAGTTTCCGGTTCTCTGAGGGGAGAACAGACAGATCATCTGTTCATACAGAGTATGAACAGCGATCTGTTATCTTCCCTGCACAGTCCCCATCCCCCTTCCGTTAGAACACAAACTAAGACACACTTAACCTCTTCACTGCCCCTAGTGGTAACCCCTTCACTGCCAGTGACATTTTTACAGTAATCAATGCATTTTTATTCGCACTGATCGCTGTATTAATGCCAATGGTCCCAAAAATGTGTCAAAATTGTCCGACGTGTCCACCATAATGTCCCAGTCACGATAAAAATTGCAGATCGCCGACATTACTAGTAAAAAAAAAAATTAATAATAAAAATGCTATAAATTTGTCCCCTATTTTGTAGAAGTTATAACCTTTGCGCAAACCAATAAATATACGCTTATTGCGATTTTTTTTACCAAAAATATGTAGAAGAATACATATCGGCCTAAACTGAGGAAAAAATTTTTTTATATATATTTTTGGGGGATATTTATTATAGCAAAAAGTAAAAAATGCGTTTTTTTTCATAATTGTCACTCTTTATCATTTATAGCGCAAAAAATAAAAACCGCAGAGGTGATCAAATACCACCAAAAGAAAGCTCTATTTGTAGGGAAAAAAGGACGTGAATTTTGTTTGGGTGCAACGTCGCACTACCGTGCAATTGTCAGTTCAAGCGACGCAGTGCAAGTACAAGCGGTTAAAGTGGAGGGCCACCCTAAAATAAAAAATAGCAAGAAAAATCCTAAAAAAATAAAAAAAAAACATTTGGGAAAAATTTTTTTTTTAAACTTACCTGAACCCTAGTTGCTAGGCAGTCTTCCTAATCTGCCTCTTAATATTCCGCAGCGTGTTCTGCTCCTCGGTGAGCGGCCGCGTCGCCTTCTGGGAACTGTGTGTTCCCAGAAAACCACGGGGCCATTCACAGAGCGCTCCACTGCCTGTTTCCCTTAGTTAGGATGGCGGTGCCGGGACCGGAGAGCCGAGGGACGGGTCGGCCTCGGGCGGCCGACATCGCGGGCACCCAGGACAGGTAAGTGTACTTATTTAAAGTCAGCAGCTACAGTGTTTGAAGCTGCTGACTTTTAAAAAAAAAATTTCCTGGCCGGAATCCCGCTTTAATAAACGAACGTCCCGTGTTACAAACAGTTCAAATGTACCATTTGAACTGTTTGTAACACTTGGGATGTTTGTTTATTAAACAAGAACTTTGATGGATCTTGGAGTGCAGCCATTTCTTAAGTGTTGATCGTGTGCGGAGGCGAGCCGAGGTGGGCACCCGTGATATCATTAGGCTTCCTGTCTCACCTGGAGCAGCGAGTTCTTTTGTTTGGTTAAAGCAGGTTGTGAGAAAGCAACACAATGCTGCCTGCTTTAACCCCTTGTTTGCTGTACTGGACAAGGTTGTAGGGCACTTGTAGATGACATACCTAAATGAACCCATATGAAGCAACGATAAAATAATACAATAATGTATATTAATAATTAAGATTTATTCAGTGTCTCATCCAACGCTGTATCCTGGCCTAGGCCGACAAGGCACAGGCCTAGGGCAGCACTTTGCAAGGGGGCAGCCGGCTTGCGTTACACTGTTATGCAGTGTACACACGATCGGACATTCCGACAACAAAATCCTGGAATTATTTCCGACGGATGTTGGCTCAAACTTGTCTTGCATACACACGGTCACACAAATGTTGTCGGAAATTCCGAACGTCAAGAACGCGGTGACGTACAACACGTACTACGAGCCGAGAAAAATGAAGTTCAATAGCCAGTGCTGCTCTTCTGCTTGATTCCGAGCATGTGTGGAATTTTGTGCATTGAGAGGGGTGCATGCTGAACATGTTACATGTTAAAAACGGCTGTAACATGTTCAGAAATTTGAACTTAGCCATTAACTTGTGCCTTTTTATATCTGCCTAGAGTTCTGCTTTGATAAATAAGGACATTTATTTATGCAAACAAGATGGAATACTTTCCACAAATGTATGCAATCATAGAGGAAACACCCCAAACCTTCATGTCATGTGATCACAAACAAAATAGATCAAAGCACTGCCATTGATACAATACAGACACTGCACCTGCTTTAATAAATTCCAACTAACGCTTCCTGTGTCATATTTATATGTAACAATTTATCAGGGAAGTGGTTCTTAACACTCTGTGGCTAATCTTCTCTCGCTGTGGATACTACTAGCGCAGTAATAGAGAGCATTGTCTTCTGTAGTGACTTTGCTGATGATCAGAATACTTTTCTCAGTTTTTTCAGGATGAATGATAAATCTTCCATCTCCAAAATCTTTCTCCATTGCAGGTTTTTCCTTGAATGTTGTGAAGCCTATTAATACAAGGTTTCTCCCCATCTTCTGTCTGTACCAATACTTGTTATCGAAGTTGGAGTCCTCATGTGTACATGTCAGTGATATATTGTCCATAGACTGAGCCATGTACAGCTTTGGTGTCTGGATAACATCAGCAGCCAGCGAGACTGCTGGGACAGAAAAAATACTTTGTATGTCGTCAACGTATCTGAGTTTTTATGCGCATCTATATTCATTTTTACAACATATGTTATAAGTATATGTTATATTAACATATGTTATATGTTATAAGTATAGCAACGCAGAATTTTGAAAATCACACAGTTTAAAATCTATGAATATCTATGGTTGGTAATTTGTAAATACTTTCTCCTTTGTAATGTTTAGCATTGTGTGAAAAATTATCTGCATACCATAGCTACTAAATGCCATTGACCTTCTGGTTTTGAAGCTTTTCCCTGGAAATTATTGTCCTCTACATTTTTGGCTCATGCCATTACCAGACCAAGAATGGAATTAAAATCCACTTTTTTATGCAAAGTTTTATTCCTTTTTTATTTAATGAACTTTCACCCATTCTTATGGAATTAAAAAAAACTTTCATCATCTAATTGATATTACTGAAGGTTTGGTGGGTAAAGTATATTTATAGCTGATGCCACAAAAGTGTGTAAATGGGTTGATATCCCAGGAGGGGTCTTTAGCATCGAACATGATTTGGCATGGATTTTTGATGGAAGATTGGTCAAAGCAGTGGAAAATAAGGCACCTAAGGAATAGGATCCATTGATAGAGTACAATATTGGGGGTACAGTACTGGTCAGCACTAAAGAGGTAAAACATTTGAGGGTATATATTGATTGCAAAAAGAGAAAGCTGGCAGTGGGAAAAGCGAATACAATTCTGAAGTGTATCACTAGAGGGCTCACCACGAGGAGGAAGGAGGTCCTGATTCCTCTATATAGATCTTTGTATCACTAGATGGGGTCACCAGCAGTAGGAAGGAGGTCCTTATTCCTCTATGTAGATCTTTAGGTATCAGTAGAGGGATCACAAGCAGTAGGAAGGAGGTCCTGATTCCATCATGAAGATCTTTAGTTATCACTAGAGGAGTCACCAGCAAAAGGAAGGAGGTCCTAATTCTTCTATATAGATCTTTATATCACTAGAGGGGTCACCAGTAGGAGGAAGGAGGACTTGATTATTCTATATAGATCTTTATTTATCACTAGAGGGATCATCAGTTGAAGGAAGGAGGTCTTGATTATCCTATATAGATATTTAGTTAGTTAAAATATCGTGTCCAGTTCTGGAGGCCTCACTTACAAAAAGATATTGATAAGACCATGAGAGACTACAGGAACTTAATATGTACAGTCTGGTAAAACGAAGGAAAAGGGGAGACATGACTACAACCTTTAGATACATAAAGAGTATGAACAGGGTTCAGGAGGGAAGTATTTTCAAAATGTAGCTTAGATCAAGAACTCAGGACCATGATCTTAAGCTAGCAGGGGGTTCGGGTTCAGGATGGTAGGATTTTCAATATGAAGCTAAAACCAAAAACACAGGGACATGACTTCAAACTAGCAGGAGAAAAGTTCATAACGAATCTTAGAAAGTATTGTTTTACCAAAAGGGTAGTTGATGCTTGGAATAGACTTCCAGCAGATGTAGTGAGTCAGTCAACAACAAGTAGATTCAAACATGCTGGAGAAAAACCATAGATCTATACTCTGGTAGAAAAAAAAATAAAAACAACACAAAAAAATGGGACTAAGTTGACTTTTTTCTGCTGTCATGCTTCTATATTTCTATGTTAGAAAGTACCTGGATTGTATCTTATTTAAAATACCACAATTGTAACTCGTGGCCTATGAAGGGTCCTTTTTATATATTTATGATAATTGTTACACTTTATTTCCCCTCACTTTCTTCTATTCTGTACCCGCATATGCTTTGATTTTTATATGCAAAAAATAATAATAAAAATATATTCAACCTAAAATACCAAAACTGCTTATATTATATTATAAGATCCTGTGCAGGAATATTATAATCATTTTTATACCACTTTAGCTCAGCATACCAGTACCCCTGTATATTTTTTCAGCCTGATATGCATTGCTCATAGCATGGTATGGTGGTCAGATCCTTTTTGTCCTATGTATGTCCATACATGGTGAGATTTGATCATTGATAATCACCAGGTGTACTAAAGGGCACTATTTCAAACGTCTACTAGAACATTTTGTGCTATTTTAATACTGTATTAGCAACTTTAGAGTAAATTTACAATCACACATGAACCCATATTAACTATATACATACAACATTGCACAAGATTAAAAATTAGAGGAATGTAGAAAAAATATATAAAATAGAAGGATTAAAGTACATGCAGTATCTTTTCTCATCAATACACAGTTACAAATGAATTTTTTCACTTACAAGGCAAGAAGCAGATGGATAGGAGGAAATGCAGAATCCGTATCATATTCAAGCTCAATGATTGTAAGCTGAACACAAAGACTGATAGCTGAACAGGAAATGACACTGAATATCACAGAAGTTGGAGTCACATAATAACACATTACACAGGCACAGCTCCACCTACAATTTATGAAAAATAGTAAAGGATGTTGCTTAGAATTTTCCAGCCATATGGGCTGATTTACTCAAGGTGAATAGGCTGTCTGCTTTGCAAGGGAAATTGCAATTTGCAAGGGAGTTTGCCCCAGAGTTTAGTGAATTTGTTAAAATTCTACTTTGCAATGAATACCCAATCTCATACAAGGATAATATAACAGCATTTTTCTTGCACATGATTGGATGATGTAAGTCAGCATAGCTACACCTCATTCACTAAGTGCAGGTCAAATTCCCATGAAAAGTGAAACTTTCCTAAAAGGAAACCTTGGACCTGTAAATCCACTCTCTGTCTCCCACAATACTGCAGAGGTTTAGGTCTCCCAAATATTTCTGCTTACTATCATGCTGCACACCTTGCACATTTACCAAAATACCATGTAATCAAAGAAATTCCTTTATGGGTAACATTTGAATCTATTGACTGTGACCCTATTTCAGTATTTAACATGTTATGGTTAAGACCAACTGATCGTACTTTTCAGCCCCCACCCCCCCTTGCAATTTCACTCCCCACTTGCTCTGAGACATACAATAAATAGCAGCTAGACTTAAAATCAGTTTACTGTATCAGATCAGGCAGCAATTGCGATTGGTTGCCAGCAGTTACAGCATATCATTACTGCTTACTGACTGGTTGCTAGAGGTTACAGCACACATTACGGCTCACTGATTAGTTGCTAGAGGTTACAGCAAATGATTTCTGCTTGTTAATTGGTTGATAGAGATTACTGTACAGTAATACAGCTCACTGATTGGTTGCTAGAGGTTACAGCACATCATCTCCTCACTGCAGGGGGACATGATATACATATGAATGCCGCCTTTATTTACATATCAATGTTGCCAGCCGCAGCTAATTACTTATGAATGTTGCCGCTATTTACATATGAATGGTGGTTATCTACCTGTGAACACAGGGTCTGCAGGGGAGTCATCTGTACACAACAATAGGGCAGAGGCGGGCAGCATGCGTACCAGCACTTCACACTGAGATATTGGGACACAGCACGGGACTAAATCTATAAGGGAAAAGGGAATTTAAACTGGGATAGTTAGCAAGTATGAGGCAGCTGCTTTGGGCCCCACAACAATGACAGGGCCCAGGGCAGCTGCCCCTTTTGCCCTACCTTAACCACTTAAGGACCAGCCTCGTTTTGGAATTTAGGTGTTTACATGTTTAAAACAGGTTTTTTTGCTAGAAAATTACCGAGAACCCCCAAACATTATATATAGTTTTTTTTCTAACACCCTAGAGAATAAAATGGCGGTCATTGCAATACTTTTTTTCACACCGTATTTGCGCTGCGGTCTTACAAGTGCACTTTTTTTGGAAAAAATTCACTTTTTTGAATAAAAAAATAAAACAACAGTAAAGTTAGCCCAATTTTTTTATATTGTGAAAGATAATATTACACCGAGTAAATTGATACCTAACATGTCACGCTTCAAAATTGCGCCCGCTCGCAGAATGGCGTCAAACTTTTACCCTCAAAAATCTCCATAGGCGACATTTAAAAAAAAATCTACAGGTTGCATGTTTTGCGTCTAGGGCTATAATCATTGCTCTCGCTCTAATGATTGTGGCGATACCTCACATGTGTAGTTTGACCACCGTTTTCATATGCGGGCGCTACTCATGTATGCGTTCGCTTCTGCGCGCAAGCTCATCAGGACGGGAGGTTTTAAAAACATTTTTTTTTAATTATTTATTTTACATGATTTTATTTATTTTTACACTGTTTAAAAAAAAATTGTGTCACTTTTATTCCTATTACAGGGAATGTAAACATCCGTTTAGAAAAATATCCGTAATAGAAAAAAAGCATGACAGATCTCATATTAAGATATGAGATCTGGGGTCAAAAAGACCCCAGATCTCATATTTACACTAAAATTCAATAAAAAAAAAAAAAAATTAATTTAAAAAAATGACATTGAAAAAAATGTGCCTTTAAGACGTATGGGCGGAAGTGATGTTTTGACGTCGCTTCCGCCCTGCAGTGTCATGGAGACGAGTGGGCGCCATCTTAGCCTCACTCGTCTCCAGGCACAGAAAGGAGACAGACGCGATTGCCTCTGCCGCTACCGACGGCTCCGGTAAGCAGCGGAGGGCACCAGATCGCGACAGGAGGGGGGCCCCTCTCCCGCAACCGATAAAAGTGATCTTGCGGCAAATCTGCCGCAGAGACCACTTTTATCTGAAAGCCGACTGCCGCACGGAAACGGGGATACTGGGGTTATGGCAGCTAGCTGCTGCCATAACAACGATATCCGCCGCCAAACTTTGGACGTACATTGGCGTGCGGCAGTCGGCAAGTGGTTAAAGACGGCCCTGGTACTTTTATTCGCAATCCTATCACAAAACATTCTTTATCCATCTGGGACAGATTCAAAACTTCTCCAGGCCTTCAATCTTCTAATTTCCTGCTCCTTTCTTTTGTTAAAAATTCCGCTTTTTACCCAGCTTGGATCGCTCCTAATTCTTTCAAAGCATGGACTACAGATAATTTATCCCGTTTATATCATTTGGTATCTGCCTCCTCCATACATTATTTTCCTACTTTTTGTGATATATTTGGACTTCCTCATTTGGAACTGTTCCGATATTTGCGAATCAAAAATTTTTTTAAACCTTATCTTAATTCCAACTGCCAACTATCCCAGGCGTTTTGAACGCATATGCATTTCTGACCTTCATGCTAGAGGACTCGTTTCCTTTCTCTATAAGCAAATTTTAGCTAGTACTAACACTGGTCCCCTCAAATATGTCTCCAAATGGGAACTAGACCTTACTCGCTCATTTAATGCTACTAAATTGTCTAGCATATGGTCCGCCACTAAGTCTGCTTCTTTTAATGTTGTTGCTGTGGAAACTAACTTTTAAGTGCTAACCCGTAGGTATTTGGTTCCTGTTAGAATATTGAAATATGCTTCTGATTACCCTGGAGCTTCATATTTAGTGGGAATGCCCAACTGCTCAAAAATTCTGGAAGGCAGTTTTTGACTTAAGACTCGTACACACGATTGGATTTTCGGCAGGGAATTGTGTGATGACAGACTGTTTGCCTAAAATCCAACCGTTAGTACGCTCCATCAGACAATTGTTGTCCAACTTTCCGCCAACAAATGTTGGATGGCAGGCTAGTAAATTTTCGGCGGACAGCGGTCTGTTGTCAAATTTTCCTATCATGTGTACACAAGTTCATCACACAAAAATCCAAAGTACAAACACACATGCTCAGAATCAATGCTCACCAAACACGACATTAGCAGAAGGTGCCCAAAGGGTGGCGCTCAAGAACTGAAAGTCCACGTAGTACATCACTACTTTTGCGTTTGTTGGCCGGCAATTGTGTACCATTTGTATGCAAGACAAGTTCACGGCACACGCCCTTTGGACAAAAGTCTGAAGCTTTGTTGGCCAAAAATCTGATTGTGTGCACAAGGCTTTAGCCTCAAAAATCTTTGATACATCTGTACAGCCCAATCCTGCTACAGCCCTATTAAACCTGAAACCTGATGGGATCACACAGAATCAATTTTGCCTTCTTTTACAGCTCCTAACAGCTGCAAAACAAACCATTGCTAAGGCATAGAAAACAAAATATTTAATTCTAGCTGAAACCATACACAGAACTAGTAAAGCTCTTATTCATTCTAAAATTGAAGCAATCGAAAGAGATCGAAATAGTCAGTTTTAGATACTCTGCCTACCTTGGATTAAGCATTGTTTACCTCCAGACTTTGATCACACACTATTATTGCCTTGGTAATTTTACTCTATTTGCCTTGACTATAATTTCTATTCATCTGGGATCACATCACCCATATTCCCCCCCCCCCCCCCTTTTTTTTTCTATCCTCTTCTCTCTAACTCCTATTTTTTGTTTTCTACATTTCTTTTAATATTGTGTGGTACTTATATACACATTATCGCTTCTGTTTTTAATATATACCTATTAGATTGATCTACTTATTGCTGCTCTTGCAAAATAAATCAATAGTCACTAGCTTACTTTTTTCCTTCTGACAGAATTTTCAAATGCTTTTGATGTAACACTTTATTGTTTTATTCGTTGCTCTACTCGTTACATTTTTACATTGTTATGTCCTCATCCTGTTCATAAATCAATAGGTTTAGCTTTATTGCTATTTGAATATTGTACCACCATCCTTGTATGTATTTAATTTGTCAATCTTTGTTATATTTAAAAAATAAACAAATTTGACGAGAAAAAGTGAATCTTTCCTTTTAACTTTGGTAAATCAACCCCACAGTATCATGTTTGTGGTTTTCAACGCTGGAAGATATTCACTAAAAAGCTAAGAATGAAAAGTGGATTGGGAAAGGCATCATTATACATATTGCATTTTCACTATGAATAGTTAAATTGGCTGTGGATTAGGTATAGTACTGGGAAAGGGTCCTGGTTTGGCACAGTATGGGGTTAATGTACTATATACAAATAAGCTGTGCGCTTTGTAAGGAATTTTTCCTTTGGCTTAGTGAATGTGGTGAAATTTCACTTTGGAAAGAATACCTAATCCAAAACAAGTATTTTTTATTTTACGTGATTGGATGATGGAAGTCGGTAGAGCTCTACCTCATTCACTAAGCTAATGCCGCGTACACACGATCGGAAATTTTGCCAGCAAAAGACCGATGAGACCTTTAGGTCGGAAAATGCGATCGTGTGTATGCTCCATCGGACTTCTGCTGGCGGAATTCCCGCCAGCAAAAGATTGAGAGCAGGTTCTCAATTTTTCGGTCGGAAAAAGTTCCTATCCGAAAATGCGATCCTCTGTACAAATTCCGACGCGCATAATTTCTACGCATGCTTGGAAAAAATTCCTATGCATACTCGGAAACAATTTCACGCATGCTCGGAAGCATTGAACTTCATTTTCTAGGCTCCTCGTAGTGTTGTACGTCACCGCGTTCTTGACAATCGAAAGTAAGCTTGAGCGGAATGCCGTTGGAAAAACAGACGGAAAATCTGCTCATGTGTACACGGCATAAGAGTAAATTCCCTTGCAACCTGAATGTTAGTATGTGGCTTAGCTATTGTAAAGGAGAGGTAAAGAGGGATGATTCTTGATATAAAGGTGTTTAATTTGATTTTTTGATTGTTTAACATTAGTGTTACAGGTGTATATCTATCTATCTATCTATCTATCTATCTATCTATCTATCTATCTATCTATCTATCTATTTATATACACAGTATCTCACAGTATCTCACAAAAGTGAGTACACCCCTCACATTTTTGTAAATATTTTATTATATCTTTCCATGTGACAACACTGAAGAAATCACACTTTGCTACAATGTAAAGTAGTGAGCGTACAGCTTGTATAACAGTGTAAATTTGCTGTCCCCTCAAAATAACTCAACACACAGCCATTAATGTCAAAACCGCTGGCAACACCCTTAAGTGAAAATGTCCAAATTGGGCCCAATTAGCCATTTTCCCTCCTCAGTGTCATGTGACTCGTTAGTGCTACATGGTCTTAGGTGTGAATGGGGAGCAGGTGTGTTAAATTTGGTGTTATCGCTCTCACTCTCTCATACTGGTCACTGGAAGTTCAACATGGCACCTCAAAGAACTCTCTGAGGATCTGAAAAAAAGAATTGTTGCTCTACATAAAGATGGCCTAGGCTATAAGAAGATTGCCAAGACCCTGAAACTGAGCTGCAGCATGGTGGCCAAGACCATACAGCGGTTTAACAGGACAGGTTCCACTCAGAACAAGCCTCGCCATGGTCGACCAAAGAAGTTGAGTGCACATGCTCAGCACCATGTCCAGAGGTTGTCTTTGGAAAATAGACGTATGAGTGCTGCCAGCATTGCTGCAGAGGTTGAAGGGGTGGGGGGTCAGCCTGTCAGTGCTCAGATTATACGCTGCACACTGCATCAAATTGGTCTGCGTGGCTGTTGTCCCAGAAGGAGGCCTGTTCTAAAGATGATGCAAAAGAATGCCTGCAGTTTGCTGAAGACAAGCAGACTAAGGACCTGGATTACTGGAACCATGTCCTGTGGTCTGATGAGGCCAAGATAAACATATTTGGTTCAGATGGTGTCAAGTGTGTGTGGCGGCAACCAAGTGAGGAGTACAAAGACAAGTGTGTCTTGCCTACAGTCAAGCATGGTGGTGGGAGTGTCATGGTTTGGGGTTGCATGAGTGCTGCCGGCACTGGGGAGCTACAGTTCATTGAGGGAACCATGAATTCCTACATGTACTGTGGCATACTGAAGCAGAGCATGATCCCCTCCCTTCTGAGACTGGACTGCAGGGCAGTATTTCGACATGATAATGACCTCAAACGCACCTACAAGACGACCATTGCCTTGCTAAAGAAGCTGAAGATAAAGGCGATGGACTGGCCAAGCATGTCTCCAGACCTAAACCCTATTGAGCATCTGTGGGGCAAACAGAAGGTGGAGGAGGGCAAGGTCTCTAACATTCACCAGCTCCGTGATGTCATCATGGAGGAGTGGAAGAGGACTCGAGTGGAAACCTGTGAAGCTCTGGTGAACTCCATGCCCAAGAGGGTTAAGGCAGTGCTGGAAAATAATGGTGGCCACACAAAATAATGACACTTTGGGCCCAATTTGGACATTTTCACTTAGGGGTGTACTCACTTTTGCTGCCAGCGGTTTAGACATTAATGGCTGTGTGTTGAGTTATTTTGAGGGGACAGCAAATTTACACTGTTATACAAGCTGTACACTCACTACTTTACATTGTAGCAAAGTGTCATTTCTTCAGTGTTGTCACATGAAAAGATAGAATAAAATATTTACAAAAATGTGAGGGGTGTACTCACTTGTGTGAGATACTGTATATATAGATATATCTATCTATCTCTTATGCCACGTACACACGGTCGCAATTTCCGACAACAAATGTTGGATGTGAGCTTGTTGTCAGAAATTCCAACCATGTGTAGGCTCCATCGGACATTTGTTGTCAGAATTTCTGACAACAAAAATTTGAGAGCTGGATCTCAAATTTTCCGACAAAAAAATCCGTTGTTGTAAATTCCGATCATGTGTACACAATTCTGACGCACAAAATTCCACGCATGCACAGATTCAAGCAGAAGAGTTGCACTGGCAATTGAACTTCATTTTTCTCGGCTCGTCGCATGCGTTGTACGTCATCGCGTTCTTGGCGATCGAAATTTCCGACAACATTTGTGCGACCGTGTGTATGCAAGACAGGTTTGAGCCAACATCTGTCGGAAATAAATCCAGGATTTTGTTGTCAGAATGTCCGATCGTCTGTACGCGGCATTAATGTGGCATTAATGTTAAAGCCTAAGGAACAACATCATGATAAGATTGATCAGACTGGAACTCTCTGTGTTTCTTTCAGAAAAAGTCTAACAAAGATACTGTATGTATATATATATATATAAAATTTAAAAACACAATATCATATTGTTATACAATTATTATACAATATTCATGAATACAAATGTACTGGTCTTTATTTGTTGACTGTTTTCTTAACCACTTAAGGACCAGCCTCGTTTTGGAATTTAGGTGTTTACATGTTTAAAACTGTTTTTTTTCTAACACCCTAGAGAATAAAATGGCGGTCATTGCAATACTTTTTTTCACACCATATTTGCGCAGCGGTCTTACAAGCGTGCTTTTTTTGGGAAAAAAAAATCATTTTTTTGAATAAAAAAAATAAGACAACAGTAAAGTTAGTCCAATTTTTTTTTTATATTGTGAAAGATAATGTTACGCCGAAAATTGATACCCATCATGTCACGCTTCAAAATTGCGCCCACTCATGGAATGACACCAAACTTTTACCCTCAAAAATCTCCATAGGCGACGTTTAAAAAATTCTACAGGTTGCATGTTTTGCGTTACAGAGGTAGTCTAGGGCTAGAGTTATTGCTCTCGCACTAATGATCGCGGCGATACCTCACATGTGTGGTTTGACCACTGTTTTCATATGCGGGCGCTACTCAAGTATGCGTTCGCTTCTGCGCGAGGTCGTCGGGACAGGGTGTTTTAAAAAAAAAATTTTATTATTTTTCTTATTTATTTTACATGATTTTATTTATTTTTACACTGTTTTTAAAAAAAAAAAAAATTGTGTCACTTTTACTTCTATTACAAGGAATGTAAACATCCCTTGTAATAGAAAAAAGCATGACAGGACCTCTTAAATATGAGATGTGGGGTCAAAAAGTCCTCAGATCTCATATTTATACTAAAATGCAATAAAAAAAAAAAAAAGTAATTTAAAAAAATGACATTGCAAAAAATATGCCTTTAAGACGTATGGGCGGAAGTGACATTTTGACGTCGCTTCCGCCCTGCAGTGCCATGGAGACGAGTGGGCGCCATCTTCCCCTCACTCGTCTCCATGCACAGCTAGGCAACAGACGCGATCGCCTCTGCCGCTACGACGGCTCCGGTAAGCGGCGAAGGGCACCGGATCGCGGCGGGAGGGGGGGCCTCTCCCGCTACCGATAAAATTGATCTCGTGGTGAATCCGCTGCAGAGACCACTTTTATCTTGTAGCCGTCCGAAAACGGGGATACCGGGGTTATGGCAGCTAGCGGCTGCCATAACAACGATATCCGTCTCCAAAAAAGGGACGTACATCGGCGTGCGGCGGTCGGCAAGTGGTTAAGCGAATTATTATCAGGGATGTCTCCTGATGCATCTGCAGGCATCTGTGATCGTTGTGTCCTTGATAATGTTAAAGAGGCAATCACAGACGATCAGAGTGTAAACAGGATATGCTGGTTATCAGCATTCCTCACCTCACGCTGACAGCCCCAACAGTAGACATGTGCAGTTCGTTTCGTTCCGAATAGAAATTCGGGCAAATTTTAATTTATTGGAAATTCGGATGTATTTGAATTTCTGAATTACAATAGTACAGAATTTAAAAGAATCCAAAAGAACGATAAAATTTTTTGGACGGAATTCGAATTTGAATCGTTTCGAATAGTTTTCAAATTCAAATAGTTTTCGAATTCGAATTTCGAAAAGTTTTCAAATTCGAAAAGTTCTCAAATTCGAATAGTTTTCCAGTTTCCAAAAAGAATAAAATAGAATAGAAAATAAAGGAATATAATAGAAATAAATATAATAGAATAGAAAAGGATATAACAGAAATTAAAAGAATAGAATATAATAGAGTAAAACAGAACAAAATAGAAAATAAAAGAATAGAGAATAGAATAAAATAGACTATAATAGAATAGAAAAGAATACAGTTTAAAAAAAAAACAATAGAATAAAATAAAATAGAAAGAATATAACCATTTCCCAGAATTAAGAAAGAATCAATTTGAATTTGAATAGAATAGAAAAGAATTATAATAGAATAGAAAGAACATAACCATCTTCTTAAATTTGAATAGAAAAAAATTGAATTTGAATAGAAAATAATAAAATAGAATAGGATAAAATAGAAAAGACTAGAATAGAATAGAAAATAAAGTAATAGAATAAACAAATAGAACAAAACAAATAGAAAAAGAATTGAAGTAAAAAAACAATAGAATAGAAAGAATAAAACCATTTCCCAAAATTCACATAGAATCAATTTGAATTTGAATAGAATAGAAGAGAATCAATTAGAATAGGAAGATAGTTATATTCTTTCTATTCTATTTTTTTCTATACTATTCTGTTATTTTCTATTCTATTATTTTCTATTCTATTCAAATTCAAATTTTTATTCTAATCTATTGTTTTTTTAATTTTTTTTTGTATTCTATTCTATTCTATTTGAATTTAAAAAGATTTTTATATTCTATTTTATTCTATTTTTTTTATTATATTCTATTCGTTTCTATTCTATTCTAGTCTGTTCTTTTATTTTCTATTCTATTTTGTTCTGTTTTACTCTATTATTTTCTATTATTTTATTTTCTGTTTTTTTTCTCTCTATTATATTTTTTTCTATTCTATTCCATTATTTTTTATTCTATATTATTCTCTTTGGAAATTGGAAAACTATTCAAAATCAAAAAACTGTTCGAATTCGAAAACTATTCGAAAACTTTTTGAATTCGAATACTATTTGGAAAGTATTTGAAAACTATTCGAATCAATTTGAATTCCGAAAATTCAAATCGATTTGAATACGAATAAACAAAGCGAATTACGAAAACAAATTAAAGGGGTCGAACTAATTTAACTAAACAAATTTTTGTAAATAACAGATCTAAATGAAACTAATTTTTTCATTCTGCACATGTCTACCCAAGTAACTCAGTGTCAATCAGTGCTGCCTGTCAGTGCCCATTAGTGCTGCATGTCAGTGCCTATCAGTGATGCCTACCAGTGACTATCAGTGCCCATCAGTACTGTAACAGTGCTCATCAGTGATGCCCATCAGTGCTCATCAGTGCTGCCTATTATGCTGCCTCATCAGTGCCACCTCATCAGTGCCCATCAGTGAAGCCGATCAGTGCAGCCTCATTAGGAGGAGAAAAATTACTTATGTACAAAATTTTATAACAGAAATTACGAGAACTTTTTATTTCAAAATTTTGTGAATTTTTTCCTCTGTTTAGCAAATAAAAAACCCAGTGGTGATTAAATACCACCAAAAGAAATCTCTATCTGTCTAAAAAAAAGATAAACATTTTGTTTGGGTACAGTATAGTATGACGGCACAATTGTCATTCAAAGTGCAACAGCGATGAAAGCTGAAAATTGGCCTGGGCAGGAAGGGGGTGAAAGTGTCCAGTAGTGAAGTGGTTAAAAAATGTTTTTCCTTTACATGTGTGCAGTCAGGAGCCCAACCTGCCCAGTGAGCTCCTCAGACCAGTCTTTCTCAACCAGGGTGCCCTTTAAGTTCCCCCAGAGTGACGCAAGCATGAGACTTTGTTTGCCCTGGACCAGAGATGGATGAAAGGACCTGTGCTCCAGGGGGGACTTTCTGGTGATGGGGGGGTTATCTCTGTCATGGGTGTACACTAATGTGATGGGGGCTCTTATGAATAGGGGGGACTTTGATGAGATGGGGAACTGTGACTCTGTGATGGGAGGACTCTGTGGTGAAGGGGGAACCTCTGACGTATAGGGAAAACTTTGATGTGATGAGGCCCCTGACCTGAAGGAGGAACTCCTATGTTGAGGGTGGGGCACTGATGTGATAGGAGGACCTCTACTGTGATGGGGACCTCTTATGTGAAATGGAGCTTCTGATATGAAGTTTTCCATTGATTAGTAACATTTGCGTTTTCTACATTTTAGACCAGAGTTCCACAACCAGGTTTCCATAGAGCCCTAGAGTTCCTTTAGATGTTGTTAGGTGTTCCTTGAGCAATGAGCATTTTCTGCTTCTTAGATAAGTTCCCACTGACACAATTGATCTTTTTAGCTATCTATAAGGTGGTAATTCTTCCCAATGACCACAAGTGTAAGGAGCCTTCTTCCCACTGACCATCTCATTAATGTACTGTATCATGAGTTGTAGATATAGTAATTTTTTAGCAGGGGTTCCCTGAGACTGGAACGTTATTTTGAGGGTTCCTCTGTGTTGAAAAGTTTTAGAAAGGCTGTTTTAGACTGAGATTTCTTGAGATTTTACATAATTTAGAGAGTGCCGTGGATAAAATAAGGTTGAGAAATGCTGCCTTTGACAATGGTTGTGCATCATTGAACTGCTGGTGAGACAATTTGGGTATTACTGGGGGCCAGTAACACCATCCTGGAGTTCCAACAGCTCTGTCTGAGGGAATGATTAGGTGTGTCTCAGTGTGGAGGTGACCATCCTGGCAAAGGCAGGGCGTTGCTTCCTCAGGTCACAACCTCCAGCAAAAAGAACAGAGAGGAGCACAGAAGTGATTTCACCCAATCTAACTCCAAATCTCCTGAGATTATGTCATGAATCTGCAGTAATACTTTTGATGCCCTGTCCGCTTACCTCTGGTCTGTGTATCAGCAGCCTTAGGGTCTGCACTCTCACACCTACATGGCTAAGTAATCTTCCCTCGGCATGGCTCCACCCCAGCCTCTAACAGGAAACACTATATTAACTGCACTGCAGCCAGGCCTCACTGATCAACATTGTTTGGCTTCCTGTGTGTGTCTCGCTGTGTGCTCTATGCCTGATTCTGTTTACCGTCCTTGGCTTGTTCTTGACTATCCTTGTCTGCGTCAGGGAACAAACCAGAGGATAGTTATCTGCAGACCTGGCACAGTAGCCAATTCCCAATATGGCCGCACCCGCATAAATACACGCACACGTATTGTAAATGCATGTTCGCCATGGGGAACACATGTGCGTGTTAGCGCACGCAATGCACGTCAGACCCTGTCGCCCTCAGGCCTTTAAAAGGATTACTGTGGCACATGGACATTGCTGACTGGTCTTCAGCTTCCAGCTTCCTGCTTCCTGTGTTTGCTGCTGTTTCTGATCACCTGTTACCGACCCGGCTTGCCCTTGGATACCTCTTGTCTCGCTGCCAGCTCTGACCTCGGATTTCCCACCGATCTTCTCTTGTCTCCCATCCTGTGTATGACCCCGGCTTGCCTAACCACGATTCTAATACCTGATCTGCTGACCACTGGCTTCCTGACCTCTGCTACCATCCCCGACTACACCTTCTGCTGTGCCTTGTCTACTGTGATCCAACTTGGTGCCTACCTGCTGTATCAAGCCTGAAGTACCTATCTACAGTACTGACTTGTTGCTCCAGCTTGCATCACTTACCTATTGTATCCAGCCTGCTTCATTTGCCATTGCAAACTGCTTCCTGCTGTGTGCAGTCTGCACCACCTACTCCTGGGTCCTACTGCACATCTCATCTGGGATTCACCTGCAGAGAGACTTCCACATCACCATCTCTCCTCTGTGGCACAGCTGGCAACCCCTGCTTCTTTGGGCTTCGTGTCCCCTGTTACCACCTTCAGGGGCACCGAGCAATCAGCCGCAAGGAGAGCCCTCTCAGCATTTCGGCTTCAGGACCAGGTACATGCCAGTCTGCTTCATACTCTGACCTTTGGCGTATTCTTTGACTACCCGTCTGCTCGTTGCCCCGACCTTTTGGCTTATCTCATGACTATGCCTTGTTGTCCAGGTCTGCTGCTTCCTCTCTATCCTCCAGTAGCCTTTCGTGAGCTTGAGCTGGGAGACCCTGGGGACCGTGACCTAGAGCCAGTTGCAGCAAAGTCCATCCTCACCACTAGGGGCTCTGGTGAACACCTGCTGGCTCTTAGACTCTGGGCCCTGGGGAATCTCATGCTCTAGCTCCCAGTGCGATCCGTGTTGGTGTTTCAGAGGACCTGCTTTCCTGAACCACCCAGAGCTCCATCCGCGGCAGTCAGCCGTAAGGTCCACTACCTTAGCGGTGCACTCCTAACCCCAATGGCATGCATCTGTCACCTGGCCTCAGGTGATCTGACAGATTAGAAGTTTAGAAGCAGCAGTGCCTTAGATCTCACACTGCAGATATACAGATATGAGGCTACTAGACATGTGCAATTCGTTTCGTTCCAAATTCATTTTTTAACGAATTTCGACAAATTTGTTAATTCGGAAATATCCGAATTAACTAAAATCCGTTTAACGAATGTTTCCGATTATTAGTAAATTTGAATATTTGAAAATTGGTAAATTCGTAAATTCGAAATTAAAAATTCAGAAAATTAAAAAATCTAAAATAATAACTAATAATAACTTAACTATTATTAACTATTAAATTATAGGTATTGGAATTTCCTTTCAAATTTGGCTGTTAGGGAACGTAACTAATACGACTTTATCCGAAGTTATGAATTATCCGAAAAAACGAATGCCGCATCTAAGCTAATGAAAGGTAACAAATTAATGATAATAAATAATAACAATAATAAAAATGTTTTATTATTATTAATTTGTACCTATAATTTAATAGTTATTCAAATTTTCGGATTTTATTTTTTATTTTCGAATTTACGAATTGCAATCATAACGAATGACCAAAAAACAAACAAACAAATGAAACGAAGACAAAAACAAACAAATTTTTCAGCAGTGCACATGTCTAGAGGCTACAAAACAGGAGTGCCTAGGCACCCCCACATCACAAAGAAGTGCATTGCTATTTTTCCAGTATAATTTCAAGACATATGCCCCGTACACACGATCGGAAATTCGGCCAGCTAAAGACCGATGAGAGCTTTTGGTCGGAAAATGCGACCGTGTGTATGCTCCATCGGACTTTTGCTGTCGGAATTCCAGCCAGCAAAAGATTGAGAGCATGTTCTCAACTTTTCGGTCAGAAAAAGTTCCGATCGGAAATTCCGATCGTCTGTACCAATTCCTACGCGCAAAATTCCTACGCATGCTCGGAAGCATTGAACTTCATTTTCTCGGCTCGTCGTAGTGTTGTACGTTACCGCGTTCTTGACGGTCGAACGTTCAGCGAACTTTTGTGTGACCGTGTGTATGCAAGCCAAGCTTGAGCGGAATTCCGTTGGAAAAACCATCCAAGATTTTTCAGACGGAAATTCCGCTCGTGTTTACGCGGCAAAAAGATACATTTTTCAGGATATTGCTTTGACACAATTAGCATTTCTAAATGTGACTTATAATTTTCAAATGTAGGTTTAATGCTTTAATGCTGCAATACTAATTCAAAATATGCACTCATAAAAATGCACTTTAATTGTGTAATTTCACAGTGTGCAGTGAAATCAAAGTAAGCATTTTCAGTTCAGGAGAGGAGTCGGTACAACTGATGGGAAAGCTGAAGCTCAGCTTTAATTATCAGGAAGTGGTATTTTCTTATGAGCACATTCCATATCATCTATCAGGAAGCCTTGTGGTTTATTTTTTTTTTTGAACTGGCTCTATACTGTATATCTCTGTATAGAGGGGAGAGGAGGGGATCTTGGTGGCCCCAGTTATGTACAGTGTTGCTCCCTTGCTGTCTCGCTGTGTATACTGCTGGCACAGTAGTAGACAGCGTTGTCTTGGATGGAGACTTTGGACACCTCCAGAACGCTCTCCATTTCTGTCTTATAATTGATCTGGAAGTGTTTTCCCTCAAAGTTGCTTTCCATATTAAGCTGTTCCCTGTAGTTGTATCCAATCAAGATAATCGGTTGCCCTGGTTTCACTTGACGGTACCAGAGCTTAACGGGGAAGCCGTTGACATTGTGAACGCATTTCAGGTGCACTTTTTCCCCTGCGGCTGGCATGATTAAACGTGGGGTCTGAACGACATCTACTGCAAGGCTTACACCTAGAGGAACAGCAACAAAAGGGTTACAATGTTTCTATTTGTTTCAGATTTGTTGTCTAACATAGTGATTCTCAACCACCGGGCTATGGGCAAATGCCAGGTCATGGGCTCCCTTTGGCAGATCTAGATTCCTCAACTGTGCCCCCCAATCACCCACAGTGTCCCCAGTCTGCTGCAGTGTCTCCAGCCTTCCATTGTCCACACTCTTTCTTAAGTGACCCACAGTGACCTCAGCCCCCGCTGAGAGCCCTCAGCCTCCATATTGCCCCCCAACCTCCCACTGTGCCCCCCTAACCTCTCACAGTGTCCCCCAGCCTGTTTGCAGAGCTACCAGCCCTCTATAGTACTCCAACCTCCCATAGTGACCCACAGTGTCCCCAGTCTGCTGCAGTGTCTCCAGCCTTCCATTGTCCACACTCTTTCTTAAGTGACCCACAGTGACCTCAGCCCCCGCTGAGAGCCCTCAGCCTCCATATTGCCCCCCAACCTCCCACTGTGCCCCCCTAACCTCTCACAGTGTCCCCCAGTCTGTTTGCAGAGCTACCAGCCCTCTATAGTACTCCAACCTCCCATAGTGACCCACAGTGCCCCCAGGCCCCCTAAGAGCTCTCAGCCTTCACTGTGCCTCCAACATCCTACAATGTCCCCATTCTGCTGCAGTGTCTCCAGTCCTCTATTGTCCCCACCCTTTCCAAAGTGGCCCACAGGGCCCCAGGCTCTCTAAGAGCCCTCAGCCTCCACATTGCCCCCCAACCTCCCACAGTGCCCCCCACCCCCAGCCTGTGGCAGAGCCTCCAGCCCTCTCATAGTGACCTGCAGTGCCCCTAGGCCCCCTGAGAGTCCTCAACCTCCAAAATGTGAAAAGCAATTGGCTACTTCTGGAAATACTGATCAGATGTGGATGAAAAGTTCCAGACCCCCGTCTAATATGATTGGGAGTGTATAGTGTACTGCGCCGTGGATTTAGGTCTGTAATTTCAATATGCACGATTGCCAACTGACTTTGTTTGTTGGGCCGCTCACATACAAATGAAATTAATAGTTTCTTAACCCCAATATGAGGAGAATCGTATTAGAATAGCAACCCTTTGCTCACTAGAATAAAAAGAAATTGATCTGAATCAATTTGGATCATGTTGTTACGTAATTTTCGGATGCTTTAAACATTGGCAAAAGTCCCAAACTATCGCCTCCTGTCATCTAAATGAAACAAATGAATATGAATGAATTCTTAGTTTTCCTTATAATTTATTTCAAATTAGTCGAAAATTTTGTTACTATTGTGATTACCTATTATGTCAAAAGTTTTGGGACAGTCTGTTGGGTTCAATATTGAGTTGGCCCACCCTTTGCAGCTATAACAGCTTCAACTCTTCTGTCAAGGCTGTCCACAAGGTTTAAGAGCGTGTCTATGGGAATGTTTAACCATTCTTGCAGAAGCGCATTTGTGAGGCCAGGCGCTGATTTTGGACGATAAGGCTTAGCTTGTAGTCTCCGCTTTAATTCACCCCAAAGGTGGTCTATCAGGTTGAGGTCAGGACTCTGTGTGGGCCAGTCAATTTCCTCCACCCCAAATTCACTCATCCATGTCTTTATAGACCTTGCTTTGTGGACTGGTGCGCAGTCATGTTGGAACAGGAAGGGACCAAACTGTTCCTACAAAGTTGGGAGCATGAAACTGTCCAAAATGTCTTGGTATGCTGACGCCTTAAGAGTTCCCTTCACTGGAACTAAGGGGCCAAACCCAACCCCTGAAAAACAACCCTGCACCATAATCCCCCCTCCACCAAATGGTTTGGACCAGTGCACAAAGCAAGAATAAAGACTGTATGTGTTAGTTGTGCTACGCCATTTATGGATTTTGTTTAATTTATCAACCAAGCCTAGCTCAGACCAGTAAGGTCCATAAAGACATGAATGAGCGAGTTTGGGGTGGAGGAACTTGACTGGCCTGCACCTCAACCCGATAGAACATCTTTAGGAGACTAAATTAGAGCGGAGACCGCAAACAAGGCTTTCTCGTCCAACATCAGTGCCTGACCTCACATGTGCTTCTGGAAGAATAGTCAAACATTCCCATAGACACACTCCTAAACCTTGTGGACAGCCTTCCCAGAAGAGTTGAAGCTGTTATAGCTGCAAAGGGTGGGCCAACTCAATATTGAACCCTACAGACTAAGACTGGGATGCCATTAAAGTTCATGTGCGTGGAGAGGCAGGTGTCCCAATACTTTTGACAATATAGTGTAGATGGGGTTTAAATGACCCAAGGGTAGGAGAATCTCCTTTTAACAATCCAGGATCTGTTCTTGTGCAAAAAATAGCCCCTCATTAGCTTCATTATTTTTTATTTATTTATTTTTTTCCCACAGAAAAAAGGTAAAATACAAAAAAAATGGTAAAGTGATAGTACACCACAAATAGCAGGAAAAAAAACACAAATAGAAGAATCATAAATTAAATAAACCACCACAATGAAACCACCCAAAAACACATTAATTAGAATTTTTTTCTCTAAACAAATGTTCTCTAGGCAGCTTAACGACAAATAAATTTGCCAAAAATCGCTCCGCTCATCCACAGTATATGCACTCCTAGGAATTGTTAGATCTTCAAAAAATATTTTACACCCCATCCCAAAAATTGTATAGTCAGCAATAATGCAAATATTTTCTTAACAGAAACATGCCATTGCTGATATTCTAAAAATACCAGTTTCCTGGCTGTTATGGCAACTTCTTGGCTACAAAGGTTTCTGAGTCACTGACAAGTGGGCAGTCAAAGTAAATAAAAATAAAATCAAAGTAACATCAAACTTCTATGTCTGTACCCTTCTTCTGGGTTTGCAACACAAAGCACTGAAACATGAGGATCACTATGACAGCCAGGCAACTAGTATTTTCAGAATCAGTAATGGCAGCTTTTGCTTCTCTCAGTTTCCAGAGAAGGACTTCAGTGCTAATTGAGATTTTTGCAAAGCAAATTTGGCATCAACAACCTGCACTTGTAAATGGTGTTTAAATCATGGGAATCTTACAGCCGAGGCAGCCCAGGGTGAGGATCAAACGTGAGATCTCCGCCATCTGTCACTGAAGTCAGTTCTGTCTGTATGGAGCTTCTGAGCCGGAAACTGTGCAATGCACAGCGAGCTAACCCCGAGAATGAATGACACCTCCGTCCTGTGCTGTCAGGGTTGGGCTACACTACAAACCAAGTATAAAGGGGGGTTCCTTCACATCCACCCACTGGTAACATAGTACAAGTCACCGACAAGGCATGCTGGGGATTGTAGTTCTTTAGGGCTGGACCACAGATTTATTTATTGTTCATTTATGGGTCAGTTTACTGTCCTTCAGACTTTAGAGGGGCCGGACTGTAGTCAGTGGGAGTATAAAATGTCTCAGGATTGGTGGTCAGTGGGAGTAAAAAAAGTACATAGAGCCTGTGGTCAGTAGTAGGAGGAATAGTGCCCCATCATTGGTGTCAGGGGGAGGAATAGTGCCCAATCATTGGTGTCAGTGGTAGCAATAGTGTCCCCCCCCCCATTGGCGTCAGTATTAATAATAGTGCCCCCCCCCTTTTGGTATCAGTGAGAGGAATAGTGCCCCATCATTGGTATCAGTGGTAGGAATCGTGCCCCATCATTGGTGTCAGTGGGAAGAATAGTGCCCCCCCCATTGGTGTCATGAGGTATAGTGCCCCAAGAGCCAGATAAAGACAAGCAAAGGGCACATTGATCCCACAGGCTGCTGTTTGAAGACCACTGACCTAGATCAAGCCCTGATCTAGCTATTTTATCTTTATGAAGCAAATCATGTAACTATGTATAAAATAGCCATACCTGGAATTCTTCTTTAACCTCACTGAAAGTGTACTTTGTCTTTATTGTACAAATTCCACCGAAAAGCTTTATCGAAGTGAAGTGGAATTTTAGTAAAGGAGGCAAGTGAAGTTGAATTGTCTGATGTCACTATATATATATATATATATATATATATATATATACACATACATATACACACACACAGTATATACACATAGATTACATATACATTACACACAGTGAGGGAAAAAAGTATTTGATCCCCTGCTGATTTTGTACATTTTCCCACTGACAAAAAAGTGATCAGTCTATAATTTTAATAGTAGGTTTATTTTATCAGTGAGAGACAGAATAACAACAAAAATATCCAGAAAAACGCATTTCAATTAAATCAATTAGCATTTTAATGAGTGAAATAAATATTTGATCCCCTATTAAATCAGCAAGATTTCTGGCCCCCAGGTGTCTTCTATACAGGTAACAAACTAAGATTAGGAGTACTCTCCTAAAGGGAGTGCTCCTAATCTCAGCTTTTTACCTGCATAAAAGACACCTGTCCGCAGAAGCAATCAGATTCCAATGTCTCCACCATGGTCAAGACCAAATAGCTGTCCAAGAATGTCTGGGACAAGATTTTAGACCTTCACAAGGCTGGAAAGGGCTACAAGACCATCGCCAAGACAGAAGGAGAGCAGCGCCATCTAAGTACTACATTATTAAGATATTTTATTCCATAAAAGACAATTTTTAAGTCACAAGATGTATGAGATGTCAGCGCATGTGGCATTAATAATGTGGCTCACCCAGTGGCATAGCGTGGGGGGTGCCACCGCCCCGGGCACCAAATTTAGAGGGGCGCTGTCACGAGTGTGGACCGTCTAGCACGGGGATAAAAGCGCCTGTTAAACTTATGATGAGTCCACATTGTCCAGCAACAGCGGCCATTCTTGGGGAGCGGGCGAGCAGCAGGGGGATCTCTCTCATGGCGGTGACCAGCGAGGGGCCGAGCCGAGGACAGAATGGCCTGAGAGCCCGGGAGTCGGGAGAATAGTTCCTCCGCGGCCGCCTCCTCCTTCACCTTGCCCCCCCAACCACCAAGAGGTGAGAAGCGGCGGGCGCAGAATCTCCCGTGCCTCTAGAGCATGGATTGCTCTAACTTCCTCCCCGGGCAACAGGCTGACTGGGGACCCAGAGGACGGGCATGCTGCCAGGGAGCCACTGGAAGGATGAAAGGAGACACACTGGCATGGAAGGTAGGGCTAGCAGTCTCTCTCGTCATCTCTCAGCCTCCCCCCTTTCCCTCAGCTCCACTGTCTCTCTAAACCCAATGTCTCTCTCAGTGAATCCAAATCACCAGTGTTGCAAAAACACACAATTATGCAAATATATAAATAAACAACCTCATTTTATATATTTATCAATAAAATGTTATTTCATAGCCATGCTTTTTGGATGCTTTTTATTGATTGTTATATGGAATTAGTTTGTTTATTTATATATTTGCACAATTCATTATCCCAGCAGGACTATCTTAGAATTATTGTATTTGATGAATTGTTTTATGACATTTTCTGTACTTTATTTAATTGCTTTATTTGCACAATGAGGTTGAGGTTTCTGGCAGCACCGGTGATTGGGACTCACTAACAGTAGGGTTATTTTATAATATTTCAGTTAATGGAAGCTACATATTTCATAATTACGCTATAAAACTTGTAGCAGCACTGTGCAGTTGGGATCAATACCAATTAGGGTTTTTTTTTAACCTTTTTGAATTTTTATATATATATATATATATATATATATATATATATTGGTTTATATATATATATATATATATATATATATATATATATATATATATATATATATATATATATATATTGGTTTATATATAGATATACCAAAATATATATAGAACATTTTCAAAAAGGTTAAATACAAAACCCTACTGGGTATTGATCCCAACTGCACAGTGCTGCAACAAGTATTATAGTGTGAATAAGAGATATGTAGCTTCCATTAACTGAAATATTATAAAATCCCCCCTCCTAATGCCTATGATGGCTAACCTGTGAAGAAAAGATGTAAACGCCTATTTTCAGGCTGTCTGGTCATGTTATTCCCTGTGTGATCCTGTGATGTATGCAGGGGAGAGGAGGGCGCGCCAACAACAGATGGGACATAGGAACCTATAGGTGATGTCACCACTCCATGCTTTACCAGTCATTGTCAAGCACGCTCTCCTCTCCCCTGCAGCCACCGCTGGCTCACACAGAGGATCATGTAACCAGACTGGAGCTAGCTGAAAATAGGTTACATCGCGAGTCAGGGGGGAGCAAATTACTTGTCCCGCCCGGGCGCTGACAACCCACGCTACGCCACTGGGTTCACCCACTCGTGGAAAAGACTATCTTTTCACTGGTGAAGAGGCAGCTGATGGGTCCAGGGATGCCGGTGGTTCCCAGCGCTTTCAGACACTCAGGACGGCTCACAGACAGCGATGTACATCACTTCCGGTTGGGGAGAGATCAGGGTGGAGCGCACGTTCGGAGCATGCATGTTCCTTCATCTGACTCTCCCTCTGTCTTTGCGTTCCACAGAGTTACTTCTAGCTTGTCACGAGCTGGCAGCCATCCACAGTCAGCTCATCTAAGAACAATTCAACTGTCCGTGTGCCACAAATGTACTCCTCCTCATGAACTCGATGTGAAAGAGAGTTCTAATTACCCACTCTCTCTTTATTCAGCTGATTGAGCGCACATGATCAAATGTACTTTCTCAAGACCATCGCTAAGCAGCTTGGTGAGAGGGTGACAACAGTTGGTGCTGTTTATTGCAAATGGAAGAAACACAAAATAACTGTCGATCTTCCTCGGTCTGGGGCTCCATGCAAGATCTCCCCACGTGGAGTTTCAATGATCATGAGAACGGTGAGGAATCAGCCCAGAACTACACGGGAGAATCTTGTCAATGATCTCAAGGCAGTTGGGACCATAGTCACCAAGAAAACAATTGGTAACACACTACACCATGAAGAACTAAAATCCTGCAGCACCCGCAGGGTCACCCTGCTCAAGGAAGCACATGTACAGGCCTGTCTGAAGTTTACTAATGAACATCTGAATGATTCAGAGGAGAATTGGGAGAATGTGCTGTGTTCAGATGAGACCAAAATTGAACTACTAGGCATCAACTCAGCTCACCATGTTTGGAGGAGGAGGAATGCTGCCTATGACCCCAAGAACACCATCCCCACCATCAAACATGGAAGTGGAAACATTATGCTATGGGGGTGTTTTTCTGCTAAGGGGACAGGACTTCACTGCATCAAAGGGACAATGGATGGGGCCATGTACCATCAAATTTTGGGTGAGAACTTCCTTCCCTCAGACAGGGCATTGAAAATGGGTCGTAGATGGGCATTCCAGAATTAAAATGACCCTAAACACACGGCCAAGGCAACAAAGGAGTGGCTCAAGAAGAAGCACATTAAGGTCTTGGAGTGGCCTAGCCAGTCTCCAGACCTTAATCCCATAGAAAATATGTGGAGGGAGCTGAAGGTTACCAAACGTCAGCCTTGAAACTTTAATGAGTTGGAGAGGAACTGCAAAGAGGAGTGGGGCAAAATCCCTCCTGAGATGTGTGCAAACCTGGTGGACAACTACAAGAAACGTCTGACCTCTGTTTGATTGCCAACAAGGGTTTTGCCACCAAGTACTAAGTCATGTTTTGCGAAGGAGTCAAATAAATACTTATTTCACTCATTAAAATTCAAATCAATTTATAACCTATTTTTAAATGCTTTTTTCTGGATATTTTGGTTGTTATTATGTCTTTCGCTGTTAAAATAAACCTACCATTAAAATTATAGCCTGATCATTTCCTTGTCAGTGAGCAAATGTACAAAATCAGCAGGGGATCAAATACTTTTTCCCTCACGGTATATATATATATATATATATATATATATATATATATATATATATATATATATATATGATCTTGTGTCTCCCTCTTGCATACAGTAACTGGAATTGCTAAATCAAACACAATTTTTTGTTGCTGCAGTAATCAACAAGGTCCACAAGATGTTGCTGTTTTCCTATGTATTTCAAATAACAACAGCTAATATTAACTACACCCGTGTTCTGTATATTATATATAACATTTCAGGGTTTCTTGAGGTTTTGAGATAAACCTTCCAACCCTTCCCTGCTCCTTAAACCGTTAAACTGAATTCTGGGTGTGGATTTTATTGCATAGTTACATTGGTCCAGCTTGGTTTCATGTAAGTGTGCATATGTAATATACTTGTGTGACCCTTGGGGAAGGTGAGACGCAATGTAGTAATAAGCTACTACAGTGATTGCTGCCGTCATCCGGATCACCATTTCTGCAAAGTTCACACAAAGTCACCATTTTTTATTTTACTGAATCTGATATATTAATATAAATATACAGCATGAGTATACTGTATACAGTATATATTAGGGATGCACCAATACCATTTTTTTTTTTACGAGTACTGATATTTTTTTTTGTACTCACTAATACCAGTTACCGATCGCAACCTTTTTGTTTGCACTTTGGCTGTCATCAATGGTACAAAGCATTGAAAAGTTATTTACAAATGAATTAAATGTTTCTTTTTTATAATTTTGAGCTTTTTTAAATGTGAAACATGTAAATATATGTTAAAGGTGTAAAAATCTTAACGAACAAAGCAAACAAAAAAGTTTTAATAGTTTATAAAATAGAAACGAATAAAAAAAAAAATCAACAGGAATATAATAATTAAATAATGAAGAAAAATAAGGAGTTAATACGGCTGATTTGAGTAAATTAAGGGTTAATAAGGGGTTAGACAGAGAAACAAATGACATTTTTTATCATTTTCTTCACACAAATAGGAGCTTTCTTTTGGTGGTATTTAATCACTTCTGGGTATTTTATTTTTTCCTTAAAAAAAAAAAAAAAAAAAAAAGACAAAAAATTTTGAAAATAAAAAAGGTTTTCTTAGTTTCTGTCAGTAAATTCGGACCGGAACCAAGCCTGTCACAGAGGCTGGAAAAACCCGGGCCTCGCATACCGTTACAAAATATATATATTAGATTTTAATATTTTTAATTGATGTGGTTAATTTTGATTGTTGGATTAGATTTGACATTACATTAATATAGAAATATACATTAAATAAAGTAAAGTGCCACTAAACCCACATCATAAAAACTATCAATAAAATGGTGTATTGCATGCTGTGCATACTCACTCAGTCACTATGAGATTTGTTTTCTGTATTCTGCAGAAAAAAAAACCCTGGTTGATCCTGCTGCTCTCTATCTCCCCCTTCTGTCCATGTCCCTAGTTTATCTAGGGATTTTGCAGCTGTGGTGGCAACCAGTGTTGCCAACCGCCCGTATTTCAATGGGCACTTTTTTCCCCGCCCGTAAATATCCGTAGTAGCGGGAATGTGCCAGTAAAAAATAGCCGTGACCGGTCCGGCTTGGAACTGCGCATGCGCAGTTCCGGAGCTTGCCGAGCAGATCCTCTATTTGGCCGGCGGGGGGCGGATCTCACAGAGGCTGAGCGGCGGTGACAGAAGGTGATGGTGGCAGAGGGGGATGGACTGGAGCAGGTGGTGTTGGTGGGAGAGGGGGTGGAGGCAGTCTGGCAGAGGGGGATGGTGGCAGGGGGTGATGGTGGCAGAGGGGGGTGGAAGCAGGGGGTGATGGTGGCAGAGGGTGATGGTGGCAGAGGGGGGTGGAGGCAGGGTATGATGGTGGCAGAGGGGATGGTGGCAGGGGGTGATGATGGCAGAGGGGGATGGAGCAGGTGGTGATGGTGGCAGAGGGGGATGGAGGCAGTCTGGCAGAGGGGGGATGGTGGCAGGGGGTGATGGTGGCAGGGGGTGATGGTGGCAGGGCGTGATGGTGGCAGGGCGTGATGGTGGCAGAGGGGGATGGAGGCAGGGTGTGATGGTGGCAGAGGGGGGGTGCTTTGCAGAGACACAGGATCCATGCCTTTCCTACTGACAGAAAGGCGATCTGCCTTCTTTACATAAATGATTGGCTCCCACTGTGTTTATATACGCATACACGCCCCCTAACCGGAGGAGCCGCATCATGTATATATACGTGTTCCCGGAGCACAACTGCCGCCGGAGTAAAACTGCTATGGGGCAGACAGCAAGTGGTTAAAGTATAACTAAGGATGAAACTTTTTTTTTTGGTTTTGGATAGTGGAGAGGGATTAGAACCCTGGTTAGGTTTTATCAATGTCTGTCACCGTTAAGGAGATTAACCCTCTCTATTTGTCTTGTTTACGGTTATCACTGAGAGTAAAGCCTCGTACACACGGTATGATCAGTGTTGCCAACCCCCCCCAAGTGAAATTTACTGGCAGAACGCCAAAATTTACAAACGGTGCCAATTTGCAAAAAAAATCATGATATTTACTGGCGGATCCACATTCTTTACTGGCACTGCAAAAAAGTACCTTCAATTACTGTTTTTAGTGCTAAACAGTGAAAATATCAATATTTGAACTATAAACACATAGCTAGTGCTATTAGCAATGTGTTTAAGTTAAACAAAAGTCAAAAGAGAGCGTGCCCCCTTACATTATTGTATTCACTCCACCCTTACATTAGTGATCCCCCAGACTGGCCTGGTGGCGCAGTCACTGACCTCAGGTGCACCTTGCAGGGCTCAGTCAGACAGCTCCAGCTTGGCGGCTATTCTATAGTCTCCTCTCCACAGTCCACACATGTCTGTCTCTTCCCGTAACCCCCATCCCGGCGGCGCTCCCACTCTTGACTCCTTTCTAGGATCCCCTCAGAGACTGCAGACATGATAAAAGACAAGAGATGGTCAGAGGCTGCGAACATGATACAGGAGGACAGAGGCTGCGTACATGATACAGGAGGTGGACAGAGGCTGCAGACATACTACAGGAGGTGGACAGAGGCTGCAGACATACTACAGGAGGTGGACAGAGGCTGCGGACATACTACAGGAGGTGGACAGAGGCTGCAGACATACTACAGGAGGTGGACAGAGGCTGCGGACATACTACAGGAGGTGGACAGAGGCTGCAGACATACTACAGGAGGTGGACAGAGGCTGCAGACATACTACAGGAGGTGGACAGAGGCTGCGGACATGATACAGGAGGTGGACAGAGGCTGCAGACATACTACAGGAGGTGGAAAGAGACTGCAGACATACTACAGGAGGTGGACAGAGGCTGCGGACATGATACAGGAGGTGGACAGAGGCTGCAGACATACTACAGGAGGTGGAAAGAGACTGCAAGCATACTACAGGAGGTGGACAAAGGCTGCGGACATACTACAGGAGGTGGAAAGAGACTGCAAGCATACTACAGGAGGTGGACAAAGGCTGCGGACATACTACAGGAGGTGGACAGAGGCTGCGGACATGATACAGGAGGTGGACAGAGGCTGCAGACATACTACATCCTCACAGTAGCCTCCTCCTCTGCCCACCATCATATTACTTCTCCACATCATCAGTGTGCTGTGTCCTCCTCCTGTACCCCTTTCACCTCTCCACAGGTCAGGGCAGCACTGTGCTGCCCTGACCTGTGGAGAGATGAAAGGGGCACAGGAGGAGGACACAGCACACTGATGAATCTGATGTGGACTGGAGAAGTAATATGATGGTGAATAGAGCACATCAGTCTCTGTCCCCTGCATATGCCATGCAGCCAGGGCCCAGGGACAGAGACTGATGTGCTCTATTCACCATCATATTACTTCTCCCGACTCCCTCCTTTTACTACGGATATTATCCCCCCTACAGCTTCACTCTCCTCCGGTACCTCCGCTCCGCCTATGAGGAGTGTGCAGTGCAGTCATGCACTGCATGACAGGACAGAGTCGCCTGGCTGGCCGCCGTGGTCTCTCTCGATGGATTTGAAAACGGCGCCAGGCGGCGCAATTACGTTACTGCGCATGTGCCGCCCGGCCGAGTGCGTACAAGCTTTCCCGAGCCCGGCCGGCTTTGGAACGTTGCATGCGCAGTTACGTGGTCGGCTCGCGGCCATCATTTTTACGGGCACCGGTGCCCGTAACGGACTTTCATGGGCGCACCGAAAAAGGGTTAAAATTTACGGGCTGCCCGTAAATCTACAGGCGGTTGGCAACACTGGGTATGACTGTTGGCCAACCGAGCGTCTGATGGCGTGTGCCCGGATCTTGTCTCGCATACTAACGGTACACAAATTTGCGTGCCACAAACACGAACGTAGAGAGGTACTACGAGGAATTTCAGCTCTTTAGCGACACCCTTAATTTTGTGTTTGGTGAGCATTGATTCCGAGCATGCCTTTTTGTACTTTCGACTTTTGTGTGATGGATTTGTGTACTGACAATATGAAAATCAGACCGTTGTCCGCCGAAAATTTACTAGCCTGCCATCCAACATTTGTTGGCTGAAAGTTGGACAATTGTTAAAAGGAGAGTAGTAACGGTCAGATTTTAGGTCAGCAGTCTGTCAACTGACAATCCCCTGCCAACAATCGCACCATTAGTAAGAGGCTTAAAACTGAAAAAAAAAAAAAATCCAAGTTATGAGTTGTCACCAGAACAGGAATAGAGGGGTAATCATCCAATGGGGACACTAGTTTTGTGACAACCAGGGATTCCCTCACGTTGGAGGGATTTCCTCTCACTTCCTGTTGGACTATGGGACAGGAAGTGAAGGAGGGGTTATAATCCTCCCTTGCTCTATCCAAAACGAAAAAATTATAAATTCCCATTGTACTTTTCCTTCCAGGTAGAATCATTGTATACATCTTGTGATCTCGTCATCAATCTCCCAAATTCCACGTCTGTCATCTCCTTGTCACCTGCCTGCAAATAGACACTAACGAGTAGTTGCTTCACACTGATGGAATTTTTACAAGGTGAAAAAATTCAGAAGAGGGAAGAGAGTCTCATTTTCTATTTTGGAAGTTTACCTTTTGTATCACTTGACCCTCCCTTATAGATTGTAAGCTCTAAAGAGCAGGGCTCTCTGATTCCTCCTGTATTGATTTGTATTGTAACTGTACTGTCTGCCCTCATGTTGTAAAGCACTGTGTAAACTGTTGTCGCTATATAAATCCTGAGTAATAATAAATTTAAATATACAGCCAATATAAAATTTGTATAAAACAAGATCAGATGAAAGAATGTCCCTGAGACAATGAACTGAATAAAGGGTTTTTTTAGGTTTACATGGTGTACAGAATGGTTAAAGCTCCTGTAAATGTGTGGTTTTTTTTTCCTTTCTGCTTTCCAATTTGGATGATTTCTGCTGATTTCTCCTCACTTCCTGCCCAGTGGGAAAAATAATCAGACAGCAATAAAAACCCAACAGGGATTGTAATCCTCTTTAATTTCATCCAAAGCTAAAAAAAAGATTGCATCTAAGTAGACTTAAAGGCTAAAATTGAATCTATTTTGCCTTCCCTGGTTGCACTCCCTGCCCCTCCCTCACTAACATGCATTATTTTTTGTAAATTAAACCTTCATTACATACCTTAGTGCTCATTATGAGTGGTTCCCACCATTCCTGTGCTGAATTCCCGGGTCTATACATCTGCTGTGCCCATTATGAGGTGGTCCCACCATCCCCGTGCTGAGTTCCTGGTTATATACACTTGCTGTGCCCATCATGTAGGGTTCCCATCATCCCTGTCAGTCCATTAACGGCGCACAGGCGCTGCCCCCTCTCTCCAGCTACCCCCTCTATGACACCGCCGCCACTCCCTATTCAGGCCCCTTTTTGGACACTGGGCTCCTGAATTACAGAGGCGGGGGTGTATTTTTGAAGCACTTGATTAGAACCATCGGCTCTAATAGGCTTCAAAAAAGGTGAACTTGGAGCGCAAAGCATTGTGCTTGGAGTCCACCCAGGTGTGTTAGAAAAGCAAAAGAATATTCGCTTTTCTAACAATGAACCGCCTCTCTGCCAATCAGGAATCGCGGGCCTGTTACCCATCACCTGATTGGCTGAAAGGACAGGCGCTGCTATTGGACGCCTATCAGGAAGAGGGCACAGTGACAGCATTGGATGGGGCACAGTGGCTGCAATTGATGTTTTTTTTTCAGTATTTTTCAGAATTTTTCAGTTTGTTTGCCCCCCCCCAAAAAAATTTGAGCACCAGCCTCCACTATTCCTTGTGCTGAGTTCCTGGGTCTGCACACCTGTTGTGCCCATTATGAGGGGTTCCCACCATCCTGAGCTGAGTTCCCAGGTCTGTACACCTGTTGTGCCCATTATGATGGGTTCCCACCATCCCTGCGCTAAGTTCTCAGGTCTGTACACCTGCTGTGCCCATCATGAGGGGTTCTCACCATCCCTGTGTTGAGTTCTCAGGTCTGTACACCTGTTGTGCCCATTATGATGGGTTCCCACCATCCCTGTGCTGAGTTCTCAGGTCTGTACACCTGTTGTGCCCATTATGATGGGTTCCCACCATCCTGAGCTGAGTTCCCAGGTCTGTACACCTGTTGTGCCCATTGTGAGGGGTTCCAACCATCCCTGTGCTGAGTTCCCAGGTCTGTACATCTGCTGTGCCCATCATGAGGGGTTCCCACCATCCCTGTGCTGAGTTTCTAGGTCTGTACACCTGCTGTGCCCATTATGATGGGTTCCCACCATCCCTGCGCTAAGTTCTCAGGTCTGTACACCTGCTGTGCCCATCATGAGGGGTTCTCACCATCCCTGTGTTGAGTTCTCAGGTCTGTACACCTGTTGTGCCCATCATGAGGGGTTCCCACCATCCCTGCGCTAAGTTCTCAGGTCTGTACACCTGTTGTGCCCATTATGATGGGTTCCCACCATCCCTGCGCTGAGTTCTCAGGTCTGTACACCTGTTGTGCCCATTATGATGGGTTCCCACCATCCCTGTGTTGAGTTCTCAGGTCTGTACACCTGTTGTGCCCATTATGATGGGTTCCCACCATCCCTGTGTTGAGTTCTCAGGTCTGTACACCTGTTGTGCTCATTATTAGGGGTTCTCACCATCCCTGTGCTCAGTTCAGAAGTCTGTACACCTGTTGTGTTCATTATGGAGAGTTCCCATAGCCACCAAGCATGGTATGGAGCGTGTATTACCTTCCATGTACTCAGTGGCGTTTCCCCCAGTACTGAATTCAGTGATCATTTATCTCATTAATATTTATATAATGATAATTTAAACCCCATGATGGTTTAATCACAGCCTTGATCCATGTCATTTCCATGAATAGCAGTCTTCTGATCTCCTCCTGTACAGGAGATCTGGGATAAAAGCTACATGCCATAATTATACGTCTGGGTCAGAGAAGCTCTTTGTCTATTGTCCCCAGATAATTCACATATCAGACAGAAAATGAAGTTCCTTTATATTGCTGTACTCTGTATATAAAACACATTGGATTTTAGATCTAGTCTGATTTTCTAAAAAAACTGTTTTGATACAATGTAATACACCTAAAATAGTAACTTACCCTCCATTCCTGCCATTCATTACTTATCTTCCTTTCAATTATGTATTTTAACCATTCTACTGCCACTGATGTATGTAATATGTCGCTGGCATTAAAAGTGGTTTCAAAAAATTGTTACGCTAATAAAAAGTTAAGGTACATCCAATCATTTAAATGCCCCACCACCTCCCAAAGCAAAAAAAATAATAAAATCTTGAGCCTGCCCTGCCGCCACATACAAGTCGTCATTTAGCGACCGCAAACAATTTTAAAGCTTGATGTGTTGGGTATCTATTTACTCGGCACAACCTCAAATTTTATATTTAACCCCCAAAAATTGTGTACAAAATTGCATTTATATACACTAAAATTAAGACAGGGGCTGGGCAGGAAGGGGTTCAAACATCTGATGTGACATCCACTCCAATATCTTCCATTCTCTTCGATGTCTCATGTGTTATTTGTAAGCGGCTTCTTTCCATTGGAGCTCCTCTCCCCCTCTCCTGTGCAAGACCTTTAATTATTGTTTCATTAATTAAATCTCTCTGGTTCTGCGGGGAGTTTCCTGCTATGATATTCAGCTCTTGCAGCTCCCAGTTCCCCACTTGGCGTCTTTTAATCAGAAGTAATTAATGATCCCTGGCTGAAAGATCAGAGACAAATTTATACTTCATACCCATAGGCCAGCTATCCTGTGCCCCCCAACACACACGGCATATAGAACCCAAGATAATTTACCGAAACCTACAATAATAAAGCGGAACTCATTTTTGTAAACTTACATTTGGTATATTTTTAAATGTAAATTTGTGCTTGGTAAATCATTGAGCTAAAATCATGTGACATTAAAAAAATTGGAACTGTCGCTATTTTATTCTCCAGGTTCTCTGTTTTCAGAAAATATATCATGCTTAGTGGTTTTTTTACTAACCATTTGCCCCCTTTTTTTTTTTAATAATTCTTTATTCAAAAGATTTTTTTCCAATTATAACCAGCATAAACATATTAACCAAAAAAGGGAATAAGCCTATTTTAGAATAAAAAAATAAATAGCATCAAAACCAACATCCCTAAGCAGATATAACAAATAAACCAACAATAGCACTTATTGAGTTCGTAAACTAAAAAAATAATAATAATAGGAGGTTGGTACGGGTTGTGAATTAATACACCACCTTAATGAAAATTCATTATGAAAAAGAAAAAAAAAAAAGAATAGTAACCTCCAAAATATATGATAGGCGAAAATTGCTTCAATTGTTAACCTATAATCTTTTGAATAAAGAATTATACTAAAAAAAAAAAAAAAAAATAACCATTTGCCCTCCGAAAGATTTACCCCCTTCATGACCAGGCCATTTTTTTGCGAAACGGCACTGCGTTACTCTAACTGACAATTGCGCGGTCGTACGACGCTGTACCCAAAAAAATGTATGTCCTTTTTTTCCCCACAAATAGAGCTTTCTTTTGGTGGTATTTAATCACCTCTGCGGTTTTTATTTTTTGAAAAAAACAAAAAAAAACAATATTTTTTACTTTCTGCTATAAAACACATCCAATAAAATTTTTTTTTAAAATATCGAATTTCTTCGTCAATTTAGGCCAATATGTATTCTGCTACATAGTTTAGGTAAAAAAAAAAAAAAAATTCCAATAAGTGTATATTGATTGGTTTGCGCAAAAGTTATAGCATCTACAAACTATGGGAAAGATTTATGGAATTTGTATGTATTTATTTTTTTACTAGTAATGGCAGCGATCAGCAACTTATAGCGGGACTGCAATATTGTGGTGGACAAAATGGACGCTAAGTGACACTAATACAGTGATTAGTGCTAAAAATATGCACTGTCACTGTACTAATGACACTGGCTGGAAAGGGGTTAACGTCAGGGGCGATCAAAGGGTTGAATGTGTGCCTAAAATATGTTTTCCAACTGTGTGGGGGATGCTTTTACTAGGGGAAGGAATGAGTCCAGGAACACAGGATCCATGCCTATATATATATATATATATATATATATATATATATATATATATATATATATATATATATATATATATATATATATATATATATATATATATATATATATATATATATAAAATGTGATCCTGCAAACATACAGAGACAGCTTGGTAGCAAACAGTTTAACTTGATGATCCTACCAGTTTCTTATTTCCACTATTAAAGGTGACAACGCTCTCTGAACAGATCCTTTAACTACTTGCTGACCAGCTGCCATCACTATACTGCGGCAGATCGTCTCGTTCCCCCAAATCGCCATAGGTGTATGTCGACTCTTAAGACCTAAAGCAGGCACGCGCGCCCGCTGCACCCCAGGGGAAGGTGATGCCCGGCGCCCGTGATGTCCGCCGGCCACCGGCGATCACACCACAGAGAGCCAGGACGGGGATCTGTCAATGTAAACAAACAGATCCCCGTTCTGACAAAGGAGTAGAGACAGATCGTCTGTTCCTAGTGATCAGGAAAAGCGATCTCTTTCCTCCTCCAGTCAGTCCCCTCCCCCCACAGTTAGAAACACCTCCCAGGGAACACATTTAACCCCTTGATCACCACTAGTGTTAACAGCTTTCCTGCCAGTGTTATTTATACAGTAATCAGTGCATATTTATAGCACTGATTGCTGTATAAATGTCAGTGGTCCCAAAAAAAAAGTGTCCGATCTGTCCTGCTGTCCTGCTAAAAATCGCCGCCATTACTGGTAAAAAAAAAAAAAAAGAATAAAAATACCATAAATCTATCCCCTATTCTGCAGACGCTATAACTTTTGCGCAAACCAATTAATATACAGTTATTTTTTTTTTTTTTATGAAAAATATGTAGAAGAATATATATCGGCCTAAACTGATGAAGAAATTTGTTTGTTTGTTTTTTTAAATTGGGGGATATTTATTATAGCAAAAAGTAAAGAATATTGTTTTTTTTTTTTCTTTTTTCAAAATTGTCTCTTTTTTTTTGTTTATAGCGCAAAACATAAAAACCGCAGAGGTGATCAAATACCACCAAATGAAAGCTCTATTTGTGTTGAAAAAAGGACGTCAAGTTAGTTTGGGTACAACATTGCACGACCGCGCAATTGTCAGTTAAAGTGACGCAGTGCCGCATCGCAAGAAATGGCCTGGTCATTAAGGGGGGAAATCTTACGGTCCTTTAGTAGTTAAGCTGGGTTTATAGTCACACATATGTGGCCACAGTTTCAATGCGGGAGTCCGGTGCGGTTCTGTTCACTGGTTCAGGTGCAAATTTTACCTGAAATCGCACCTGAACCGGACCCAAAAATACACAGGATCCTTTTTAAAACCACACCGAGGCCGCCCCGCACATGTGTGAATCGGCTCTATTAAAAGCCGGTCCAACTCACACGTTATGCCAATTGGATGCGGTTAAAAATGCATCCAATTCGCACATGTGTGAACCGAGCCTAATGCCCTGTACACACAATCCGGTTATCGGACGAATGATCGTCCGTTTTTTTTTTTGCATGCTAATCTCACGTCGAATATGATGAGTTTACCAAAGTCACGGAAATTCTCGTACGACAGAATAAAAATTGATGTCATGTGTTGTAATGCATTTGTATTGCATTTTCGAACAATAGCTGTACTAATTAAACGAAAAATCGTACGAAAAAAATTTCTGTGCATGTCCGATAGAATAATATCAGATGAACTGTCCTGATCGGCTCTCGAAAGCTCTGTACTAACAATCCGATTATCGCACGATCGATTCGAATGCGGAATTTTTCGTACGATTTTCGGATCGTGTGTACGGGGCATTAGCGGGAGCAGTGTTGGCACCCCAGGATGTACGCTTCCTGTGGACTGCCAATTAGAACGTCTCGGCATTAGAAAACCACGGACCACCCCACAATGCAGCTCTTGGGTAGACCAGAATTGTCGGTGATTACCGGAGACTTTGTGGTCAGCAGTAAGACGGTTCAAACGATGGTGGAGGAGCAGTAAAAATAGTTGGGCGATTTGTGCTTTTGCCACCCACCTCCAAATTTCACACGGTGGCTGGAGAGGGGAGTTCACAGGCCGGACAAATGAGAAAACGAATGCAGCCATCACATGTAAGAATTGATAAGCTGTAATATAATAAAATGTTTGCTTCTGTGTTTAACGCCGCTTTCATTTCACGAGTAAAGGGATATAAACCCTACATTAATGACATGTAGTTTGCTAAACCACTGCATTAAAAACAAAGTAACAATAATAAATGACTTGTTTTCACCTTTTTTTTCTTCCTGTGTTGCATCTCAATGCTGATCTCCTGTAGCCACTTTGCAGCCACCTCCTGTCTACATGCACTCTAGTGACGGCTGCATGGATTTTCTCATAACCAGGGAAGGTGAAAACAGTGGACTGTGCCTGCATACTGTGTGTTGAAATGGATGCTTTTCTATATCGGAAATATTGAAGGGGTGACAACGCAAGGGTGAAATTGGGAGACTGGGACTGAGCGTTGTCACCCTATGCCAGGAAGTGCCTGAACAAGGAACTACATGACAAGTATTTTTAGTGAGGTCTGCAGACTTAAAAATAATGAAAACACTTTTTTAAATTGACATGATAGGTTATATATAAAACTTTGGTGGTTGGGTTTATATGTATTCTATATTGTCAAAAGTATTGGGACGCCTGCCTTTACACACACATGAACTTTAATAGCGTCCCAGTCTAAGGCCCCATTCACACTAGCGCGTTTTTTGATGCATTTTGCATTTTGCAGAAATGCATTGGAATTTTTTAACATGGGTTCCTATGGAACATGTTCACATCAATGCCTTTTTGTACCTCTGCATTTTTGGAAAGGGTCAGGGACTTTTTTTCATGCAAAATGCAGCGTTTTGCATGTAATAGAATTCAATGGACCAGCATCAAAAACGCAAGTGCACCGTTTTTGCAGCGTTTTTGATGCGTTTTTGGCTTTTTTTTTTTTTTTAATTATTTTTTAGACTGTATACAGTCTAAAAAAAAACTGTAAAAAAAAAAAAAAAACGCAAAATGCGGCAAAAACGCCACAAAAACGCTGTAAAAACGCTACAAAAACGCTGCTCAAAAACGTGGCAAGCATGACAAAAAAAAACTCCAAAAACGCTCAAAAGCAACATGCATAGGTGTGAATCGAGCCTCAAGCCTTGTACACACAATTGGATTTTCGGCAGGGGATTGTCTGTTGACAGACTGTAGGCCTAAAATCTGACCGTTAGTACGCTCCTTCATACAACTGTTGTCCAACTTTCCGCCAACAAATGTTGGATGGCAGGCTAGTACATTTTCGTGGGACAACGGCCTGTTGTACGGTTGTCACCTCATCCCTTTAAACCCGAACACATATCAATTACGCAGGCTCTGTGGATGATTAAGGATGTAATTAAACCCACTTGGTGCCTTATCTGCATTAAATTAGCCCCAGAACCTGTGTAATTTATATGTGTTCGGGTTTAAAGGGTTGAGGTGGCAACTCTAGCCTGCTGTGAGATTTTCCTATCATCTGTACACAAGTCCGTCACACAAACGTTGAAAGTGCAAACACGCATGCTCAGAATCCATGTTCACCAAACACAACATTAGCAGAAGGTGCCCAAAGGGTGGCACTCAAGAGCTGAAATTCCTCATAGTATGTCGCTACATTTTTGTTGCCCAACAATTGTGTACTGTTTGGAAGACAAGTTCCTGGCACATGCCCTTTGTGCAAAAGTCTGACGCTTTGTTGGCCAACAATCTGAACGTGTGTACCAGGTTTTAGTCCGTAGGGTTCAATATTGAGTTGGCCCACCCTTTGCAGCTATAACAGCTTCACCTCTTCTGGGAAGGCCGTCCACAAGGTTTAGGAGTGTGTCTATGGGAATGTTTGGCCATTCTTCCAGATGCGCGTTTGTGAGGTCAGGCACTGATGTTGGCCGAGAAGGTCTGGCTCACAGTCTGCGCTCTAATTCATCCCAAAGGTGTTCTATTGGGTTGAAGTCAGGACTCTGTGCAGGCCAGTCAAGTTCCTATACTCCAAATTCACTCATCCATGTCTTTATGGACCTTGCTTTGTGCTCTGGTCCAAATCATTTGGTGGAGGGGGGATTATGGTGTGGGGTTGTTTTTCAGGGGTTGGGATTGGTCCCTTAGTTCCAGTGAAGGAAACTCTTAAAGTGTCAGTATACCAAGACATTTTGGACAATTTCATGCTCCCAATTTTGTGGGGACAGTTTGGGGATGACTCCTTCCTGTTCCAACATGACTGCGCACCAGTGTATAAAGCAAGGTCCATAAAGACATGGATGAGCGAGTTTGGGGTGGAGGAACTTGACTGGCCTGCACAGAGTCCTGACCTCAAACCAATAGAACACCTTTGGGATGAATTAGAGCGCAGACTTTAAGCCAGACCTTTTCGTAGGGTTGCCTTCTCATCCCTTTAAATCCGGACACATATGAATTACACAAGTTAATGCAGATAAGACAACAAGTGAGTTTAATTAACACCTTGGTCAGATACAGAACCTGTGTAATTCATATGTGTTCGGTTTTAAAGGGATGAGGTGGCAACCCTACCTTCTCGTCCAACATCAGTGTCTGACCTCACAAATGCTCTTCTGGAAGAATGGTCAAACATTCCCATAGAGGCATAGACACACTCCTAAACCCTGTGGACAACCTTTCTAGAAGAGTTGAAGCTGCAAAGGGTGGGCCAACTCAATATTGAACCCTACGGACTAATGCCCCGTACACACGAGCGAACTTTACGGCAGACTTTGCCCGGCGGACTTTTCGACGTACTTTCTGAATGAACAGACTTGCCTACACACAATCCACCCAAGTCTGTCGAATTTGTACGTGATGACGTGCGACCGGACTAAAACAAGGAAGTTCATAGCCAATAGCTGCCCTAGCGTGGCTTTTTGTCCCTCGGACTAGCATACAGACGAGCGGACTTTTTGACCGGACTCGAGTCCGTCGGATAGATTTGAAACATGTTTCAAATCTAAGTCCGTCCAACTTTTGAGAAAACAAAGTCCGCTGGAGCCCACACACGATCGAATTGTCCGACGAAATCCAGTACGCCAGACCAAGTCTGCCGTACAGTCCACTCGTGTGTACGCGGCATTAGACTGGGATGGCATTAAATTTCATGTGCGTGTAAAGGCAGGTGTCCCAATACTTTTGGTAATATAGTATATTTACTCAGTGCAACCTCAATTTTTTTTT